>NC_140296.1:4537500-5012500 GCF_964211825.1 Aythya ferina
GCAGGCTTCTACACTTTCTAAAGGCAGAGAAGCAAAAGGAAGAGTCAAATATATTTTAAAAGTGTAGAGCTGTCAAGGAGAAGTGGTCAAAGGGTTTCTTCTTGTGAGATGAGTGTATTTCTGTTCGCTTTGAGCAGGGGTATGTGTGTGCATGCATGTGCATACACAAAAGGGATCCTGCAACAGAAAGATACAAGAGTAACAGGCAAAAGGAGAAAAAAAAAAATCAAAAAACAACAGTCTAGCATATCCAGGCAGCCTTCATTTTTTTTGTTGTTGTTGTAAGGGCCTATGAGTGTGCATCTGAACATGGTGTCACTTGGAGGCACTGCTGGGACCATCCGCACAAGCCCTGAGACTTCTCAGGGGTGTCCCTCTGTAGCCCCCCTCATATGAGTAGCAGAGAGAAAGCTCCCTCATTCAAAGTATCTTCTGGAAAGTGATATTCAAACACTTCACTTAAAACTAAGATTGTGTTCAGAGCCCTGATTCCACTTGTTTTTCACAGCATTTACTCCAGGACTTAAAACCCAGCACCTACATCAGTCTTGCAGGAGGGTGTACGTGAGAGGCAGCTTGGAGACACCTCATTGATTGGTCCCGGGGACGTGGAGGGCAAAACCAAGGCACCAAAGGGGATTAAATCAAGCGTTTGTGTCGGCGGTGGACATTTCAGCTCTGCAAATACAAGACCTGACACTTTTCCCTGCTGCAGCGCACAGCAGCAGGACGGAGCACGCTGGGAAGCGCGTGTGTACCACTTCCCTCTGCTGGAGGCAGCCCAGACTGTTACCTGTCTCCATGCAAGGATATTTCTATCGGCATCGAAAATGCTCCAGCCCCCATCATCCCGCACAGCAGCAATAATGAAGTGGCCGCAAATCATTTCAGTAACTGCAGTTTATATAAAACCTTCGGTGCTGATCGCGAGGTGGAAGAGAGCAGCTCTAAAAGCAAGGGGAAATACAGGGCTAGAGGAAAGGGAAGTGTGCTGCAGAGATTGTTTAAGCTGACACATTCTGAAAGGAGCCAGAATACCACAGCCTGGGCATGTAACACTTCTTAAAAGAAGAATGAACCATCTGATTGCTCACAGCTTTGCACAGCCACACGCATACCCCCCACCACCAAAACTCTTTGTAGCACCAGTCAGGGAGTGCTTTTATTTTTATTTATTTATTTATTTATTTATTTCATATGCTGCTGTCCATATAGCCGTGTACAGACCAGGATTGTTTTCAGCAAGATCACAGGTCAAGGAGATGTGGGGGATGGAATAAACTGGTGGAAAGAAGAATCTGTCTGCAAGTCATCTTCCTTGCTCTTCTCTTGCATCATCTTAAAACATTAATATGCCTCCTGTGATATTGTATAACTGATAGGTTTTCCCATCTAATCCCTTGCTTATAGATTGTAAACATCAGTGTTTTTATGACAAAGGCCAGCTATAGGCTGTAGAAAGGTATAACCCAGATGGAAATTGATTTTTTTTGTTGTTTTCTATCTCAAGTATGCAGAACATTTCCTGATGTTTAAGGTATTATATTTCTCCTTAGATAAATACTCATGACTTGCTCCATTAGCTTTGTGGGACCAGCCCCAACCAGGTCCATCACCTTTGCAAGCACACTGGCTGATACAGGATTTAAGAGTACAGGTAGTCAGAAAGTCCTGGTAACCCAGGGTTGGCCAATAGCTTGTGCATCTCCTGTGGGTGGCCTCCTGGTCCTCTGCAGTTTTTTACTTTTTTTTTTTTTTTTTTTTTTTTTTTTTTCTGATAGCATCCTCCTCCTCATCATCATGGGTGTTTCTCTATGAGGAAATGTCAGCTGGTAGCACTTTGCCATCAATATGCTGAACACTGTAAATATTTTTTATGAGCCAGAGAGCCATTGGAAAGGTAAGCACTACATTTGTTACAAAGATATTATTAATTAGAAAATAATAATTAAAAAAAAAGAAAAAGGAAAAAAAGGAAAGTCAACTTTTTATTTTATGGATAAACCTATCTTGTTTACCTCCCAGTTTCCTCAGATAACCTGATTTTACAAAGAATACATGTTCTCCCTAGCTTTTCCGCTATCTCAGTGGCTGTAAGTCTGTTGTAGACTAGCTGGCCATGCTGCCTTGTCTGTCACGTTCACCCTTGTAAAACAAAGCTTGTTGTGTGCTTCGTAGCAAAGCTTCAGCTGTAAATCCAGCCTCAGTAAAACATCAGCAAATATCTCATCTGTATGAAAAATGGGGAATGAGGAAATATGAGAGATTCCATCACATTTCACTATTAATCTATTTTTAAAAGAGGAGATGGGTGGCATTTGTCTGACAAACTGAATTATGACACTGATCTAAACTGCTGGAGATGACTGTGGCAAACAAGAAGGACAAGGCTGTCCAGATTATTTGCTCGATAAGAATATAAAGATGGAAATAAAGAGGAAGCAAGATTTCTGTAACTCCTAATCTGATGTGTAGAACGGACTACTGATCAGACATATGTATTTACATTAGCATTTTACTTAGGATCAGAAAGCTGCTATTAAGGCAAATCTGTTGACAGTCCCCACCCATTATGGTTTGTTTTGCATCTCAGTGTAGCCTTGTAGTAAACTGGATGCTTTTCAGATAACAGTGTAGGGGAAGATAGGCTCCAGATGTTCACTTAATATATTCTATCTACTAATGAGCATCTACTCTATGGGACTAGAACAGATCTAGCTTGAAGAAAGCTATCAGGAAGCTTATAATGAGGTTGTCAGGTCTTTAGAATAAGGTCCTTTGGTCTATGAATCTGTTCCTGTTATGCTGTATTATTTCACTTATGTAGCTGTAGCTCAGAAGACCAGAAGTCAAAGTGTTCTTCTTCACTCAAGTAGAAGTATCAAGAAAGCCATGTGTTAAAAAATGAAATAGCAGCCTGAGGGACATATGAAAGGGGATTGATTCCCCTGAGGTGAGCCCAAGGGATCCTAGGCTATGTCAGAACTAGCATTTCTAAAAAGACTAGAGGGCTGAACTAGTAGGATAGATCTTGCTATGACAATGGAAGAAGACATCTAAAATAACCTAAAACCATGTTATATCAAGATATTCTTAGACTTTGAGGCAGAGTTCCTCATGAAGCTCTATCACACAGTCAGGAATGTTCATAGAAAAGTCATCAAATATAAATGGAAAATTAAGGAAAGAAGATGATAATATTCTGTCACTGATGATAATCACTGTCCCCACCAGTTGAACAACTCGAACCTGAATTTCAAGACATCACACAGTAGCAAAACAGAAAATTTGATTTATTAGCTCATCTTTGAAAATAATGACTACATATATCCCATGTTCAACTGTACTGAAGCCAAAGAAACTATAGAAATGAAGTTAGTCTACAGTAGTCATGTATGTCATTGGGGTAGAGTTTAATCTCATTGGAAGTGTGGAAAATTAGCTTTCTACTTGTGTTGAATTGATGACAGCCTCCACAGGCAGTTCTTTATTCATATTAAAAATAAATAAAAAATAAAAAAATAAAAAAGGGGAACATATAGAAAGATATAGGTAGCAGAATGTTTATTTTAAGAAGTATGTTAAAAGGATCTCTGAATGAACAGGAAACGGCAGATTTTTGTCTTTCTTCCTTCTTTCTGGTAAAGTATTTCTGGGTTTCTTACAAGCAAAATAATAATAATAATAATAATATATATATGTATGTGTATATATATATATATATATATATATATATAAAAGTAACTAAATGATAGAACATACTGACCCCAGCACAGATGCTTTATCTGCAATCACATTTGGTCTGTGTCTGATATTCCTGATTACCTACCACTTCAGGCATTCACCTGGCAACGAATATCCCTGCAGCTAGGGTATAATACTGTAAATGCTACTAATATTTAAATCTCTAACATTTAAAATAGTTGCCATCCTATTTCCCAAGCATTCCCTGTCAATCCTACTTTCCCTTGACCAGAAAAGTAAGAGGCATATAAATGATATCGGAAGGTGAATGGTCACTACTCCCTTGCAAAAGGAAAAAAAAAAATAAAATATTTGTCTCTCATATTTGAGTGACTGTCTGCAGGAGGGTGGGCCTGAGCAGGGACAGTGATGAAGAGAGAGACCTGAGGCAATGCAAGAACTGGACTGGGAGCTTCCGAGACACTGTCACATTTGGCTGAGGACCGAGAGGTTTGGCAGTGCTACAACTAGTCCATCATCCTGCTGGAGAAAGAACGAGGCCATGAGGCTGATTAGGGAGGAAACAATGACCTTAATTTTGTTTCCAAGGTGGTTACTCCTTCCTTAAGTTGATTTGAAAAGAAAAAGTTAAAGAGAAAAAAAAAGAGAAATAAAAAGCACAATGTTCTTCGTAGAAGTGAAATACAGAATAATATGATGTATGCTTAGCAACAAGTGGAAACTATTTTGATCTTCATCTGTTAAGGCAATGCAAAGGTACTGTCAGAGAGGTATGTTGCCTTCCTGGCCTTGTTGTCTCCCAAGACATGATGCTCACAGGGGTCTGAACAAAAGATGCCACAGTGAAATTCCAATCCTCAGACAAGGCACTTCTGAGCCTCAGTTTTCCTCATCTGGGAAAATTAAATAACACATACTTTGTGAACTTTTCACACTCCTCTGAAATCCTCTAGTAGAAAGAATGTGAATTCTGCTAAAATGTTTAATACCACAGAATTATGTTGTCCCACCCATAGGAGAGTGTTTTCAGAAGAGAGAAGATAGATATTCAGAAAATAGTTGAATAGCATTTCACTATCAGCTTTGTGAAGCTCCATCAGACCTGCTAGCTGCAATATATAATGTAGAGCAAAGTAAGACTTTACTATTCTTATGAATTTTGGCTTTACATTAGCAAGATATGCAAAAGCCTTAACGTGCCAGAGGTATCCCCAGTCAGGACTGCATGTTTCCTGCTCTTTTTTTCCATTTGCTTGTGTCTTGTGCTTTCCTCTATACAAAGGTTTGCAATGATTTGTAAGCAATCTACTCAGAGGTAGGCCCAGCTGAGAAGTATTATTACACTCAGACATGCATTTATGCATTGACAGAAGATGAAATACACCCATCTCCTTAATACTCTCTCTATATGTAGTATTTAAGTGTCCTTACTGACTTTTTAACCATAGGATCAGCAGGTTGCATTTATATTTAAAACTTTTTTTTTCTTTTTTTTCTTTTTTTTTGACATACCACAGTAATGCTCAAATTAAACCAAGAGAACTTTGTTTAGCTTTGTTCCAGACTGTAAAGTTTCTAACATCACAAGTTGAGAGCATAACTCTTCAGACCAGGATTCTGGACAACTGCTCCTGCAACTGTGTGCTCAAGTCATCTTACCTTTCTTGTAAACTGAGGAGAGCAGTGATTTGTAAAACTACCTTGAGATCTATGGCTAGGAAGTGTCAGGTAGATGCCAAGTGTGACTATAAATATAATTTGGACAGGAAAAAGGATTGGAGCCAAGCTCTTTCAGAAGGACATTTTTAAACTGAGGATGCTGAAAATCTCAGATTCCCTAAGCTAGAATGCTTTCAAAGCCTGCCAAATCATTTGCATTGATTTCAGTGAGAGAATTCATGAAGGAAGAGACTACTGTCAAGAGGACAAGTGGCCTTTACCAAGCTTTCTTTGACCACTAAAATCAGGAAGATCAATATTAGGTATTACATCAAATTTAAGATTGTTACAAGAGTAATTTCTTTGTCTAGTGGAACTCTAGAACTTCATCAAGGATTTGGGACCAGTAATAAAATGAAGAGTAAATATGTGGTCCTACAGAGAAAAGCAGTCCAGTAATTTTTCCTTCTCTCTATCACCACTTATTCCTGGTTAAAAAGTCCATAATAAACAGTAGCTCCCACAACACTGCTAAACTTTCATAAGTAAAGTCACTGCAGCTCATTCAAGATCCATTCCCCATTCTTCAGGTTCTTGCTGGGTCAGTGCTGTTAATACAAATTTCTATGCTGATGCAGCCATAGCATTAAATGACAAGGATGACAGTATTGCTAATTTATGCAGGCACTGAAAAGAGAGCTAACCCATAATTTTGTTATGTTTTCAGGGCTTGACTTTTGTTCTAAATGTCAACAGGGTGTGCAAATGCCACAGAAGTCTCCCTTAGGACTTGGCTCAAATTCATATGCAGATACTTCTGAGGATGCCTTAGATTCATGAACTTAAGAAATTCAGCTTAAAGGAAAAATAGCCATGATATATAATGTAAGAATTCTGTATAAACTCCTGAGGATTCCTATGTATTATTACGTACTTGTATTTGTTTATATGTCCACACACATATATACATACATACATATGTGTATACTATGCACATAGGATTTCAGATAAACTCATTGACCAATTTCAAACAGTTCTAAAGTGTAAAATATAGCTTCTTACTTTTCCAGTTTACCTCCTTAGATTATATTTCTAACAAATTTTATTTTCTTTTTTCTTTTCTTTTCTTTTCTTTTCTTTTCTTTTCTTTTCTTTTCTTTTCTTTTCTTTTCTTTTCTTTTCTTTTCTTTTCTTTTCTTTTCTTTATATATATATATATATATTTTTTTTTTTTTCCTTGTATTTCCCTTTTCTATTTAAATTAAAAGTTAACATTGGAAACTTCTTAAAAGGATGGAAACTTTCTCTTCTATATCTCTATAAGCACTGGGGGAGGAAACTCCTTTAGATTATTCCAGCAGTACACTTCATACTTTTTCTGCATGGAAATCTTTAAATGTAAAAGGCCTGTTGACACAAAAGTTCTTATGCAGATCCCTCTGGGGCATGATTGTGCTGAATTGCTTGGCATGGCAGGATGAACAAATCTGTGAAAAAGGTTGCCCTTGCAATTCCTCGTGCAAAGGAGAGTGCTTGTGTAGATCTTCACTATGTTAAGTTTCACTGTCTGCAAGGCAGAATGTGTTTTTCAAGAAGATCCAGCATATTTTAGAAGTTATTGTTCACCAACTGTGTGGAGGTTGTATAAAGGCTTGAAGGAAAAGTTTTTTTAGAAAGAGGACCTCTCTGAAGGTCTCTGTTCTTTAGGTAACATTCTTGGATAAACTTCCTTGGTAGGGAGAGCCTGAGTGAGATGGCAGGAGATGAGAAACAGTGGAAACAGAAGTATGAGATGGGAAGATCTGTGAAATGAATCTGGAAGACACATCTGAAACACTGAAATAGAATTGGTGGGCTACTAAAAACAACCCCCCCCCAACACACACACACAAAAACAAAACAACAAAACAAAACAAAACAAAAAACACAAAACAAACAAACAAAAAAACCTGAAGGCTAAAGGGGACAATACTTTGTGCAAAAGTTGCAGAAAAGGGTATGTAAAACAGCAGATTACCTTGATTTAGGATTTTGCTGTTCTATCCATTTGACAGTGTAAAAGAAGTTACACATCACCATCACTTCACATAGGTTGTTTTTGTTTCAGAGAAAGAATAAATAAATAAATTCTTTGGGTAATCCCCAATTCCTGATATTAGGAGAGGCTTTTGTCCCAGACTGAAACATTTACACACTGCATGGGTAGGGGTCAATTACAAATCATCAGGCTAAACAAGCAAGAAGTGTATATTTTGGAGGACAGTTTCCTCCCATTGTCAAAGTGATTCAGAGGATGGGCAGACAATATTTGATCTCTTCTCCCTCCCCCTTTACTTAGAGGTGATAAGACTATTGTGGATTTTCTCTTGCTTCTGGTTTTAGAATAAAAATTGGTCTGAACAAAGCACGGGTGTACTGGGTCTGGCTGGAATGTTAACTTTCCCAGCAGCAGCCCATACAGTGCCGTACTCTGTACTTGTAGCTGGAACAGCAGTGTTATCACACCAGTGTTGTGTCTACTGCTGAGCAGCAGTGGCACAGCATTGGGCCTTTCTCTAACTCTCCTAGGGGGTGGGCAAAAAGTGAGGAGAGAAACATCACTAGGGCAGCTGACCTAAACCAATCAAAGGGATATTCCATACCATGTGGTGTCACACTCAGCAATAAAAGGTGGAAACAGGAAGAAGAGGGGAGGGGTGGGCTCTCGTTGAGAAGACATCGGTCCTCCTCTCGAACACCGGCTGCGTGCGTTGAGGCCTTGCTTCAAGGACGTGGTCAATCATCACTCATTTGTGGGAAGTAGAGAGTAATTTCTTTCCTCTGCACTTCCATATAGCCTTCATTTATTTTGTTTGTTTGTTTTCCTCCCTTCTTTTTATTTTCTCTTTTCCCCTCCCTTTTCCCCTTTCCCTTTTTATTTCCCCTTAGTTAAATTGTTTAGTTCATGGTAGTCTTTATTTAATTCTTATAATTATTTCCCTTTAATTAAATTATCCTTATCTCAACCTGTGAGTTGTTCTTTGCTTTACTTCTCCCCCTCCTCATCTAAAGGAGGGGGAGTAAGAGAGTGGTTGTGGGGTTTAGCTGCCCAGCACGGTAAAACCACCACAACGGGAGACCCAGGTTTTCATAGAGGCTAACATTGTTCTTATTCAGTCCCATCTGGCCCTCATGGCAAGCTTCCTAGTAGTTCAATTGGTTTGGTTACAAGTTTTCATTTGGTATGTCTCTGCCAGATCAGGTATATGAATATTATACACATTAAGAAATCAGAGTTATACATTCTTTTAATTAAATAAATAAATAAAAATTAGACCACACACACAAATCCTTCTTCCAGCTGTGATCTTGAACATAAAACATCATTTACGTTCATGAAAACTAAGCCTTCCCATCCCACCATCACCATCTAGCTTCATGTCTTCTGCTTTTCAGCTTTCATGCCAAACACTTCTTATCCCTTTATCACAAAGTAGTGAACATGTAGACTTATTTGAAGCCAACATCAATGCTGATCTTTTTTGGCACTGTACAGAGGGGAGTACAGAGTTATAAAGCTGCTGGCAATTACCTTTCCTTACTGACTGAACATCACTTGAACACGTGACATGCATTGCGGCATGCAGAATGTTTGACATCCCAAATCTTTCCTTGTCAAAGCAGGAGCAGTACCTGATCCCACGGCTGCAATGGCTTGAAAAACTGCTAGCAGCTATTGTGTTTTTCAGATTTATTCTATAACAGGGTTTCAAAGTTGTCTGTTGAATGTCAGTATCAAAGATAAGGCTGGTTTTATGCCTATGTTTTGAGCTGTTATGTTTTGTGGAATGAAATATACTTTTTTTTTGAAATGTCTTTCCAAGGCTTCCCTTACTAATGAGTGTTTTCAGAAATAAATGTTGTGTGTCACAAAAAAAATAAATAAATAATAATTCTGCATTTCTGTTTCATTTCCTGTCATTTTGTAAACTCTCTTGAAATCAACCATTCAAAAAAGTAAACAGATGTTCTAATAATAATTAACAAATATTTCTGGAAGTAGCGGAACTAACAGAGCCTGGAAACCTAAGGGTTTCTGTTCTTCCCTATTGTCAGACCCCCTCCACCACAACAGCCCCCATTTTTTCCTTCCTTCCCAATTTCCCTATGATCTTAACTCCCACTTCCAAAGCCTGTAGATGAACATTTCCCCTCAGCACCTTCTATGCCTCCAGGCTCTCTTCGAAGTCTAGCAATTACCAGCTGGCAAAAGGCTCTGCATTCCATGTCTGGTTCCAAAGTATACATGTGATAACTGGACGGGCACTTACAGACTGATTGTTCAGCGTTGGACCAAGCAGAAAAAAAGCCATATCACAGCTTTTCTAAATTGAGGATTTCTCCCAGATCTGTAGGGTATTAATTTCAGCCTTTTCCTCCTACTCTCCTATTAATTTTCATACAACTTATCAGTACCTCATTCTATTTTCTTAGAGACTTCTAACCCTTGTCCAATATGATTAATTCAACAATGATTTCAGTTGTTACTAAGAGGACTGATAAACTGATGTATGGACATAACAACTGCATAAGGCTTTAGGAACTCAGAATAAAAATTAGTCTGTCATGAAGTGTGTACTCTAAGGAGCTCAGGAGACTTGATATCTATTCATGAATTCTACTTCATGACATCACTTCATCAGAGAAAGAAATATTATTGTCATGAATTTATAAATGGGTCAACAGAGGCGTGAAAAGGTTAGGAGACTTCCCAAGGTCACAGAGCAAATCTGTGGAGGGGCCAGGGATATTTTTGGCTGTTCTGTAGTGGAACCTCAAAGCCACTCCACTTAATTGGGTCTTCGGCGAAGGTGAGGCTTTGTCATGCAGTAGGACTAGGATTCAGGTACAAAGATTCCTCTCTTTTACATGTTGTGGTTGCTGTTACTGGAGCCAGAGACTGAGTGGGAAGAGGGACAGAAAGGTATAAGTGACACAAATGACACGTGTACTCATTAGATTTCTGAAGGTTCTGAATTTTCTATTCCTGAAACTCACCATGTAGATTCCTGGCTCACCCTATTTGTCTTGTGTGCTCTCAGCAGCTCATCCTTAGATCCCTCCATGGTCCCAAGGCTCAGTTCCTTTCTCTTTTCCTTGGGTATGCTCCTACATTGACTTCTGTTTGGACTAGGTTTTGCTACTGAGGCTGCTTATGGGTCACCTTTTCTCAAATTCAGATCTTCTTGATCAAACTGTATCAACTAAGCCTTTCTTCTCCTGAATGAAAGATGGCAGATGACAGGTCCCTGCCACAGGATACCAAATATCCCTTCAACCCTCAACATTATCTCCCAGTGCCCCTGCACTGAGGAGGGATATTCTTTCTTTTCACAGGCGGGAAAAAAAGGAGGCATGAGGAGGTTACACAAGTCCTTCAAAGGACATACAACTTGGATAAAAAATGGATAAACTTTGGGAGCGTTAATGTGAAATTCTGCATCTCAGTGAAGTCAACAGTGAAAATGTTATTCCTCAACTCTTTCTTACATAATCCCATGATTCTCCTTGCCTGGAATTGCACCCCTTGTTCTGAAAGGCTTTGGCCTCAGCTGAGTTTCCTTGGCTTTATCGCATATTTTCTTCAGAACAGCTATTGTACAATTCCTTAAACTCCTTGGCTATGACCCTATCCCCCTGTCTCTATCTCCTGATTTGGTTTGGTGACCTCCTCACACACCTCATAAAGAGAGGTTAGAGACCTTTACCAGGGAATGCTCTATCCTTCAGACTCTGCTTTGTTTTTGCAGACTGAATGGCTCTTAAAACCCCAGGAGTTTGTATGATTAAGGACTTGAGAACCCCATAAAAGACTACGTGATTTGCACAGTTATTGGTATTGTACATAGTACATATAACTTAGATCTTCCTACACCTCACTACATGAAACATGTTTACACTTATGATTCTAATTATTTTAAAGCAAATTAATGGTTTCTAGCCTTTCCCTGTTATCAAGTCCCAAGAAAAAATAGCCTTGGGACCATGGGACCATCCCAGATAATTTTAATAAGCCACAAATGTTCTGAATATATCTTTTCTCCATTCTCCAGACTTAGGTTTGACCCCTGGGAGAGTGGGAGTGTTGGGGAGGGGGGATTGGAATGTGACATTGTTTTTAAAGGCAGTCCAATTAAAACAAACAAACAAACAAACAAACAAAAACAAACAAACAAAAAACAGTTATTTCATCTCTGCCTTTATATCAAACTGCTTTTCTACTCATCTATGAATAAGAGAGGGGAAAAAAGAAATCTTGTAAGTTAGCTACTACATGGGGATAGAGGGAACCTGGACCCAGTTTCTGCCTATCATGGTAACTTTCTGTGTGATCTTACGCTAGGTGTTTCCTTGTTTTAAATAGTAGTATTGAAACATATTGTTGCATTTGTGGCTGAATTAAATCATTAGCTCAACAGACAAGCCTTGCCTGTCACTATAAGAATGTATGCACATACGGTCCTGATCTCAACTGATGTCTCTAGGTGCTAATGCAATGCAGTCTTTGTAGTCAAAACTTTGTAGTTAACTGTGCTAAATCAATCATCATGTACAAAATAAAAGCTCTGAGGATCCCATGGTAAGTAAAGAAATAGACAAATAATGAGCAAGACCACCACATTTGAGATCATGTTGTTTTGAAGAAGAACAAGAATTACACAGTGGTGTAATAGCAGCCCTTAGTTCTCTCTAAGATCCCATTGACATTGCTGCTTTCGCTCACTTTACAGTTTATTACTGGAACATAGCAACAATGTACTAAAAATAAAATTAAGCATATTTTCACCCAACCATCTTGCCACTTGAGGATTCTAGCCATTTATGAGATGTGATAATCTCCTAACTGCTTTTCTCAATTAAAGAATAAGTGCTCTACTCTGCTGTAAAAAGGATTTAACTCACAGAGCTGGCTTAGGCTGAACCAGGAGCCTGCCACATCCAATACACTTCAGGTTTTTCTAGAACAGCAATTCTCAGATGCCTCAGGGCAGATAGATTTGGCTATCAGGAGCTGTGTTTATGCCTGTTGTGCTTCCAGATTATCCACATTATAATGCTTTGGCAATCAAAACCATGGTCACTGTGGATCTACATGAGACTTACTCTGGAACATGACTTCAGGCTTGGAATTTTTGCTGAAATCTTAATTTCTGTCTTCTGCATGAAAGTATCAATTTGTTGAAACACACCAATTTCAGCCTAAACTTTAGTCTGAAGATAACCTTCTGGCTGCAGCTATGTCTGTGAAGCAGAAAGTCACTCACCCCAAAAAGACCTGGCTGCTTGGTGACCAGCAAGGTCCTCTTGCAGCTGTACAAATAATAAAATATTAATTTGACCAGAAAAGAGACAAGCTCTTTAGTCCCTTCGTTAAAAACTAATTTGGGATGTGAGAACTCTACACAGGAATATCCTTGCTCCAATAAGCATGTCTTTGTTCACGTAAACACCTTGGGTGTCAGAGACTGTAAGGGAGGGCTGCCTCAGGGAGCCCCAGGAAGATTTTGATGTCAATTTTTTTTGTTTTTTTTTTTTTTTTTCTGAAAATCGAATAGCTACTAATGTCAAAAAGTCTACAGGCTGCTTTTCCCCTTTCCTTAAGAGGCCCTGGTTTGACTTCAGTATGATCATTTTTTTGAAATCCTGAAGAGTTTTGTGGGGAGGGGAAAACCATTTCCCTCCCAACTTTACGTGGCATCCATCACCACAGAAGCAGACACTCAAATACTAATGGTGCCTGTAAAGTATAAATTGAACTCTGCTAAGTAAAATTAAACCAATTAATCATAGGCCAAAACTTCAGGAAAACACACACACATACATAAAACCAACAGAAGTCTTCCAATGTACTGTGAAAGCTGCCAGCTTCTGGGACCTGCAGGAGTCTCACAGGACCAGTGTGTTACTCTGCTCTTGCAACAGCTATGTCGAAAACAGAATTCTGAAGAGTGACAACAGTATTAGGGGGTTAAACTCATCTCAAATACATGAAAATTAACTAACACTCAAGATTTTGTGTGTTACGGAAACCTTTTGATAGGGTAGAAATTCCCCTAGCTTGGCTTTTGTGGTTTGCCAAGTCTTCCCATCCTCAGTCTTCTATTGAAGATCGGTATCTCCTAGCTCCTTTTCTTATAATGAGAGCTGTCACACATGCACACATACACATACATATATATGGAAATATTCAGACCTTCCCAGTTATAGCTCCTCTTAAATGAGTCTCCCTTGACTTTCAACAGCTTATCCTTCTCTCCATAGAGAGATCCTCAGTGGCTGCTACTCTTGCAGGCATATTCTCCTTGAAAAAGTCTGCTTTTTCAGACTGGACAGATGGATCGTGTATAGATCCAGAGAGGTAAGGCTCTTTCCACAGTGCCATTTGTACAGGTTGTGACAAGCCAGGTTGGCTCGAGGAAGGTGGAATTCACACTGTTGCTCTTGTGACTGGTGGCACTGTGGATGGCTCCCTGTTAACACATTGAGAATGGCTGCATATGCGTTTTCTGGCAAAAGGGCCTCCATGCCATAATGCATTTGCCAGCAGAGTCCCTTACTGCTTAGTTCAAACATTCTGGATTTAAAACCAGTCCTGCTGTTGTGCAATGCAGAGGTGCTCACCTCTACTTTCCCTTGTCTCCGCCCCTAAAAAACCCAGAACCTTATCCTGCTACTTAGAGAGATAGGCAAACTATCATTAAAGAGAAGACCAAGTGTTTGGCTTGAATGAGCAGAATATGCCATGTTGGGAAAAATAAACAAACAAACAAACAAACAAACAAACAAATAAATAAATAAATATACATATATATATATATATTTTAAGAACCTTCATTTATGAACTTTTTTTTGGTTTCTTGCCAGGTTTAAGACCACAGTTGGCAAGTATCTCATGAAGGATGGTTTGAACGTTATTCAGGGATCCTCCTGAAAACAGCATGTGCCAGAAAATATATTCTATATCCTACCCAGTTTTGCAGACTCAGGGTATATTAGTTGAGCCTTTCCCTTCTGACATAAATCCAACCAGCAATTATTCTGAAATATTTTTTATCCTGGCAGAAGCAGTAGTGTCTTGAATTACCTGAGGATTTAAGGGACTTGTATTTTGGTCCAGACTTTAAACTCATTTTACTTGTTCAGGAAGAGGGTACAGTTTTATTCTGTTAGTGTCCAGCCATACTTGTCCCTTTTGTAAAAGGTTTAGAGATGAACAAGTGAAAAATGCAGCATAATATGTAGCTTCTCATAATTCTTTTGAACTCCATGTATTGGGTTGAAATCCTGTTCTATACTCAGAAGATAAAGCAGTGAAGTGGAAGAGGCCTTGAGATGTCATCTAATGCAACCCTGAGCAGAGCCTAAGCCATTTCTCACAGGTGCCTCACTTAGTCTCTTCTTAGAAGCAGATTTTATCTTTTCAGGAAAATTACCCAATGTTTATCTATGCTCAGCTTTAGAAAGCTTTTGAAACTAGATCTTCTCATCTGGATTCTTTTTGCTCATATTGTCTATGGTAAACATGCTTGGAATGTATTCATGTCCTTCATGCAGCAACATTTTCATACTGAAAATGTTTAGACTGTTCCTCAGCCCTCACATCCCTTATACCAACAAATCTCACTTCAACTTTTCTTCAGTGGATGTATGTTTTTTTTGATCTCTGATCATTTCCCTTTTCTTTCACTGGATAATTGTGCTGCTCACACAGATATATGCTACATCAGATTGGTCATGGTGCCTCTCCTAAGCTATTTATTAGGAACACTTAATGAGCTGGATATGTGTGTTTCATTCCACATCCTAATACGATATTTTTGAACTGAAGTATATGGTTGCAAATTTCACCCCAGACTTGCTATGATCTTCAGACACAGGTAAGCAAAACTGCTCCCTGCTGTAGGGCAACTGATTACTCCCTAGTGAGCTCGTCACACTTGCCTTTCTTATTTAGGAGTATCTACCAACATTAGTTTGAATTCTACATTTCTATCATTTTATCTACATGCTTGCAAGCTGTCTTTGCTTGGGGTGATTTGTAATAGTAGGAAACGTGATCTATTCCATCCTCCCAGTCATCAATGGAAATATTGAACAGAATGATCTGATCATTGCAAATTGTCACATGGAATCTCTTTCACTGTCTGAAATCTTTCTAGCACATCTAGTTCTGCTGCAGTTTCATCTAAGCTTAGCTTTGTTAACAGACTGACTTCTCAAAGCCATTCAAAAGCCTTACTGAAGTTAAGGAATAGGGTTCACACTGGGAATTTATCCTGGAGTTATCAAAGATAACTATTAAAAGAGTTCTTCTGCTGATTCCTTAAATATTCTATTGAGGAATAACATTTGATTCTCCTGATTTGGAAACAACTCACTGATCAAAACAATATCTTACCATACCTTCCTTGTTTCACTGGTGGTTCTTACTCCTTTACCCTGGTATTAATTTTGTTAGTCATCCAACTGCAGTTAATCTATCTAGGGGAGACTAAAGCAAAAAGACATTAAATGCTTCAGCCACTTCATCAGTTATTTTCTCTCTTTGTCCACTGAGTAATGGTCCTACAGTTACATTTCTTTTAGTGACAGAACTGCTTTAGGCAGCTCCCAGCCCCTCCTCCCCTTGCCATCCATCCCTCTTTCCCTTGCTTTACCACTCGTTTGTGCCAGTACGACAGTTTGCAGGACCGCATGGTGAACAAATTAACTGATTCAAGTTAAAAATAAACATGTTTTGCTGGGTTATTTCTTCACGCTCTTTCCTTCCTCTTCTTATTATTACTAATGCACCTACCCAATATGCTTTTATATTGCTATAAATCCTTTGCATAACATGTTGTCCTTTCTGATTTTGTCCCTATGTTCTTGTGCTTATATTATTTCCCACTGATTTGACCTACCTTCCACTTTCTCTATCATTCCTTCCTGAATACATGAACTTCATAGAATAAAGATGATTCTTACCAGGAATCAGAGTATTCACCCTCTTCCCAGTTTCTTATTTTCTCAGCTAATTCACTTCTATGGCTCAGCAAAGAAACTACAATAGCATTTCATTTAGTAAATCCCAGTTTTGGGGTCAAAATCCAATTTTCAGAGCAACCCAGGAATTTGCCATTTCTATTGTGTTCCTGTCCTGACAGATATTTGCTGTCAGTGTCTCCCATCAACTCCAGCCCCTGGGGTTTAGATGTTCCATTATCTGTTCAAGACACCTCTGTCATCTTACCTGCCTGCTCTGGTGGTAACTACCACACATCTCACCAATCTGCTGGTTTCCCTGTGTTTTTCATTGAGACAGTTTCAACAAGTCCATCTCACACTGAATTCTGGCTGTCAGAGCCAACGATGTGTCCTTGATCTATAAACCACATCTCCTCTCTTCTCCGCCACCCTCTCAGAACATACCTCTTTACATCAATATTCCAGCCATGTGATTTAGCCTAGCAAACCTCCTTTAAGCCAATTAAGACATAGTTCTTATTATGCATTAAGATTCCCAGTTCCTTTGGCTTATTCCCTATGCATCTTACATTAGTGTACAACCATTTAAAATGTTCACAGGATTGACCCAGTGGTATTCTTTTCATATCCCCTTTGACCTTTTATGTTTACACTCTCCTTTTCCTGACATATTTAAGTCCATCCTCACCCACCGTTAAAACTGGCAAGCAAAGTACTGGGGTCAGGCGTATCAGTATTGAGGAAAATCATAGTACTCAAATACTGCACTATTAAAATATTAAAACCTTCTTAGGAACTTGAATTTTGCAAAGGAAGATCTTTTCTGTGAATTAGCAGGACAGCTACTGGGCATGTTAATAACATTAAAACAAGAATGACTGAGAAGGATAGGTATTAGTCAGTGGAAAAAAATAATCTGCAAATAAAAATCACCCAGACTAGGAATGAGTCATGTAGATGATTTATCGTTAACAGTGAATTTTTCCAATTCATGTTAGACCATGCCCACACCTTATCCCCACCCCAGGCTATCCCAAACACACTAGGTATCTTTTTTTTTTTTTTTTGTCTTGGAGAATGTCTATAAATTGTCTTGAAAAAATAAAATTCTAAAGGACTTCAGACTGCTGACAAAGCAGCCTCTCCCTATATTTCCTTCATTGAATATAACACACTTCTGTTTCTTGCTTTTATGCAAATCAGTACCGCCATGCATACATATATGTACTTAGACATACAGATATACAGCCAGCAGATCAGCTACAGCTTCCTGAAACTTGCAGTAAGACAAAAGAAGAAAAAGGATGACATGTTCAGCTATAAAAAATGGCCACATTACAGTGCAGCTGTAATAACAAATGATAATATTTTACTTAGCATTTCCATAGCACTTTCCATCCATCATGTACTTGTAGTTTGGCAGCAGCTTTCTGTGCATCCATGCTTTTTCTTGCTGGTATTCTCCAAAGTAGGAAACCATTTAATTGTAATCACCTTAAATTTCCTTTGCTCTCCCAGAGCGTGTGGTACCAGTCATAGTTAAATAAAGTACTACTGGGCCCACTGGTATCCTACGGACTTGCTGTTAATGTGAAGCATGCTATAAAATTTGGATTAGAACTAATATATCAGTAATACACGTTTCAGTTTCTCTGTGCTGTAGGTCTCTATTGAATTAGGTAGAAAACTATTTTACCTATTTTACATAAACAAAACACAGTGGAAATCCCCCAAAATAAAGTATCAGTGACTTCAGCTTGCGAAACTCAAGCTGATGATCCTTACATTTAATGAAAGAGTCATTGTAATTTTACATTGTACAGTCAAAAAATAAAGACTTGAAGACGAGGATTGCACAAAAATCTGATTAATTGTAAGAAGACACTATGAGTGTAAAGGCGCATTTTTGGTCAGTTGATATAGACAGCTCCAATAGGACACTGAGATCTTGTGGGTCCATCAGCTACAGAAGATCCCTGAGTCTTCAAAACCAGGTTGCTTGCTCAAACATCTGAACTTAGATAGGGTGGATCCAGTCCTATATGACTCACGCAGACCTGGCAGGAGAGCCTGGACTAAAAACAGCCTCTTGGCTGCCTGCCTGCTGTTTGATGATCACACCGTGTTTCCTGCAGAGCAAAGCCTGCGTGAGGGAACCCAAATGCCAGGTACTCACAGCACCTCCCAAGCCACTGCCAAATCCTGACACTCAGTTTACTATGCACGATCCCTACGGATAAGCATCCTCCTTGGATTCTTAATTGTAAATGTCATTTTAAAATAGTTTCAAATATACAGTAGAGAAACAAGCAGCCTGAGGGGGTGGGAGGCCTTAAATCATGGTCACCATCATGTGAAAATGGATGGCTCGACTCCCCTACAACTAGTGAAGTATCACAGTGCTAATGAAATAGGGCCTGCTCACAGCAGACGCAGGCATATCTTTCAGCCCACTCTCTGTGATAATAGATGTAGTAACGTTTTGACTACCGCCTCGTGTTTACTGTGGGTGTTAGTCGAGACATTTCCATGTAAATAAAACATTTATCAAGCTCACAAAAATGTCTGCAGAGCAATTATTGCACGAGAATGGTGAGTGCTGGAGAAGCAGGCTCATTCATCGACTCCATCCACCTACTTAGGCTTGTTGCAAAGGAAGATGCTACATTCACAGATGTTGGAATTAGGTCAGGTCTCCTGTGTAGAAGCTGCATGGGCCAAAGAGTAAGGCTTGGCACCAGGAGACCTGGTTTCTATTCGCATAGCTTCTGCTGAGTTACTGTATGGCCTTAAGCAACTCACTTTGCTGCTCCATGATACTGTTTGCCACCCATCTGTAAAATGGGGTTAATGGTACTTATCAGCCTTCCCAGAGTACTTTTGCGATGTAAGTTTGAAAATTGCAGTAAGCGCTAATTGTTTTCACTCTCTTCATGGAGAGAAGTTCCTTCCCCTTCAGGGGTGTAAACCCAACCACATTTTTCTGCTGGCTGTTGTGTTCAAGTTTCCATTTGCACTGATGGTAACATCCTCTCCCATAAGTTTTCAAACATATGATATGCAACATCTGAGAATCAGATTCTGTGGGGCTGGGTACTGTTCATTTTCACAGCAATGATGGGCACTGCAACAGAGTTTATAATCTAGAGATGTCAAAAAAAGGCAGTAGAAAACAAATGCTGTTCCCTGGTAGGGAACTGAGGGCAAGAGTTTGAGTGCATCTCTGAGATTAGGATATATTTAAGAGCCTATGACAAAGCCCACAGTTCCTGGTCTCCAGGTTAGTGAGTTAGCCACAAGAACTCAAGATTTTCCTTCTTGTCTGCCCCAATGTCCTTCTGGATTAATAGTAGGCATTGCCATGAAGCTTTTTTTTTTTTTTTTTTTTTTTTTTTTTTGGTGGTTTAGGTTTCATTTTACAAAATATTCACATTTCCCGAACAACTGCCTTTCCTACAAACTGATCGCTGACACAATGCCGTGCTGGGGTAGGACTGAAATTTCTTAGTTACTTTAAAAGAAGAGCTTCAGAAAACTTAGTTTATTAGCACATTAATTGCAGCTGTCACAGACAGCAATTATTTGCTCAATTTTCCTCAAATTCATCATTTACTTAAAAAACAAAACCAAACCCAAAATGGCAGTAATGAATATTAAGAGTATCCTGGCACTTGAAATCCTGTTTTCATTTTGTAGCTGTCTTTGGCCTCCTCCTAACTGAATACCTTGCACATCTTTCAGGCACGTAAGATTGACAGCTGTCCTGCATGTGTAGCAAATCAGAGTTTAATCCCCCATATCAAAGACAAACGTACTTTGACAGTTTCAGTGCTGAGCAGAATACACTGTGCCATCCAGCCAGAACAGGTACCCTCCAGAGCAAACAACAACTTGTCTCAACTCCAGTGGACATTTATGGTTCATCTGCAGTCACCTGGGAGCTGAAAAACACCTACAGCTATTGGATTAGCAGCAGTTGGAAGGAGAAATTTTGCATGTAGCTCCTATATAAATGAGCAATATTACAGGCTTTACACTGAAAAATAGTGAGTTTGGGAGATGATGGGTTAGGCTTTAAAGAGTCTGCAGGGAAGGAGGAATATATGCCCATGGCTGGGATGCTGAGGGAGCTGTGTGCTTTGTCCACGTGCATCCAGCCCTATACGTACTAGCAATTTTAACTGAGTAACATTGTGCGGGAACAGTATATGCAAAATCAATTTGTTATGATGGAATATTTAATATCATTATTTAGATTAGTGCACTTTATCACTGGATGGTGCTTTTATGACCATCTACCGTAACTTCCTACATATCACCTAGCAATTTTTGTAGTTTCATAACTAATGTCAAAGTTAGAGCACATCATTTAGAGAGACATCACATCTTGATTTAGAGCCTTCAAGTCATGGAAAATCTAACACCTTCATTGTAAATTGTTCCCAAGGTTCATTACTGTTGCTGCTAAAATTTGCACCTTATCTTTAGCTCGAATCTGTCTGGCTTCAACTTCCAGTCACCGGATCTTGTTATACCTTTCTTTGAGAGATGAAAGAGCCCTACCCTGTTGAAAACCATCTTCCTGTGGAGGTACTTACAGTGTCAGCAAGTCTCCTCTTAACCTTCTTTCCAACAAGCTAAATATACTCAGTGTCAAAATTATTCTTTCTTGGGGTGGGAAGATTGATGGTACCAAACTGAGGCAACTACCTGTGCCTACTTGCCTCAGCATCCCTCTGTAATCAGCGAAGGCTCCTTCAGAAAGCAGTTTAACTCACCTCAAATGTGAATATCCCCTGAAGGTGTCTGTCTCTCTCCAGTAATTATTTAAGTGTTCTAGGGCAACTATGACCTTCACTTAGATGCCTCATCCAAGATGCTGAAGTTTGGTGAGATTTCCAGCCTTTAAGTCATCTCTTTCTGAAATCCTTTCTACTTTCTCAACAACTTTTCAGAAAGATAGACACGGAAAATGGAGACACATGTCAGCCTTAGCTTCTCCCAGTATCCTAATACGCAGTTAGTGATGCCTCCATCCTCCTGTTCAACTTGCCTGCATTTGACCAAGAGCAAAATTAGCCTGTGTCTTAGCCATTAGCTCCAGATTCACAGTTCATATTCAGTACATTGTCTGCAATGACCTTTCAGTCTTTTATTCAGAGCTTCTGCTTTCCCAAACACAGTCCCACATCCCCAAGGGCTCAGAGATACAGAATTTTCAATTTGGGGTTATATTAAAATAGATTTGTAGTGTACTCAGAGCTGCCAATCAGGATCAGGGCCTCACCATGCAAACACACAGTGAAAGACAGTCCCTGCCCTGAAGAATTTACACTCTAAATTAGACAAGACAGACAGTAGTAGTGTGTGGGGGTGGTTAAATGGAGACACTGAAAAGTGAAGGCCACAAAGAGATTTGAGGTTTCCCAGACCTTTGCACCCCCACTAACTGATCAAAATGATGTATGGGGGTTGTTTTGTTGATACCCACTGCCCAGCTCCATCTCAGCATCCTTCTTGCTGCAACTCCATGAGGCTGTAGGCGTAGGGCTGCTATCAGTTGACCAGCTCTGCCTGACACATAGGGTCCAACGCCCAACAGGAGGCTAAGTGCATTTTGGCAGCAACACCTACCAGACGGGCTCTCCACTGCAGGAAGCCCCAGGGGCACAAGCACGTCTCCTGTGACTGCTTCTCCCAGGCTCACAGTTATGGCAAAGACCAATCCAGCATTCAGCAACCCCCCATAAAAACATCTAGCTCTCCAGCAGCTGGGTTTCTTTGCTGCTAACATTCAAAAGGACCAGAAAAACACACAAGGGTAAACTTACTTCTGAGGAGGAAAGCAAAAGTTCATCATGAAATTGTGCATGTTTCCTTGCTAACACTGGAGATTCAGATGTCTTTGTAATGCATTTTAGATAATATAATTGAATTGTAAAGGCTTTTGGATATGTTTAAGATATCCCTGTCAGCACTACCTAGCTGAATGATTTGCAGCCTCACAGTGAAAGGTACAGACCCAGCCAGGGGAGCGGCTGAGGATGGGAGCATGAAGTGAGGAGTGCCTGTTTAGGGGAGTTTTCATCCCTCTCATTTCTTTGGGTAGCTCTGCAGGTGTGGAAACACGAACAAGCCAGAGGTAGGACTTGCATAGTATATTTTCCCGTGGATCTTTTCTGCTTCAGTTAAATCCCATGTAACTTATTTTCCCCTTGCCAGGAAAATGAAGATCTGACCTCTGTTTTAATCTTACTTTTTCTGTCATTGCCTAGTTTTTATTCCTCTGTAGGTTGAGCTACTAAGAAAGCAAAATGAAACAGAACAAAACAAAACTGGTTTAGCAATCAATTCCTGCCACTGAAGGAGCAGTAAGTACTTTCTTGGGAAGAAAATAATTTAATAGAGATATTTAAACACACTGTAAAATCATTTCTAGAAAATAACATACAGCATTTGGAAACAGATTCTCTGTGGCGAGAACCTGCAAAACGCTGAGCAAACTCACTTCCACACATGCCCTTGGGAGCTGAAGACAATCAGAGTTTAATCCTGCAGGAACTGAAGTCAAGAGCAGTAACCCAAGGCATTCAACACCTTCCAGCAGGTGTTCAGCTTCAGTGCTGCTGTTCTCTGCGCATTGCTCTAGTATATAACAAACCATGTCCTGCTCAAAAAATCCACTTTTGCTAAATGTGTCTGATTCTTTCACAGCTCCTAGCACTGACTATATTTTCAACATGACATCAGGGCAGATTGGCTAAGTATTTTCAGTCCAGGTCTTCAGGGTAAAGCCAGACGTTCCCTCGTGATGATTATTCGCATTTACTTCAGGTTGGGGTCAGGAACTCTGTTGACCTTGACCCCATGCTACCATCAATGTAAGGCTCAAAAGGCAGAATGGGAGAGAAGTCAAAGCAGGAAGTCAAACACAAAACTGCAAGAGACATCTGATGGGTCTGGGATGGGAAGAAAAAGCAATGGGATGACAGGAAGAGATGGGATGAATACAGGCCATATTATATGGCACCATGTTTCCAGACACAGGGCCCTGGAAGTGAAATTGGGAACTACAGCCTCTCCCTTACTTTACAGAAAAATATAAATATCAATTAATTATCTTTCCTCAAGGACAAAGGGACAATAATTCAGAAAAGACCATGGGGAAAATAATTTATTTTCTTCTAGTCAATAAGCCACAAAAATGGTGTAATATAGATATATCATAATTATTTGTACATATATAAAAATAAAACCATACAGATAACTCTTCATATAGGTTACTGAATGAAATAAGAAAAACCTCAGTCCCCTGTCACCTAATGTTGTGTATTTAATGAGTAATAAATAAAAGAGACAATAAATGCCTCACAGGCAACCTTCATTTTCTTTTTTTTTTTTTTTTTTTTTTTTCAGAATTTGAAGCATTAACAACATTCTGCCACTCTGACTTGGGATTTTTATTTTATTTTATTTTATTTTTGTTAGCAATGTCATCTTTCTGACTAAAGTGTTTCTTTGCCCTGTGCTACTCTTGGAAAGAAAAAAAAGAAAAAAAAAAAAAAGAGAGATAAAACCAGATGCGCTGGGTACTAATCTGATTGTTTAACATGTTTTTGGAAGATGCTTTGATACTGTGATGATTCAAGTTAAATGAGAACTTGCAGATAAGTGGAACTGAGCCCCAGGTTGTCAGTAATGAACTTCAGCTAACTCACACTGGGCCTAAGCCCAACAGCACCGGGCACTTTTACCTACCACAGAAGGCAATGATAAGACATGAGCATGCTCATCTCCCTGCGGATCCAAGATATGATACCACTTGCAGGCAAAATCACATTAGCTGCTTACTGTGCTGCAAATTTTAATGGTTTATAAGCAAGTAGAAATTGCCACATTGTAAATTTGGATAGATGATATAAAAATCAAACAGAGTTATGGGGGATGTTCCCTTAGATCTCAGCTGAGTTATACTTTATTAATATCCTGTTTACTCTTTGTTTACAGCAGCAATTGTTTTTATGAGTGGAGAAAGTGCATTTTGCTTGTTGGATTTGGTTTAACATAGGAAAAAAACAAACAAACAAAAAAACTACAGCAACAACAAAAACAACAAACAACTGAACAAAAAAGAATTATTCCTTGCTGCTTTCCTCTTATTCTTTCTCAGACCTCATACTTTACCCAAGAAAGAGATGTATCAGTGACAGCCTAAGTGTCATTAAACACAGTTGTTTCTAGCAGGGTCCTAGCATTGTTTCCTGATGATGTACCTAGGTACTGTGGTGGTGAGGATGGCAGTATCCTGAATGGGGCCATCTACTCCAGGCAATCTGCTCATCACCCTCACTGTGAAAAAATTATTTTTTTTTAAAAAATATGTATCTGTCCTCACCATGTGTACATGTCTTTAGGCAAAAAAATTCCCTGACAGCAGGGCACTGCATATCCTGCCCTTGCTTCACCACATGCATCACCTCCATCAACTGCAGTGCATCGACCAGTTGGGCAGTGTAAGGGTGAACCTGTGCATATTACAAAAGTGTGTGGATCCTTTTCTGTTGCCCTGCAGAAAGCAAAAAGACCCCCAAAGTGCCTCCAAATGTGCATTCCTTTATCCCTTTTGTTTACCTGAGAGATAAGTGGCATGTGTAAAAACTTGGGGAAATCGCTTCAGCTATTTGGGTGAGCAGTCAATGAGTCTGATGAGTAAGACTAAACCCCGGGGTGCGTATTTATCACTCAGCCTTTAACACTGTAAATGATGATTTGAGGTTTTCCTCGGAGTCCTGGGAACTAACATTCACACCACCCACGCTAACATATGTATCCAGAAGTGCGGGCAAAAAGTGAGGATGCTTATGCACAAGACAGTTTCTCAAGTACACACACCTCTGAATGAAAGGGGGGAAGTGAGATGAATTACCTTCAGAGCAATACATTTCCCTCTGTCTTACTGCTAAGCTCCTTTCTCAGAGACATAGTAATATTATATGGACAGCTTACGAGATGTGCACACTAATACTACAGCTGCCACTTAGAAGGGTATTGGGGAGGGACTAACAAATGCTGCATTGTCAGTCTGCAACAATAAAGAATCATTTTCATTCCTTGTGCACAAGAGCTCCAATTATAATCTAATTCAATTCAGATTAACTATGCTTTGATGGCATTTCCATTACATAAAAAATAAATTTATTAGCCAAGTATAATGTGTTTTGACTATAGTTCTAATGCTAATAAGGAGGCTGTTTAACTGCTTTAATGCTGCATTTTAACCACAGTTATAAGCTATTTCTTCAAAATTTATAATCAGGGTGTGCAAATATTACATTGGAAACTCACAGAAAGGAAAATTATCAGGATTTACAGGTGTGCTGTGAATAAAGGTTTATAATCCATTGGGTTTAAATCCCACCCATTAAGAATTTTCATAACATGCTTTCATCAAAATCTCTTTCTAAGTGGTTTGTCCCAAACTAATAGCACGGTATGGTGGAAAGGTGGCAAAAAGGATGTGATCAAATTAATGTTGCTTTAATCTAATGTTTGTTAATGACTCATTGCAGGTATATGTAAGCCACAGACCCCTAATCTACTTATAACACAAGAGCTGTGTCTTTATGCCCTGTGAATGGACTCAATGTCTTTTGTACCACCTGCCTCATCCTCTTCCTGAGTTCCTGATGAATTTGTCATCTGTGCATTGTTCATAATTTAATACCTGCTGTGAACTCTTAAAGACAGGGTGCTCACTGTTGCCTGCTTTGCTCCATAAACAAATGGAAGGAGGGTCCTAACTAATTAGCCATGCTGATCAATGTGGCATGTGTTTATATTTTCACCCAGGGCTTTAGGGCACATACATGTACTTGAGCTATTTCACATGAAAGCCCAAAGCAATCTTCCATACAGCCCAAAGGAACAACAAAGCTGGATCAGCTGTGCATCACTTTACTGGTCTTCAACTCATCGTTCGTTTGTCTTTTGGCAGAATGTGCACAGGATGCTGGCACAGAGCTTGGAGGCTGACAGTTCTGCTGTTCGCCAAGATACGAGAGGCTGTATAGAGCCAGAACAAACTATGAAACTGTACACCGGGAGGAAACTCACTCAGCACACACTCACTCCATTTATTGCAGAAAAGACCTACCTTGAGAATCCATCTCAAGGTAAATGTTCTTTTAATTTTATTTTATTTTATTTTTATTATTATTTTTTTTTTTTTTTCATGTAGCTTGCACTTGAACTGGGACAGCCATGGTTTGGGCAGCTTGCTTTAGTCAAGAAACAGTTGTCTTTGGATAGGTTAGATCCTCCATCTCTGGAACCACTCAGAAAATGAATGTAGTAATGGATGGAAAACTCTGATTACTCCATACTTAGAGCTATGAAAGCTCCATTTTAATTACATTCCATGGTGACAGAAAACCAGACCCCTGCTGTACTTATGAATCACTTTTTATTCAAATTTATTTCTCAATGATGGCATTAGTTTATGTGAATAGAAATTAACACTTGATTTCTTTTTCTCTTTCACAGTTCTTTTCCAGAATGAAAATACTTTCACTGGGAAGTGTTCAATGAATCAAATTATATATGAGGAAAATAATAATAAAACAAAGAAACAAAACCAAAATAAAACAATAACAACAAGCAACAGTATCCCAATTTTTGAAGTGATATGACTTCCAAGAAAACAGAAATGCCAAAGAAAATTTAGATGATTAGTCAACCTACTTCATTTATTTATGTTGAGCAATTTATCCACTCTTTTTAATACTCATATGGGGAAAGTGCATTTTCCTCAAACAGATCAACAATTTAATATTAAGGGTTATTTTTTCCTCAGCTTAAATCTTCTTTTTATTGCTTAACACACATCTGTACACAATATATCTAACCCCCTGAGAATGTCATTTTCTTTGCAAGTGCAGTTGCTTACATGAGAAAGAGATTTATTATAGCAATCTAGAAGATCAAGAAACAACAAGATCTAATGATTGGTCTCTAAAGCTGGATTAATTGACTATGCATATGATGATTTTTTATTTTTATTTTTGGTACATTTAGGGCAATTAGTCATTGGAATAATTTATCTGGAGATAAGGCAGGCAGCCTATCACTGCAAATCTCTGAGATAAGACCTAAAATATATATTTTATCTGAAAGAGAAGATGGAAGCTACCTGTCAGACTCTATGGCCTTTTGCTTGTAGAATGTCAGTTTAGATGAACGTAATGTTCCCTTCTGGCCTTAAAATTTACAAAGTATTTATTTCAGAGTTGTTCTGTACTCGTCACCTAGGTCAAATAATCGGTCAAACATTTGTGAAAAAGCAGACAAGCAGATACAAGCAACACCATGGGGTAGAAAATGGCAGTCCACCATATTAAATGCTTCAACTAGATTCTCAAAATGATTACTGGAAAGCTGAGGGCAACCTGCAGTTTTAAAACAGCAACTCAAGTGACAATTTGAGGGGAAACAACCAACATTGGAACAAAATATCACCACCTCAGATGGCAGGTCACAGCTGCTGAAAATGTGTTCAAGTCGTTTGCTCATTTCCAGCATGCAAACTAGACATAAATTTGCAATCGATACATAACAGAAAATAAACGAAACCAGACCAAAACAAACAAAAACACTCTTAAAACTTCCAAAGTGCCTAAACAGAATCATCATCACGTCTCTGCATAAGGTGGTAACAACCTCCCCTTTGTGCCTCATGCCATGACACAACATCTGGAAAGGTGTTCGGTGGAAACACCTCATTATCAGAAGGAGCTGGAGGCACTTCAGAGGCATCCACCCAGACAATTAAAGAAGTAGCAGGACTGATCTGGGAGGAAACTACCTCTGAACAACAGGGGAGTGTTATGACTAAGGCACTGTGTTGCCTGCTTGTGACTTTTATGGGAAGATTTTCAGAGCTTTCAGTGGGATCTAGAGGAAGGACAGAGATATACTAATGAAAGGCAAATGTTCAAAATGGGTGAAAAAGAAAAGGAAAAGGAATATTTAGGCATCACACAAAGTAGAAATGAGGTCTATTTAAAAGGGGGGGGGGGGGCAGAGTAGAAGTTAATTTTCCTAAAACAACAGAATTTACACTGGGTAAATTATGGAAGTAAAGTAAGGGGAACAATCCCACGGAGCAGAATATTCTTTTTAGAAACTGTTAATTTCACTGATGGAAAAATGTATTAGGAGTTGACATGACATAGCCTGGGAATTGAGACTTCCTAGTCCAGATTCCAGTTTTCTACTGGAATTATCTCTGTTGCTCTGAGGCTATCCAAAATAGTTCTTCAGAACCATATGGTCCTTTTTCCATCTCTTTCCTTAACAGCCTCAGGGCAAATAGTGAAAGGTGAAAATGTTTCCACCTCAAAAATGTGTACCTAGGAGCTAGCACTGAGTGGATGCTGCTTCAGGATTTGAGACAATGGGAGGATGACTTTTTGATAAGATCCTTGAATAGAAAAAAAGGAAGTATATATATATCTCTACAGATCTGGTTTTAGAGGCTTCTATTCTAACTGCCCATTATGGGAAAGTCTGTCTTCTCGGTATGGAGATTAATTCAACATCGGATGAATGGTGAGCTGCACAAGACCCGAACTTCTGACCTCCTCAGTAAAAAAGTGCCATGCCAGTCCTCACCTTTTCCCTCCTAATTATCCATTGTTTATTTATTTCTATCCAAAGCACTCCAAATATTTAAATTATGAATAATGAGGACTCACAGGAAGGAAATCTAGTCCGGGGTTTCTTTCCATTGAGATTAATTATCCCTATTTTTATCTATTTTGTTTTATTTTGATTTGGTTTGGTTTGGATTTTGTTTCTTTTTGTCTTGAAGGTCAGCACTACAAGAAAAATGACCACTTCTAAGAAGGGGCAATTGTTATCAGTTTAACGATCAGTGAGTAACTGGGTCCTGCAAAGCCAAGGGCTCTCAGTTCAACAAGAGTCAATGACTAGTGAAGACACACAGCTGTTCTCAGCATTGGTCCTTATTCATATAATTCAGAAAAACCATGAGAGTAGGAGAAACCACGTTGAAGGCAATAGATTCCTTATTGAGGAGCTGCTGTTCCCTGGAGGTTTCTAAGTAAAACTTCAAGATTTCTTCTGACTCTGCAGCTTCTGTAGATAGTACCAAATTTCAGTGTTGGATATAAGATATTTTTGAATAGCTTTAATTTTAATATAGAAAGATGTTGGGCTCCTTTAGTATGCATCCTGCCTTTCTTACAACATAGCTTGCCTTTTGTTCTTTGTGGAGGTCCTTTTGTCTTTTTTTTTTTTTTTTTTTTTTTTTTGAGAATAACGCAAGGAATGTATTAAAGCTGTTCTTTCCAAGAAAGAAATGGACACGAATGCACGAGGAATTAAAGAGAAAGGTGGTGAGGCAGAAGTAAGAAGTATGTGAGAATTGAAAGATAAATTGCTCTTTGCTGAAGTAACAAGTCTTCTAAAATATAGAAAAAAAAATGTAGTCTTCTCCACACTGATCTCAAAGCAGCCCATCTGTTGGGGTTGCATGGAAGTGGTCCCTAAGTGAGCAGTAATGATTAATCAACTAGAGTTTCAAAAGGTAACAGCCCACAAGCAAAGTCAGCAGAGCAGCTGTAGATCTCTCTATGTTTCATGTCAAACAATGCAGATTTGTTGGCACATTTACACCAGTGATGCACCAGCCTCTCTACTCCCAGACTTTGGTGGTCTTCTCCATGTTTGATTCTATAAAACCAGCAAGCCCTTAACCCAGCTGTGTGCTTCCTGTATGTCCTACTGGACACATCACACCGTCTGCACTCTCTCAAACACAGCTCCCAGAAAAATACTGAAAGTGCTGGTGAAACTGTCTGCAACACAATAAATAACAGAAAACGTTGTAAGTGATGACCAGTCTATACTGGTCTTTTGGAAACTGATGAATTATCCTAAGCACTTTCTTTTGTGCCTTAGGGCAAGAACTGGCTGCAGAGTTAACAAAGATGGGATTTTATTCTGAGAACACTACCTATGCAGAAACCGGATGCACTGAGGAGGAAAAAAAAGGCTTATATCCCTCTGGACTCAGGTGCCAATATAGGCAGTCACTTCACAGAGCAGGAAAGTACTGAGCACAAGGCCTGGGACAGACTTTATATTGCCTTAAATGGGAGCTCACAGAGCACACCAACAGCATGAGGAATGGGCTGTGGAGGGACCAGAAGGAAGCATGGGCTGGACAGAGTGTGCTGAACAAGCAAAGAGGAAATCATATAATCAGAGAGCAAAGGTATGGCCCTTGGCAAGACCTCTGGTAGTAAAATCTATGTTAACAATATCACCTTGTAAATTTGTTGAATGCATGTAACTCTGCTTCCTCTGGATAATATTTTTATTATGAAAAAGCCTACCTCAAAAGATAAATGTGTTTCAAACTAAGTTTGAGTGGAGTTTTAACAGATCACGCTTACACTTTTATAAAAGGAAAAGAAATGCAACATTTAAACATTGCTTGAGGTACAGATGAGAAATTAGTGGCCAGCTGCAAGTCTTTTTGTTTTCTTTTCCAAATTAACAATGAGGAGGCCAGCTCAGTTTGCTTTTCTGACATCAGAGCCGGGGAATATTTCTTTTCATGCAGGTTGGCTGTGGCTTGGGGGGATATTAAACCATTTGCATTAATAATAATCAAGGACTATCTACCATCAAAACAAGTCATAGACTCGACAGTCTGATTACATCATTTTGGAAAGAGGAAATGAAGTTTAGCATTTGTTTAAACATAGTGAAGTGAATTTAAAAGGTTACTAAAAAAACATTAAAACTCATCTCCCACTCATTCAGTTTCATTATGGATAAAAATCAGCAGACGGAGAGAAGGGGGGTAGGGGACAGGCTTAGATACCCCAACCCTCGCAAGTATTTTGTTAAGAGTGACTCATTTAATAAAAAATACATTCCATTTCAGACAAATGTAAAATCTTTCATTTAAGTACATACCATACTCAACAGACAGAGATATGCTACGCTGAAATAAGATATAAGGCTTATTCCTGTATAACCACTAGATAGATAGATAGATAGATAGATAGATAGATAGATAGATAGATAGAGATATAAATATATATCACACAGAATTTTTCTAGGTTGGAAGAGACCTCAAGGTCATCGAGTCCAACCTCCAACCTAACGCTAACAGCCCTCCACTAAACCATATCCCTAAGCTCTACATCTAAACGTCTTTTGAAGACTTCCAAGGATGGTGACTCCACCACTTCCCTGGGCAGCCTGTTCCAGTGCCTCACAACCCTTTCAGTGAAGAAGTTCTTCCTAACATCTAGCCTAAAACTCCCCTGGCTCAACTTAAACCCATTCCCCCTCGTCCTGTCACCAGGCACGTGGGAGAACAGGCCAACCCCCACCTCGCTACAGCCTCCCTTGAGGTACCTAAAAAGAGCGATAAGGTCGCCCCTGAGCCTCCTCTTCTCCAGGCTGAACAAGCCCAGCTCCCTCAGCCGCTCCTCGTAGGACTTGTTCTCCAGGCCCCTCACCAGCTTCGTCGCCCTTCTCTGCACCCGCTCAAGCACCTCGATGTCCTTCTTGTAGCGAGGGGCCCAAAACTGAACACAGTACTCGAGGTGCGGCCTCACCAGAGCTGAGTACAGGGGGACGATCACCTCCCTAGCCCTGCTGGTCACGCTGTTCCTAATACAAGCCAGGATGCCGTTGGCCTTCTTGGCCACCTGAGCACACTGCTGGCTCATATTCAGCCGACTATCCACCATCACTCCCAGGTCCTTCTCTGCCTGGCAGCTCTCCAACCATTCCTCTCCCAGCCTGTAGCTCTGCTTGGGGTTATTGCGCCCCAGGTGCAGGACCCGGCACTTGGCCTTGTTAAACTTCATGCAGTTGACCTCAGCCCATCGGTGCAGCCTATCCAGATCCTCCTGCAGAGCTTTCCTACCCTCAAGCAGATCGACACACGCACCTAACTTGGTGTCATCTGCGAACTTACTGAGGGTGCACTCGATGCCCTCGTCCAGATCATCGATGAAGATATTAAAGAGGACCGGCCCCAGCACCGAGCCCTGGGGGACGCCACTAGTGACTGGCCTCCAACTGGACTTGGCTCCATTCACCACGACTCTTTGGGCCCGGCTATCCAGCCAGTTTCTAACCCAACGAAGCGTGCGCCAGTCCAAGCCAAGAGCAGCCAGTTTCTTGAGGAGAATGCTGTGGGAGACGGTGTCAAAAGCCTTGCTGAAGTCAAGGTAGACCACATCCACAGCCTTTCCCTCATCCACCCAGCGCGTCACTCTGTCATAGAAGGAGATCAGGTTCGTCAGGCATGACCTGCCTTTCATAAAGCCATGCTGACTGGGCCTGATCGCCTGCTTCCCCTTCAAGTGCTGCATGATGACTCTCAGGAGGATCTGCTCCATGAGAGTGTGTGCGATGCTGTAACAAAGAATGCAAACAAAATATTTGGATGCTTAAGCCTCAAGTTGGGATATAGAAGTGCTGTTAGTGATAAGGTTCGGAAGGTTTTTCCTGGACTGTTTCCAGAAGTCACACTTCCAAAAAAGATACCAATTACAAAAGATTTTGGAAAATATCTTAAAAAGCTAATAAGTGTATGGAAATGTGTCTTTAAGGGGAAATCATAGTATCCCAGTCTATTTAGTTTATTTGTAGATGACCAAGACTTTACTTGGTCATGGGTTATGTGAAGTTAGAGAAAGAAGGGCTTTCTGACAGTAAACTATCTTTAATTCAGCAGAAGTAAAACCAAGCAAACTGTAAAAGCCAGTGTTGGGAAGATATAACTAGACAAATTCAGACTAAAAGATTGGTTTCATTAACTCCTTAAAGAGTGTGTCTAGATTTTGTGCTAGTTCTCCATCAGTTAAGCTGTCTAACTCAAGACTGAGCTACAACATATCCATTTGGAAACAAAACAAAACAAAACAAAACAAAACAAAACAAAACAAAACAAAAAAAAACCACAAACAAACAAAAACAAAAACAACAACAAAAAAATAAAACAAACAAACAAAAAAACCACAAATGAAGAAACTGTAGACTCTGGCATAGAAATTATTATGTTCTATGCTACATACCATATACATGGTAGCATAGGATTGAAGGAGATGTACCAGAATGTCAGGTCTTCTGTGAACAGCTATACATAACTGAAGGATATAGGAAGGAGAAAGTGAGGGTGTCCTTCCCCCTGGAGATGCGTCGTCCTATCTATTCCCACAGCATAAGACTGTGGGTTACCTCTGAGTTCTTGATCTAGAGCTCCAGATGCAGCTAGTCATCCAAGAGAACAGCTGGACCCAGCTGGTGAGAGTTCTTTGCACTGTGCAGTAGTCAAAGGACTTGTGCCTCTTTCTACCCTTCTTTAATAGTCTGTATTTAATGATGCCTCCCATACCATGCAAGGTTTAGGGAGGAGATGTTCAGCTCTGTCCGCCACCAAACTGGTAGATAACTGTCCTTTGTCTTCAGTCTCCCTTGCTGGGAAGTCAAACCAGAGGATAATAAGAGGATAATATTGGTTCTCGTTCACAAGTACTTTACATCTTAAATAAATAAATAAATAAATAAAAATCTCCTCTTTTTTCTCTTACTCTAATCCAGAGTGGTTTATACCCATTGATTCAGCCCAGACCAGGAAAACACATCTGTTTAGAAAACTACCTGATGTATGGAGTGTTGATGCTCGTTTTTTTGCATCATCAACCACTTACATTGACAGAGATTACTACCTTGAGGATGTATTTTTTAACCATAGCGGGTAACACATTTTCAAATAATGCTGTTTTCATCTACAGTCAGTAAAAAGTGGTGATTAGAAGTATGTTGATTCCTACACAGCTCAATTTTTAGTCTAGGAGAAAGCCCATCTCAAGCTACATTTACAGAATGAACATTAGAGAGGTATACAGATTATGTTAGATTTTATATCAGTAGTATTCTTACAGGCTGAGGTAGCAAAATAATGGCCAGTTATAGCTGAAATGTTCTTTGAAAAAAGTAGTTACACTACACTTTTCCATGTTTGTAGTTATTGAACTTTCAGTCCTATCAAAAACATTCAAAATGTAAGCATTTCTTTTCTCTGCAATCTTTGGAAGACAAAAAGAAAAGTCAAGATTATCTGATGTCTGTTTTTCATGCATGTATGCAAGTGTATGCATATAGATTTGTACATACAGAAAAAATCAGTTTTCACTTCTTATATGACATAAAATGATGTTTCTTCTAGAAATACTTAAAAAAATAATTAATTGTTACTAAAGTTTAAAAAAGCCATGAATTTATTCATTTAACCTCTGTGACAAAAACAATTTTAACAGAGTAGTAATGTATGATATTGTTTTCTTGTTGGATAGAAGGAGAACACTCAGACAAAAGCTCATACAATTCTCTAACTTTGAGTAAATTATTTTGGTATGGTATACTAAGTATATTATGGTAGAAAAAGTTATATTATGCATGTAAAAGTTATTATGATCCTGCATAAAGGTTCTTATCCATTTTAGTTAATCCTCACTAATACATTTGATTCAATTTGCATTTCCTTATTTTGCTTTGTTAAAAGCATATTCAACAATAATGGCTATTTTTTAAAAAGCAAAACAGTAAAGGACTGACATTATCTATATAGAGAACCTGCTGTAGTAGTTTCCAATACTGCAAACAGGTTTTGAGTAGATTCATTGAAAACACTTTCCAGACTGAATAAATAGGTCAAGGCTTTTTTGTCTCAGACATAAGCCACCACATTAAAATGGACAATGATATTATTTTACAAGATGAAAATAGCATAAAAGATTTTGACCTTCCAGGGGACATATGGAATCAGCCTGGGATTTCCAGGTCAGCTGCAACCGGACTCCCTCTCAGAGACTCAAGATAATACAATCTTTATCTTCATAACTTTTACCTACATCTGCACTTCAAAAAAATGATGATCTATCAGATTTCTGCTCAGTCACATAAACTGAATGGCTTTTGCACTCTTTCATATTTGGCTCTGAATAGAAATGCTCTCCTGCTTCTATACCTGCTATATATTTTACAAGTTGTTACTATCTTTTTTCTAGTTGTAGAGCATGTTTGTACAGATGTGCTATGGACTGAGAGTATATGTGTACATATGTGCACCATTACATTTGTACATTTTGTAGTTATACAAAGGATTCCCTGCTGACTCCCTGACAGGACCCTGCACTGCTCAGAGAAATTTGGACAGTCACTTTGGAGGAAGGTGGAGGATCCCAGGCTGTCTTATCCCACCTGGAAGAATCAGAAATCACTTCACTACAACAAACATCTTGCATAAAGGAAGAATTGTATCAACAGAAGGGCGCAATTATGGTGAAATCCTCCAGGCAGCCTGGCCATTCTCAGGACAGCTGATGCCTTGACATTACTGAGTACCTACTCCTGTTGTGTAGGGACAAGTGACACTGCCTAAGGGCAGAGACTGATAAGATAGTAAACTATAAAACTGGGGTCTTTACTACTACTTGGTACTCTCGTTGATTCTACTCACCACTTGTCCCTTAATTTCATACACTGATAACACTGCTTCCATAAATTATCACATTTTATGGTTTTATTGCTAGCGAAATAAACTTTGATGGCATATTTAAAAGATGTCAAGGCTATGAAAATGAGTTTGTATTTGCAGAATATTTTTAAGTTACGGTATTTTTAATATATTTCAACCAAAGGGAGGTGTGGGGGGGAAGTGTTTAAATAAAGTGACACAGTGAAGGTTATTCTGGCCACATAAACCCCCAGACACATGCAAAAATGACCTTGAAAAATGTCCCATCTGCCAGGACTCTCCATCTGACTGAAGCAGAGAGTTGCTTTGCAGCCAACCCATGCTAAATAGAATGAATTCAACAAAAATGTGGCAGGCAGCTTCTTGTCAGTCTAACTAATTAAAAAAAAAAATAAAAAGCAAACAGATGGACAAGCAATGACTCTTAGTCAACAGGAATGTGGGCACTCGAAGTGAGAAGGCACTGTCATAATTTTCCTTAGGTTGTAAAAAGAGATTGGTCCTTAGAGATTGGTTTCCAGGTTCTAGATCTGAGGGCTTAATGCTGCATTTCTGACCATCCCCTCATACACCCTATGCACTCCTATTGCTCTCACATTGAACCTTAACATGCAGTGCAAGAATATGGATCTGAGTGATTGGAGAAACGAGAGAGGAAAGGTTAAGAAACAAGAGATCACAGGTTTGATTTAATTACTCTATTTTTAATCTATTTGAATCCTCTTTTTATATATTTGGTTTTTGCACTTGGTGAATTATTACCACATCCACAGTGGCTGAGGGAGAACTGCTAAGAGGCAGGGTAATCACTTCCCTGGAGCCTGAAAGGAAGCAACTGAAAGAGGATGGGGAGATGAGATGCTTGGAGCAGGCTCTGAGAGCAGAATGAATCCAGGAAACTGGCGCAAGCAACTGGGCACTGCATGTGATCTTAAGGATGAAAGGAGAAGGGAGAAGAAAGGGATATTCTCTATTGCCTCCTTCTGTATCAGAAAGCAATGATGATTGCTTTATTAAAACGAGCTGAACTCAGAAAGTAATAGTGAAGTGTTAATGACGCAGGGGATAAAACTCTGCTACCATTTTCCAAAGTGGGATGAGCCTTTTCTACAACACATCGACATGGCAAGAATCAGACACAAACACTGGTAGAAAAATTGTATGTGAAAATAAAGCTAGCCCATAACTGAAAACATGGAAACATATGCTTTACAATGCATTGTTCAATAGTCTGACCGTAAACATAAATAAGCCATCCCATTTGAACTGTTAGCATCACTGTAAAAGACTTGATAGCATAAGACATCCATCCTGCAAAGACTCACAAACATGTTTAAATCTATACGGAAGATAATGTTTGCAAGGCTTTATTCAGTGCATAGCAGTAAGCATGTTTAAACCTTTCCAGGGCAGGAAGACTAGCAATCCCAGAAACCTCTGAACAATGAAATGAACTGACAAAGTCATGAGATTTGGCCTGAAAGTCACTAAAATTTTCTGTGTGAGCCTCCAAAATTTTGCTTTTTTTGAACAGCCTTTTCTGACTTTGAGCATGTGAGCCAACTAGCAACAGTTTCTAGTGAACAAGGCCAGCTTTCTGGTCTCTTTGGGAGCCCTCACGAGAAGAACCAGCTGGGACTAAATCACAGAAAAGCTGCCAGATGGTGTAGCCACCTTTCCCCCTCCAACCAAAATGCCCAATGAGAAATAATTATGTGCTTCTAACGTAGTATCTGCCAGCCCCTTAATACCACAGCATCTCACTATATATCCCTCTCCCCTCCACCATTTCGAGTCTTCATCATTTGCTATATCAATTAATTTCCCACTCTTCACCTTAACATATTCACAGTTTCAAGCCCAATTTCAAAAATAATGAGAAATCAACTCACATACCCCAGAAGGAGCTGAAGGACCAGAAGTATCTGAGATTTCCTGATGCTTCCAACTCCTGTCCCTTTTTCTGTGACTCACCTACTCTTTCTGCCTCATTCATCCCAAACACTCCCGGCTGTGCTGGAAGGGTAGAAGGGGAATGCCATTGATCCAATTTCACAGCTCCAGTTGCTTTCCTTTGCTATAGGAAGGGAAGTCATATCTCCTGGACAGTATTTCCATGGCAGAATGGTTTTGTCAGGGATCTTGACTGTAATATTGCAAAATATGGCAAAATAGGAATGGAACTTGTGATGATTTGTGATGACTTCTCTGGGAAAATTTTATTTATTTTTGTTATCCTTACTATTAAGGACGGTAGCATGACAGTAAGTCATGATTTCCGAAGGTGCAAATTCCAAAAAACTGATCAAATAAAGAAAAAAAAATCAGCAGAATTGTGACAGTTACATTCAATCTCTGTGAGTTTTAATTTAGACGGAAAATGATTCTCAACAACAGGTCACAATGGGATCTGCAGATAAGTTCTAACAGATCAGGAGGGAGGAAAAAAAAAAAAAAAGCAAAAAACATGTAAGTGAAAGGCAAATAAGTGCTTCTCTTAGGAAGGAATTTCTCCAGCTGAAGATTTTCATGATTCACAAATCAGAAAAGGTTAAAAATCACTAGAATGGATTATTTCCTCTTTTACAGTCCGACTGAATATAGTTTGTTCTTTATAAAAAGCAACAATACAAATACCAACAACCAAATTTCAGGGAAAAGCTGAAACCCAGATGTCCTGGTCCTGCTCCCAATTATCTGAGTGTTAAAATGAGGAATAACTTCATGAATGCCAATGCAGTTCAAATCAACAGCAGCACTTGAAAACTATCATTTGTGGAGAAGAGAGTGCAAAAGAATCGATATTTACAAACCTTGGAATTTTACCAGTGTTATCATTAGCAAAACTAAATTGTTAAGTCCTCAGTCTGTTCCTCCTGCAGCAAAACACTTCCTGACTTGTATAGGACTTTAATAGGGGGAGTTTAAACCTCAAGGTTTGACTCATCCTCGGAGTCTCCCCAAAGTCCTTGCATAGCCTTGTTGATGGGATTTTCAGGTTTGTAACACTTCTGTGATTCTCTCTGTGGGTGATGCTCTTCCACAGAGTCCTGGACAAGATTCAGAATCTGCCTTTTTCTCTAAAAGTCCACAAAATACTATGTATATATATATTTATTTATTTATATTTTATTTTATTTATTTTTATTTTATTTATTTTTATTTTTTTTCTGAGCTATCATGGATGAAGTTCTAAAAAGACAGTTGACAGTTATGGGATGAGCAATGAATGGGTGACCCATGGATGGGTGACCCACTCTGCAAAGTCACCACACCTTTAGGAAATGATGAGTGTGTTGAGGGGTAAAAAACACCTGCAGGACTACAGCACACTTCTCATCTTCACTTCATACGTGATACAGAGAGTTGTCTCTGCACTGAAAAAATAATAATAATAAAAAAGCCTCCCAAAACCTACCAAAATGAAACTGTCTCCTGCACATCAAACGCTCCCGCTTTGCAAGGGGTGTGGTGGTGATGGAAAAAGTGACAGGGGGAACAGATCTTGATGTGACAGATGTTAGTCATACTGCTTAATGCGCTACTGGAAAGCACTCAGATCGTGCAGTGATAAAGGCTGGGTATGAAGCAGAGCAGAACATAATTCTTTCTTTTTCTGTCATATTTTGGAGTCTACATCCTTTGCTCTCTCTCTCAAGCATGGTGATCAGCTTTCTCTCTCATTAGGTCCAAATGTAATTTGACAAACATTCACACTTATTGATTTCATTCGTTCACTCAGCTGGATATACAGGACCAGGGAACTCATCCTTGGTGGCCTAAATCAGACATTTACAGTTTAGTTTGCATATAGGAAAACCCCAAAAGCTCACAATTCCCACAGGAGTGTAACTGCAACTTAATAGCAATACAGTCTCACCTGTTCTTTCCAAATCTTTACGCTCTTCTTCTGCTGTTAGATTGCTGTTATGAATTATTTTTTTATTTAGTTAGCACAGGCAAGGCACTCAGTTTAACAAGACACAAATGTAATAACAATCCCTAATCCCTTAAGAGCTTATGTTGCTAAAAACAAGGATTACACATCACTCCAGCTTTCCTTCTCACTTATGACAGTTCCCTGCTCCTTTGTCTCTTGCCACGTCTTGAATAATTAGTGGAGTCAAGGTGCCACTTGCAACATTAATTACATCATTACACGGTTTAACAAAGAGTTTTAGGCCAATGCTGCACATTTTACAGGGCTGATTATCCTGACTATTACATCACCAAAAAAAAATAAAAAATAAAAAAATGAATTGTTATTAGTGGTGTTTTATGGATGGGGAAATGGAGGCAAAAGGTGTCAGCCCCCCACAATCATTGCACTACACGGCCTTCCAGAAAAAAAATAGCTATGGAAATATCTCAAATAATAATTAGTACTGAACTGCTATGAGTAGTTTTGAAAAAAATTATGTCAATTTATTCTCAAATTACTTTTCCATCACCTGACAATTATGGTAATGATCATACTCAGCATTAACTTCACTAAAAGGAAGGAAATCTCTAGTCATTACAAAGCTTCATGTAAAAATTCAGGTTGTGTGGGTAAAAAGAAAAAACAAACAAACAAACAAAATAAACAACAAAACATTCTCATATCACTAATGGGACAGGATGATTTGAGATGGAACAGATGGTCACTTGTACACCAAGTGTTGTATATCAACAGCAGATCATTCTGGATTTATTGTATTTTATTACTTTATTTTATGTTATTTTAATATTTTTAGAGTGCTTTGGATGCATAGACTTTATTTAGTAAATAAAAGACTGACATGGCCATATCAAAGGACCATCCTGAAGAAGAAGCTATGTAACTGAAATCTGGTCCTCTTTTCCATTAACATCAAAAATTTATGTCTTAAACCAACGCTGTGTTGGTTTAAGTCTTCCCTCTAAACTCTGAATCAGCTGAGAACACACAACAGAATACACCCATAGAGAAGCAAAAGAAAATCAGATTCTGCAAAGACTGAACAAAAATGAGAGGTACCAACAATGTAAATCTAACATGACATTTAAAATATTCCTATTTCTGCTCATTTCTGCAGGAGTTCCTCCTGTCTCTTCTGCCTTTTATGTATTCAACCTGCAAAGATATTTTTTCAGGTCGAGGGCTATGTTTTATTCTAATTGCCTAACAAAAGGGGGCCCAATTCTGGGCATTTTTCTGGTATAAAGGCCATGATCAACACCGCCAATATTAAGAAGAACTCATTTCCAGATGCAAGTTCTGACAGTTAACAGTACTTTTGATTAAAATACCAGAAACTCTTTCTGCAGGTGAACATGTGTATGAACATGGCACTTGAGCAACACAATATGAGGAAAATTTGGAGGCCCAAGCAGCAGTTGCTTGGAAGGGGCGACTGCATTTTGGCACAACAGACAAATCTCAGACACCAACCAAATTCCTGGCTCTGAATCGCCTCTTAGCCAGCACAGACAAGCAGAAGATGAGCCAGCGCCAGCCCAGGGACACATCCATGCAAACATTGCTATCTTGCTGCTGCATCACGGTGGGTGTCTGCACGGCACAAATCTCCCAGTGTCACATAACCGCATCATCTCGTCTGGATCTGGCTTGGGGCTACATTAAGACACATCCTGCAGCCTTATCACCTGGCAGCTAAATTAACAGGACAAAGCCCAAGACGAAGAACAGAAAATGAGACAACCCTGACTGTTCATCAGCAGAAAAGGCTAATGCAGACATCACCTGCGGCATGTATTGCTGAGAGCAAGAGCCGCTGCAGAAGGTTAAACTGCACGAGGAAACAAGGACAAGCGACATTTGGGATCACTCCAGAAATTCTGATTAAATCCTGCTCAGCACAGTGTGAGTGAAATCAGAAAGCAAGAGGCAAGTCAGTTTCCTGTCATGGGCTAAAAGCAAAATATAAATGGTGCAGGAGCAAAGGAGAAGCAGTTTGGGAATGAAGGTAACAAAGAGCTGACGGGATAACTTTATGAACATCAAGGGTTAAATTAAACTCTTCATTTCTTTTTTGGCTGATTTCAGTGGGGGAAGGGAGTTCCTAAGCCTTTCTTTTGTCCTTTTCATAGTGAAAAAAAAAAAAAAAAAGAAAAAAAAAAGAAAAAAAAAAAAGAAAGAAAGTGAGAGACTTCTTGCTCAGGATTAATTATTAAGTGTTTCAGGGCTTTATAATATATTTATATACTCCCTAGAGCCTGAAGCACTCTCTCTCCCCCTCCTTCTGTTTTACTATGTCATCTCCATCCCAATACTTTTCACTCAAATACCTGGTATCAAAAGAGATGCAGGCGCTGAGGGAAATGCCAGCACACCCTGCAGCTCCCACTAGCGATGCTCCAGCTACGGGCTTCCTGAGAACCTCCTTCAAATCAGGAGTTCAATAAAGGGGCTATGGAGGTTTACAATTGCTCTGATGTCTAATATTTAAACTTGCATTTCATCTAGAAATAAGTTTTACTACTATATTTATTAAATGATACAAACATTGATTTGCTTGTGCTCCTTTAACATGCTTTTTTCTTTTTTTTCTTTTTTTTTTTTTTTTTTTTTCTTCTTTTAATCTTTCCCTTCCCTCCCACTATAGTATAAGAAGCAATGCCAGATTAAAATGTATTTAAAGTTGCAGGAGGTGGCAGGAGGATTTTGATTAATATCTGCCACAGGAAAATTAATTTTATTAAATGGAAGTGCATCTGCTGGACAATTTGGGTGACCTGGAGGATGGCACAGCTGATGGACGAATACTTAGAGATGAGAGCAGAGAATGGAGAGGCTGAGCTTCCCATGGCCAGGAGTGGAGACACAAGCTCTAGTGTTTGCCCCCGTTAATGAGCACTTTGGTGGTGCACTGCTTCGCCAAAGTCCTAAGCAAACATTAATTAACACATTCATTAACAGCCCTCTACTTGCAGAGATGTGGAAAGAGGTGAAGAAGGTGAAATCTTGGGTCTTGTTGACCTCAATAATGGTTAGGTCACTTTTGTGAAGCCAGAGCTTCACCCCAAAGTGGTTTTCTATAGACTACACAGAAAATACAGCTCATCTCAGAAGCATTCCTATGGTTTCCCACCGTTGTTATGCTGGCAAGAGTGCTTGCCCTGGTTTACGTAGCTACTTTGTTAAGCAGAACACTAGAGCTGTTTTCATATAAACCATCTACATTTTTAGTTTACCTCTGAAACTTATCATTGGACAATGGTAATAAAATAATTTTGAATGCAGATGTAGCCAACTCTGTTCCCTTGTTCTATATTTGGTGTTGCCTACAACAGATCCTGTAGATGGACCTCTTCACTGTTATTGGCATGAAAACAGTGAAGAAATATCCCTGAGACATGGGCATTTCTTAGGAATATTTTTCACTGTTAAAAAAAATGCCCTAAATCACAATTTACAAAATGGAGATATACAGAATTCACACTATTTGCATGTTAAACCAGAAGTGGATATATATGTTGGGTATTGTGTACTTATGTTTCAGTACAGATACAGGTTGTAATGAGACTACAAGGATATGTTACAATCTGTTGAATAAGTGGCATTAATTTAAAAATGACATGATAAAGCATTTACACAAGGGATAATTGCTATATTCATCTACCCAAAAAACACAGTTTACATGTAGTCTGTTATCTAAAGAGCATAGATTTGCTAGTGAAGAAGGAATATTTGTGCAAATGCAAAATTTTGCAATGTTCAGATGTCTTCTTCTGATTTAGATAACGTGGGCTTCCTTTGTACTTTTCAGACTTCATGGAGAGGAAATATGCCTCCAGAAGCAGAATCATTTCATCCTAAAACAAACTTTTGAAATAAGTTAAAATGAATCTTATCTTGTTTCTCTCTTCTCACTCCAGAGGAGTCCAGTCTACCAGCTTATATATAGTCACCTAAACCATATACATCTGAAGTTAGGGGATGTGAATCTCATGCTTGGTAAGTTCTGAACAGCAGCATCTCAAGACAAGAAGCCCAAAGTCTTATCAGTGAAATAATCTAATCCAAACTGGCCAATGGGGAGACAGAACCACTCAGTCCAACCTGAGATTCCATCCTGTGGAGTTACATTTCTCTCTCTATCTCCTCTGACTAGATAAGACTTAAATTTCATGTGGCTACAGACAGGGAAAGAAAAAAAAGTCCCACAAGGCTGAATGTCTTCCTATGGTTCAGTGAACCAATGACTGATTTCAGTTTAATTCTATCCTGCAATGTTTTGAGGAGCATGGAATGGTTTCGTTTTATCCTTGATATACCCTATCTCTCTTACAAAGGATGCATCATGATGAATGATAAAAACTTGATCTTTAAAAGTAGGGCTGAATTACCTGAGGTTACATTTTCAAACACTGATGGACTTGGATGGATCAATTTTCAGGAGTCAGACTTGGAACACCTGAAAAGGACTATTTTCAGAACTCCTCCTTGGTGTAGTAAATCATAGTGGTACTTGTAAAGTATTTTGGTCTTGGAACCCAAAATAATTAGCAGTTTTGGAAATGTAGCATCAGTACTGCTTATGAATACCTGGAATAACCCCAAATAAATGTATTAACACTTTAGTTATTTCTGTCACGTTAATATTTTTAAATCAATTTATTTTCATTCAAAGATGCAATTCTTTCTAGAGTGTGTTGAGCTATAAAAAATATTCTCAGAGCAGGCAGGAAAAGGAAATATTTTCAGTTATCATAAAATCAATATATGAAGTCTGGTATCCTATGTGGGACCAAACCCACATGAATGGGTAAAGGGAAATGTGGTAAATAGGACCCTGCTCCAAAAATACTCCTGACTAGTCATCACACATTGTCATAAGCACTATTAATCTTTATATTAATTTTGCAGATATTTCTTCAAAAGATTTCCTACTGTCTTTACACTTCCTTCTCAGCCTGCTTTCACATTCTGCCAGCTGGCTTTTCATGCAAGAAAGAATTTAGCCCATTGGTCTCATACTTTTGCTAACCTCAGATACATCTCTTCTGTTGTCAACATAAATCCCATGCAAATCAAATAGGGTCAGCTGCATTTGTTTTGCTAGAGGTAAGCAATGAATGTTTTGTTTACAATGAGCCAACAGGGGCTGGTCCCTACTCCAATTTTAATGTGTCTACTAATCAGCTGGGATCAGATTCAGACTCTACAGGGTCATGGAATAGAGCTGATCACTGAACGTCCATAACTCAGCTGCTATAACACAAAAGATTAATGCTGCATGCCCCAAGCAGAAAAAAGCTTACAGATCAGAATAAATCTTTACCTTTTGTGCCTTTATACACCATGCTCTTTTAAGGGTAGTATCATGAAAACTCTTTACTCATTCAAGTAATAACAAGACTCCTGTCATTTCAGTTAAACTTCCATGAGCCTGCACATTTATGTTAGAGGACAAGACTGTATTCAGCTATAGGTCACAACAGTAATCCCTTTTAATACTTTCAATATGTGAGGAGCACATATCCTATCTCCCTTTCTGATCCAGCTTTCAAGAGCAACATAATGTCAGTATTTCATTCCTGATAATCATTTTATTCACCAGATTTTTCTAAGATGACCTCCTGGGTCTCTGCTTTGTTTTTCTGTTTGCTTAGTCTCCATACAATACAGTCCCATGTTTAGTCAGGCACTCCTCTAGTTCCACTGTCAGTAGGCTTAATGGAAATGACCCATTCTCCTTCCAATAATAATTCTGGAGTGTATCCAACACATGGAAGGACCAGCTCTTTTTCTCTTTTTCTGCCATTTTCTTTTTTGTATTTTCTTTTCCATCGTGATTCCTCTGATTTTGTGTTTCATTCATTACTTCTGCTCACTGACTACTGCGACAGAAGTAAAAAGTAATCAGTGTGAGAAGAAACATTAAAATCCAAATACCACTAAAAACGTAAGTTTGCTGAGAATTAACAAATAACTGTGCCATTTTTATGCTGTTTCTACTACGATTTTCAAAGCTTCTATCTATTTTAAAAGTCTTACAGAAAATAAATCTCATACAATGCCAAGCAGAGTTCAGCCTGTAATAACACAATGCAAAACTTTGAGCCAAAGGAGTACTTTGCATGAGCCAAAAAGAAAGCCTGATGGAAGATTTCAATTCCTGCCACCTTTATGCATGTTACTGCTGGCCTGAGAGAGTATGAGACAGATTTTGTGCCAAAACTGCATCCAACACTTTAACATCCCAGTTATTTCTTTGGCTGTGGACATGTGGCTGAGTAAGGGTGATATCCAGCTTCAGCCTGGTTCAGCAAGTGGGGAACTTGGATCAAATGACCTTATCAGCTCATGAAAAGTCCAAATCATAGATCTTGGTCTATGTCAGAGTGCCGAGAGTACATGTAAGGCTGCTGAAGGTGTGCCATGTGTGTCTGCTGAAAGTAGAACAGGTGGGAAGAAAGCAATATTTGGATGGCCAGAAAAAAGCAAAAAGGGTTTGACTGTGACTCAGTGACAAGAACACCTGGTGAGAGAAAGGAGCCCTTACCACCACCTCTTGTTCTGTTGTTATGAGTCGCATTGATGTATTGCTGGCAGTACAATATATGTAAAACAGATCTATTATTGTGGGTGTGGCACAATGCCAATACAGCTAGAGAAATCTCAGGTTTAGTGTGGTTTCCTATGTTGGATTTCCCTGTGCCACCCTCCTAGTGCAATGTTGACAGCTTGACATTTGATTTGATTTCTGGATTGCTCACAGGGATGTCAGCACTAAAACCCAGTGTAAGGTAGGTATTAGGTGCCTGAATGCTTTCTGGATGTAATCCTCTAGGCTTCACCTCTGATCATCCAACACACTATAACATAGTGAAAGAGAGGTTGAGTGAATTGCCCAGTGTCTAACAAGGAGGCTGCTGGAGGAAGAATATTGGATTTAGGGGTTGTTGTCATTTCCATGAACAGACTACTAAGCTCTACTGCTTCATGAAGCTGAAAATGACATGACAGTAAACTATGTGGGAGGCAAAAGGGCAAGCTTGAAAATTCAGGAAGAATGAAAAGCTAGGTTTAGTTTCAAAATGCAAATCATTAATAAAAAATATGCCTGCTATGTTACAAAATATGAATGATTTGATTTGGTCTGCTTGCATATGTAAATATAGATAAAAGATTAACAAGATATTGTAAATGTAAGGACTAGATTAATATATTCATATACATTTCAATGGTTTGTGAGTACTTCTGAACTAAATCTAGGCTGGTGGTTTTATCATCATTCCAAAATGTTCACAGTGGATCTTCTTTTCTTTCTTTCAATTATAACATTCAAAATATTAGTTTAATCAGGAAAGTTTGACGCATCCTTCAAAGGTGGAAATAGCAGTGGAATTCAATACATTTCATTCGCTCTTGGAACTTATCATTCTTTGTCAGTAATTTTAGACTGGTTGTTAGAGAAGACTGAACAATATTTATGCACTGGGGTCCTGTGAATAAGGGTGACATAGCAGTGAAGTGCATTTATGGAGGGTCAGTCATCCCCTGTTGCCAATGTACAGCTTGCACAAGGACTAGGAATAAAGTGCTGCCTTACCTAATTTATCAGTTATTAACCTTACTAATATATCAATTACTTCAATTTTTAAAAACATTTTCACCTTCACAAATCAGCCTTTTTATTCATCATTTTTCTTTTTGTACTAGAAGCATAGAACATCCTGAGTTGGAAGGGATCCACAAGAACCATTGAGTCCTACTCCTGGCTCCACATAGGACTACCCCAAAAATCAGACCCTATGTCTGAAAGCATTGTCCAAACGCTTCTTGAACTCCACCAGGTTCACTGCTGTGACTACTTCCATGGGGAACTTGTTCCCTGTGAGGATGGCATAGGAATAATATCACCTAACTTTTTTTTTTTTTTTTTTTTTTTTTTTTTTTTTTTTCCCAGATCACCAATCTCTACTGTTTTGCTCTTTCTCTTTATCTCTCTCTTTTTTGCCCTTTACCATTTCTTTACTATAGCATTTGCTTGTTTTTCATCTTGGGCTTTAGCTTTATCTCAGAAAATGATCAGTAGTTTCAAAGGGAATGATTGCATGAGAAAGTCTTAGGCTCTAGCACAGCATCCCAAGGAAAACAGAGGTGAGAAATAAGTATATCCCAAAGACATGGTTTTAGTCTGTTGACTCATAAAATAAACACTGAGTCAGTGGCTCTGCTCGGGAAGCTTTTCTTCCAAACTAAAGAATATATTTCAGATATAGATACATAAAAAAAAAGAAAACCAACCACCCCACCTTCCCCCCCCCAAAAAAATATATATATATATATAAAAAATCCCACCCACAAATAATCTAGATTCTGCCAAATCCAAATGTATCACAAACATATGAAGCAGAATGGAATCAGCCCTCAGGAAGGATGTTTAACACCTCTGCTCTTCATATCATCTTGTCTCTCCTTGATTCAGGCAAACTGCAAAAAGCTCACTGCCAACCTTATAGGACTCTTATGCAACTGCGTTTATCCAAGCATTTTGTAGAAAGGATCTTTGCAACAGCTGTGTGCTGTAGGCACACAACTACTCCTTGTTATACAACTGGGAAACTGAGTCATGGTGAAACTAAATGGCTTGGCCAGAAGTCATTCAGTGAAAACAATGGCAGAGCCAAGCGTAAACCTGATGGTCTCAACTCTGTCTCTATCATGAATCAATTGATTATATTTTCTCTCTCTGTCATTTTTCAAGGACATTCTAAACATGTTGAATTTTGTTTTGACACTTCTGAAGCATGACTTTTTTTTTTTACTAAGTTCTTATATATTCCATTTGTACCATCTGCAGAAATTCTCAAAGCTGCAGTTTAACTTGGCTTTTGTTGTACTGCAGTGAAATAGAGAAGATTTAATGAAACTCATATTCCATCCCATTCATAGTGAAGAATGAATCTTACTTTACCGTGCAACAATTAATATCGATTGTATTACTTGAAAATGTAAGGGACTACACCTATATATTTTCCATGAACCGGTGTTCTACAAAGAACCTCTATTTATTATAGCTACTGAATATGATCAAAGAAGTGAATCTTTAAAATAAATAGTTCAAAGTATATAATTAAATATCAAAACTCATTCTTTTTATGTCATATCTATCTATAAGGCAGCAAGTGGAGAGAAAAGTCTGTGGTAAGAATAGCTCAAACTTAAGGGGGACAGTTTGGAACACAGCAGAGAGAATTGAACTCATTTCTAATTGTGTGCATCTGGGCCAATTATAGTCACTCTGCTTCTAAGTTAGCCATATTCAAGTAGTGTCTCATGGTACCTCTTTATACCAAAGGGTGCGGTACCAATTTACTCACAACATTTGTGCTAAAGGTATAGACACGTAGCATAAACATTCTCAAACCGGGGAGGTGTACTGGGTTTATGTGGCAAGGTTTTGGTAGCAGGGAGCTCCAGGGGTGGCCTCTCTGAGTAGAGTCTAGCAGCTGCCCCATGTTAGGTAAGTGCCAATTTCAGTTGGCTCTAAAAGGGACCTGCTGCTGGCCAGATCTGAGCCATGTGCAATGCTGAGTGGGCCTCTGGGAAAGCAGAGGTAAGAAAGGGAAAAACAAAAAAAAAGAATAATCCTGCTGTCCTGCTGTGCTATAGCAACTGGGAGAGAGGAGTGAGAAGTGAGAGAGAAGCAGCCCTGCAGTCCCCAGGGTCAGTGGAGGAGAGCAGGAGGCGCTCCAGGCACGCAGCACAAGTTCCCCTGCAGCCCATGGAGAGGCCCCTGGTGAAGCACGCTGTCCCCCTGCAGCCCATGGGTCCCACATGGAGCAGGTCTCCATGCTGCAACCCGTGGAAAGGAGGCCTGGAACAAGCTTCGGCCCACAGAGAGCCCCCGCAGGAGCAGGCCCTGGGCCAGAGCTGCAACCCATGGAGAGGAGCCCACGCTGGAGCAGGGGGTCTGGGGGAAGCTGCCGTCCATGGGGGACCTGTGCTGGAGCAGTTTGCTCCAGAGGGATGGACCCCATGGTATGGAGCCATATTGAAGGATCCATATTGTCTTTGGGCAGCCTCTGCAGGCTCAGTTCGGGAAGGACGGCATCCCATGGGAGGGACCCCATGTGGAGCAGGGACAGAGAGTGACCGTGAAGGAGTGGCAGAGACAAGGCAGCAGGGACTGACTGCAGCCCCCATTCCCTGTTCCCCTGCACTGCTTGGGGGGAGGTTGTAGAAGAGGGTGTATTGGGGGGAAAGGTGTTTTATTTTGTTTTTCTGTTTCTCGCTGTCCTAGCTTATTAATAGTTTTTTGTTTGTTTTGTCTTGTTTTGTTTTTTAATCTCCCTATGCTGAGTCTGTTTTTCCTGTTGTGGTAATTTTTGAGCAATCTCCCTGTCATTATCTCAGACCCTGAGCACTTTGCATTGTATTTTGTCCCCTTTTCCCTGTGAGGATGGGGAGTGAGGGAGCAGTTGTGGTGGAGCTGGACTGCCCAGCTGAGTAAAAACCACCACAGGTGGTTACCAGATGAGTAAAAACCACCACAGGTGGTTACCTTTGTTGGAACAGGAAATGTTGCTGGAGAAAGAGGGGAGTAAGACACATTGTGAGGGATCCACCGGAACAGGACTGAGGAGATGGCTTGAATGGCAACAAAGCTGAAGGTCCAGGAAGCTGGCAGGCTGTGCACAAGCAGGAGTGGAGGGACCTACGAGTATCAGAAGCTACTTTTCCTCAAGTAGAGCCTCTCATGACCACTCCATCTCCTTGACCCCATCCTTCTCCCATCTGCATTGTGAAGAACACTTTTCAAGAAAGCAGAATCGGCTTTGGGAACAAAATATGGTGCATGATCCCTCAACATAAATACTGAGTCCCTCTATAAATGGAGTTCTACCATGGTACTAACTACAGGAATTCTGTGATGTAAATGCACATAAAATGAGGTTGTTTTTCTTCTTTATTTTTATCTATTAATTTATTTATTTTTGCCCACTAACTACCCAGTTTAACTGTGTTTTTGGTTGTGCCAATAATGCACACCTGAATCGTAATGGCTGTATGTGTTTGAGATTCTGTGATTCAATTTCAGCATACTTTCATATCATACATTTAGAAAACACATACCAGCAAACCATTTGAATTGTGCTCCAATGAAGACATGCTAAATGATATACTAATTTACAGTAGATTAACAATAAAACCTCATAGGCAATCACTAATTTTATTTTATTTTTGTCACTATAAAAAGGACTAGCTTGATGAAATTAAAAACATGGTCCTGCAACATGGTCCTTCTAAACACCTCAGTGTCCTTTTAACACCAATCAAAGAGGTCACTGACTGCTTCAAAGCATGTTGGGATTATGTAGCCTGGGACAGGACTTCTTTCCTTTTTCAGAGACACCAGGCTTCTGGTAGAGCTGGACTGATTCAGGTGACCAAACAGGTCAGGGACCATCTGGCAGCGATCAGTAGAGAACAGACTCCAGTCAATCAATAACATCACCTTTCTGCCAACAGCAGCAGACAGCATTGGCCAAGGGCAATGCAACCAAACCCAGACTGCTGAAGTTCCAGCACAGTGACATCCATGAAACCATCCCATTCCTCTGTATATCGAGTAAGAGAGAGTTAGGAGGCAGGTTTAAAAGAAAGGGGAGGGCATTCCTTCTGACAACTCAGATTTCATAGATCAGAGCCAAGAGAAGCAGGAGGTTTCTGGCTGCATTTAGATCAAAGACTCCATTATAGCTTATATGATTAATGAAAGATGAACAGCATTCCACAGATTTACAATTTTAATTCCTGAGAGTGGAACAGTTATCTCTGTGGGCAGACTGACCCCTAATCTCTGACTTGGTTCTCGACCATGCTACTCTCATGTTTCCTCTCCCTGCCTCCACAGCCACCTTCAAGCCGACAACTGAAAAGATGACATTGAGTAGATGGGTTCAGCACAGGCAGATAAAAACAATGTGAAAGGATGGAGATTGTGAGCTTATCAGCCAAACAGGACACGGGATATAAAAAGTAATCAACTTAAAGCTCTTATCAAAATGTCTCCTGGGAACATTTTTTCCTTAAAAAATAAATAAATCTGTCATTGCTCAGGAAAAATTATAGGATTATTTTAAAGCAATAATATGTGATATGCTCTGTGTGTGGGGGTGTATGTGTTTCCTGAAGAATGCACATGCTTTGTAATTTGAGGTGTTTTAAGCCAAGGGAATCAAGTTATCATGTACAAAAGGATTATATTTAAAAGAAGAACCCAGACATGACATTTTCTGTCTTATTTAAAAAGTGAATGGGAAAGCATTGAAAAAGAAAGCACACACTGCAATATGTTAAGATCTTAAACAATTAACAAAATATTTAGACAAATTACATATAATTATGTGCTAAAACAAAATAGCTGCCTGTAAGATATTCCCTACCAGGATTCTATAGAGCTTCATTTGCAGAAGTGCTTCCCTGAAAAGGTTTTAAAATCTTTCAGAGAATCCTGTAATCTGATTATAGCAACCAACTCTTAAAGTGGAATATTTCTGGATTTCTGTTGTTGCTGCATTCATCTTTCAGTAATAAATATTTTCAGTTTACATGTCCATTCTTGTACGGATCTAGTCTCTTCTCCATTGCTAAGAACCTACATTTCCTACTCTGTAGAACATCACCCCACACATTTAAATAGCCTGCAGTACATTTGAAAAAAAAAATAAAAATTGTCAAGTGATATTATTCATGTGTTTTTCCACCCCATGGAAACCAAGCTTTTTGCATTAGCTACATATTTTTGTTGTTTATTTGATAGAAAAGCTATTGGGTGTGTGAGTACTGATTTTATAATGAAGAAAAATATGCTTCTTAAGTGGACAGATAGTATAAGAGTACTAAAAGAGCAAAAATAAGAAAATAAGAAAGCACAGTAAAGAATTGCTAGCACAAGGAAAATGTTGCAATAAAACCAGACAAATTCTTCCGACACCAAGACCTTGATTCTGTCCTGATATCTTCACGGCATTTGGCATAATTTGCTTTGGGGTGGGCTGAAGGCAAATTAGGCTTTATGCCACATTTCTACTCTAGTAATGGATTTGGTTGCCAGCATAAATTGGGGCGGCCTTTGGGCTGGTCCAGTTTATACTTAGTTTCCTATGCCTAGAGTCCAGACTATTTTGCATTTTAGATTCTGTGCTGGCCAAGAGGGCCCTGTGTATTGGAAATCCACCAAGAATGTAACAATTTGTTTTATGGTTTAGGTATTCTTTAGATGAACATCTTAGGTCAGAGAGGTTTCTTAGCTGGCCACGAGAAGACGATCTTGTTAAGAAAGGACAGGACTCTAGCCGCCTGCCCCTTCAGTTCTTCCAGAAGAAAAGTTAATTTCTCTAGTCAAGCCTTTGCACAATATATACCACAGCTCTTCTGGTGCTCATGCCTCAGTGTTCACATGTGCAAGGAGAGGTTTAGTCCGGTTTGAATGCCAGTTTAAATATTTAAAAGTGATTAAAAGTGATTATAATCACTTTTAAATATTTAAAGATAATAAATGTAAAATTAAATGTTTAAAAATGTTGTTTGTATTTAAAAGACCTTGAGAAGGATCGAGAAGAAACCAAGCTGTCTAAATTGGCCAGTTGAGCTCAGAGCTCAGAGAAACACATCCCACAGCTTCTGTTGCTCTGGAACAGGTTCCTTGTGATATCAATGGTGGATGAATTAAAAGAGACACAGCACTGATGCTTAAGTGTAGGCACACTCAGGTGTTTGCACTTGCAGCTAACAAAAATACCTGTGGTTTGGACTATTCCAACAGGGCTAGTCTAGCTGGACCCTGAAATAATGGCACAACTAAAGGCTACCATCCTCCGTCCTCCGCAATCCATTTTCTTACTTATTTTGCTCCAGTATTTCCTTATAATTTTTTCATACACTGAAGCTTGTGCAGTAGATTTTATATGACTGCAGAATGGATAATAATAGAAAAAATCAGGTGCTTAAACTGCCCATTTTTATGATGCTTCATCATGATCTACTTGGGTCTAGTCTGCAGAGCACAGCTGTGGAGAAGAAATCCTCCCACCTCCACTGGAAAGTGGAATTTTCTACAGAGACAAAGACGTCAAGAAGAAGAAGATAGTCTTTTTCCAAGCCATCTAGCATCTGCTTTATTATAACCTACATTTTTGTTTTTTTGTTTTTTTTTTTTTTTAAGAAAATGAGAGTTCAGGCCTCATTACTGCAAACCGTGGAAACAATATCCATAATATCAACTATTAAAGAACAGAAAAAAATAATAAAGCAAATTATGTACAATTACAGTTGCTTTCACCTTGGTGTGCTTTAATGAAGCAGAGGAGTTTAATTCTGTACACATGACTTTTACAGAGGTGAACAGGCTGGAGACAAATTTAAGAGTGACCTGTGAGTCTTCACAATGAGAGGGGCTGTAGGGGAGAGCAAATGTGGCAGCTGAAATCATGGTGAGAGAACACATTGCTCCTCAACCTCTTCACATTTGGTCCCTTTTCTGCTCAGCTCTGTATTGGCTTAAATTATTGTTTTCTTGCATTCACTTGAAAACAGGCCAAGCCTTTAAAATCATGCCAGAGAAATATTCTTTTGAGTATTTGCTCTTTCTTATGGCTTTGGATTTTCAGGTTTGAATGAAGCCAAGAAAATATGAACAAGCATTCAACTCAAAGCCACTCATCCTATTCACACAGCCCAGTGTGGCATTTGCCTCTGGACTAATTGAGTTAGTCCTGCTTTGTTAATTGAAGCTGAAGGCAAACAGAAATCTCAAGTAATTTAACTGAACCTCAGTTATGCTGCCCAACAAGAATACAGATACTTAATCTGTTATCCTATTTTTCATGTATTACAACTACCTAAAAGTTCATGTGCGGGTTGGGAATCCAGAATGCTAAGCATTTCCCAGATACACAATAAGGGTGTAGTTTCAAACTTCATGAGCTTATTATACAAGTGAGATCTCTGGAGGACAGCAATGCTGATCTTTCTGGACTTCTCCCTGTTGAGACTTTACTGGCAGAAAAGTCTGTAACTGCTTATTTTGCTTGTTTTTCTTTATCTAAAGAAAGTGTAAGTTTTTCTTTGTGCCTGTAGGAAACCTTTCATTGCCCCATTTCCTGAACCAAGCAAACAGTCATCAGCTTATAATTGGGTGAATTAGTCACAGGAGAGAAAGCAAACTTTAAAATAATTGCTCTTTTTTTGTCCTTTATATCAACTTTTTTTTTTTTTTTTTTTTTTTTTTTTTCTGCAACAAGCCACCTGGCTCCAAATATTTGTTTTCAAATCACCCAAATACAAACTTATCGGACAGCAGAGCCTGAAAGTTCCTACTGTAAAATCTACTAAAATCACATCATCAATTTTCAAGACCCATTCAAAGGGAAAAGATTGGCAAAGCATACCCCCATACTGTGCATCCTTTGGCTGGGGAAATGAGCCCCCCTGCAGCTCTGAGCTAAGGAAGCAAGAATTTTACTCTTTAAATCACATGAAGTATACAGAGAGAGGGAGGGAGGGAGAGCGGGGAAACTAGTGCTGATCAGAGGAACTACTAATGGAGCAGAAGAGTTTGAAGATGTGTGATCTCTTCTCTGCCTTGACTGCAGACAAACTCTCAGATGAATTATGAAACACACAGCTCTATCTTGCCCCCCTGAAAGTTCAAGGAATAGCACAGTTATGTACTCTTCTCTAGGTACTCTATCAATCTGTTACTTTTTCTCCACCTAATTTACAGAAGGAGATATCTGATATATTTCTCTCAGACAATATGTACCTACTTTTTTATCATTCCTACAATGTGCTCTGGGCAGGGATATCTATAAAATACTCCTTGACTTTTTGCACCTGTGCAGGGGGGGCATCAGCAATCGCTTACTGCAAATTCTGTTCTGATTTTAAAATGTTGGGTCTCAGGAAGGAAATTTACCTCTGCCCTGGTGGCTGCCCAACTGTAGGGCTCATCTCACCTCCACTTCATTCATCTGCAGGGTAATTGCTTGCATGAAAGCCAGTTTTTACCCTCCCCTCCATATAGTCACAGGAAAGAGATAAGTCCTACTGAATGATTCATTTGGCTGATTTCAAATAGCTACCTTATGGTAAGATAATTAGGCCTTAGAAAAGCCTAATTATTTCTGTTGAGTGTAAATGGAACCTTGAGCATTGCAAGACATACAAAAACAGCTTCTGGCTCAGGTATTTCCTACAGATTACGGGTAGCTGGAAGAAGAATAGCTACTTGCTTGCCTTGCCTGTTTGTTTTTCCCTGAGCATCTGTCATCTACCAATGGCCAAATAGTCTTTTGGGAAAATTCAAGTGAATTTCACTAAATGGTGCAACCCTTCTGGAGTGCCCTCAACTTTATAGCTTTCCATGATGACCGTCACAGGACAGAAATTGAAAAAAGGTCTTCAAACATGCTTAAACTCTTGCTCTACTGGAGCTCCAGAAGTCCTTCTAAGGAAGGCAGCAATAACTCCTCCAGGGTTCTGAGTGCTATTAGGACGTGGCCTTGATATGTAGCAGTGTGGACATCCTATGTAATCCTCATGTGGGCAGCAAGGACTGAGTGATGGTATAGGCTTGTCTTCATGAATGTGGTCTTCAGAGGAGCACAAAGGTTAAAGCTTCCTATCACCCTGTCTTTTCCTATGGGCTAGCATTTAAATGGCCGATCCATCCTTCAGATTGTTTCTTCCCTGACCACCGAGACAAGGCCTCTGAGAAGAAAATGGCAGAATTTTTACTGACTTTGTAAAAACCAGGACTTCCATCCATGTCTTCCCCTCAATTTGGCACTCAGGTGGTGTATTACAGTGAACAATGTGTGGTGGCTTTTATGTATGTATGTATGTATGTATGTATGTATGTATCTATCTATCTATCTATCTATTTATCTATCTATCTAATCTATATATTTACCTATCACCTCCTTTCTGCAGTGTAGATCTCCTCTTGGGCACGTTTTTCATTATTCCTTGTAACCTCAATTTAAGGCTATAGTAATTAGCCACAGGTGCAAAGAGAGCAGCTTCACACTTCCTACTGCAAAGATGAAAGTGATAAATTCAGTTTCCAGGTCTCTCTGCAATGTGCCTGTTCAGCTCCTTAACAGGGCAATACTTCATCAGTTTTGGTCCCTTTGCTACTGTCAGTTATTTCAGGAATGCTATGAAATTAATGAGACTAATGGTTTTTGTTTCTTTGGTTTTGTTTGTTTGTTTGATTTTTTAAAAGGTCTAATTTGTTTAGAGGTGCTTTATAACCCTCATAACTCCCATTACACAATTCCCATTATATACTCAGACTGCCCATGGCCTTCTTATGAAAAAGAATAATTTGGGAAGCAGATATATGCCATCAACCTCCCCTCTAAGGAAGCTAAATGGAAAATCTAAATGATGCTGTTTGGGAAAGCACTTCTGTTCAGAAATCTTAAAATGTGAATTAACTGACTAGGTTAACATGAGTTTTAGGGTGGGTACAAAAAAAAGTCACAGATGTGACTTAATGTCTTTAACCCTATTCCTGTCACTCTTGATGGATCATGAAATAACTGCAGCTTTAACTGTGTTGTGGAATTAGACTTTTCATGCCTCAAATACATTGAATTTCTCTACATATACATATAAATTCATATTTATTTGTAAATAAATAGAACCTTGAATATGTGAATGCGTATTCTGAAGAGGACAATACACACACAGTGCTACTGCTGAATACTTCACTTTTCTTTTTTGTTATCTCCTACAATTTTAGCTTGTTTATCCATACTATAACTTCAGCATATGGAGAATTTTCAGTAGGCAGGATTACTACCTGTTCTATTGTGGATTAGTGACGCTAAGGGAACAGCATGAAGTTGTAAGGATTTTCCTTGTCTGTACACCTATCCTTAGGATTAGTGACAAGTTTTATTTTGAAAAGCTGTTATCCTGACATCTCTTTATAGTGCTGCAGTATCTGTCATACAATGCCCAAGAAAAGCTTGCCTAGGAACTACTAAAATTTCTTTGCCAGCAGAAAGAAGGAAGCTTTTACTGGTCCCAGAAGGCAGTTTTCATCTGTGTATTCACAACTTTCAGTAGAATCCCTGCTGTCCACCCAGAGGAGTGTATATGGGATGACCTCAACTCTGTATGAGGTACAAACTCCATGGAAACATTTATTACTGTGAATGCTGAATGATGATGAATTTTATTCCATTGGTAGGAAAGTTCCTGTTGAAGCTACCTTCATTCTCTAAGGAGGCCAGAAGTGAGAAAACTGTACAAGCTCAATTAGTGCTACAGTCCATCCCAGGACAACAAGAAAGAGAAAACTGCTGGAAAGCCATCAGGATTCCAGACTCACTGAAGAAATCAGAAATTGATAATTATAAGACAGCACATCTCCTGTTTGTTGTTCAGGCAGTCTGCCAAAGCAGACGAGTTCCTGGATACAATGACAATTTATAATTTTTCCTTTTTCTTAAATACAAAAGCAGAGAAGAACATATTCTAGGAGACTTACGCTAAATCAGTCACCACTACTTCTGCATACAATTATGCATGCACACACATGCACATACACACAAATTTGCTAAATTTTTCAGAAAAGTGAGCTAATTCTTTATATAAGACCCCCTAGTCTGTCTCTCCTACCCTGTATTTTCTCTTTATTTGTATAGAAAAATGTCTATCATTCTTGTAGAAGGTAGCATTCTGCTATGGAGGTTCATTACATGATTAAAGACACAAAACTATCAAGCAAACAACTCTTCTTTCCACTTCAACACACAATTAAATACCTCCTAGTATACAAAGCACACTAAACCTGTAATACTTTATAAAATTAAAAACCACAGATCTAAAGGAAGCAATAAAGAAGTTGAGGAACAGCCCCACTAGCCATGGAGAGTGATGACATGGTCATGTGTGATCATGCAGGGGCTATGCAGAGCCATCTTCAGTTTGAGCAGTGCATACTGCTGGAGTAAATGGACAAACTGCTACCCAAAGTCAATACTTGTTATTCTATCAAGATTCTCCAATGAGAAGGTCTTTCTGCTCATAGTGAACCCTCCAAGATGTGTGCTTTGGCTGATGTGCAACTAAGGCAGACAGTAAACTCTCATCTGACCAAGAACTTAGGCTTCATACAGCTCAGCTGATATTTTCCAAATGACCATTTTATTCAAGCTTCCTGCTTAACCTTCTTAAGTGCAGGATACAATTACAGTTGTAAGAGAAGGACTTTTGTGCAGACAGATTAATGTTTTAACCACTGGACTGTCTAGCCCTGTTCTAAGGAGATGAGATAGTAATTTTCCTTCCAAACCAGGTTTACCATGGCAGTTAAGAACATAGCTGCACTGAGAAAAGCATAAAGAAAAATAATATTAGTCTAGGTATGAAGGTGCATGTAAGTGCACTTGCACAGTAGTAAAATTAATTTCTTAGTTTGCTGACATGAATTTTACATAAGGGAAAGCAAGAGACCAGGGAGAACAGAAAACAAAAACAAAAACAAAAACAGACAAACAAACAAAAAAAAAAAACAACAAACAAGCAGGACATCAAGAAATCGTGTCAACAAGGACATTTTTCAGATTCTGAAATATTCAGAAGAATGCAAAAACAATCACAGAATCACAGAATCACAGAATTTCTAGGTTGGAAGAGACCTCAAGATCATCGAGTCCAACCTCTGACCTAACGCTAGCAGTCCCCACTAAACCATATCCCTAAGCTAGCAGTCCCCACTAAATAGGGGAGGTGGTTTCTATTTTTTATTTATTTATTTTCCATGTATTTCAAACCAAGATATTTTTACTTTATCTTCACCATTTTGAGCTGATTGCTAGTCTGGGATGCATCCAGAATTTTATTTTTCTTCTCTTGTGCCTAGTAAACACTTGCTTATTTAGTTAAAATGCAAATATTGTTAAGAACATTTTACCAGATGCTTCCCTGGGTTAAAAACACAATTGTTTTTTCATGAATTTTCATTTGGGCATTTCATTCTGCTTATGGTAATTTAGATAACCTATGGGTTAGTAGTTAAATGCTCACAACTTCACTTCTAAGTGATATGCTCTGGGTCATGTGTATATTAAGAGATCATGCCCAAGAAATCAAGACTATAAATATAAATACTGTAATCTAAAATAATATAAAGAAAACCTTACTGAGAACACAGTGTAAATGTCAGCCTGAAACAATATACAAGATTCATTCCTCTGTTATTTGTGATTTTACATTGTTAAATTAAAGAAAATGTCTGCACAGACAATAAAAGCTATTGAAAATTTTCTAACAAATTTAAGGAACTTTGACTAAAAATATAATTTCCAATCCTGTCGGCCTGTCCCATTACACCAATCCATGAACAGAAAGCATTGTTCTGGAGAATATTCATGCTAAAGTGAGATTATTTGCAGTACCAATGAACCTTCTTTACCCTTCATCAAGGGAGGAGAAGGGAACTACAGATACGTCACAGTCAAGACTTATCTTTCTCTCTATATGAAACTTTTTTTTTTTTTTTTTTTTTTTTTTGCGTTGAAGGCGAGGACTGCTAGTTCAATTGCTGAATTACTAAGATCTGATATGTCTCTTAATGTGCTTTCACATCAGCTGTAGACCAACATAATGTTGGGACAACATTTTATTTTCTAGAGAGCAAACATCACAAGTATGACGTTTGAGACAGCAACCTCACCTCTTGAACTCTGGAGCCCTAATCAGGGTTGCTGTTCTGAATTTTATAGGATAAATGAATTTTGAGGTGAAAAATGCTTACAGTTCACCTTATGCATTATCAAGATATCTGAGAAAGTTTCTATGACCTGTCGATACCTTGTGAACAAGCCTCCAAGGTAAGGAAGCATAGTCATCTCCTTCCTATAAGAGGATTATATGACAGAGAAATCCAGTAATCTGCTAAAAACTACACAAGTCTGATTAGGAAGAGAAGAAATGGACCTGTATTTCCTATGTCACCATGCTCACCACTAGAGCAATGATCTTTTTCTCTGCCCGCACAGGTCAGTTATTCTAAGGGAATTCAATGAGAATTTAATTGCTCTAATTCCATTATGTTTTGCAGTCCACTAACAAAGAAGAAATAGACCAGATCCCCATCCTTGAAATTTAGACAAATGATTGTGTTTTTGAGTCCTTATTTTTAGAAATGTATCTAAATATGTTGAACAGTAATGACTGATCCCTCCACCTCCTTCTCTTGCATACATCTCACACTTCTATATCTCAAATGTATTTCTGTAATGCCTAGAGGTTCTGATCTGTTTGTAAGATCTACCTAGTCTTAAGTATTAAAGTTTTATTTATTAGCAGCGTTTACCTTTCTTCAAGGAGCAGTCCTGATAACATGAATCTTTTTTATATTGTTCAACTAATTATCCCTAAGTTGATGTTTCATGATCTGTAATGTATTAAAGATAATGACTCCGTGTCCCATACCAAGACTTTGGATTCAGCATAAGCTTTTCCTTTATTTAAAATAACAAGACCAAAATACAATTAATTTTCAGTTGCTATTACTGGTTTGATTCAGGAACCACTGAGTTAAAAACAACGTTGTTTTTCTTAGAAGAAAGCAACAATGCTGAACCCCTAAAGCTGGAGGCCCTGTTATTAGTAATATACAGCTGTGCACCCACTGGACACTTCCACCCTGGTCCAGCAGGATCCCAAAGGGCATGTCTACACTTCAGCTGCTGAGGCACCATTAGATTTATTGTCATAACCAGGAGCAGGTGCTCTGCAATGAATAAACATTGCTATGGCTCTGTCACTTTCTGATTGCACCATTTAACAGATGGACATACAAATTTGGGTTGGCAACTGCTACTGCACCATTTCCCCTTGTATTCCCAAAGAGAACAGAGTTTTTCTTGATCTACACCAGGATTGTATAAGAGCAGAATCAGACCCCAACCTCTTAAGTAAGGAAACACAAGTGTACCCAAAGATAATGGCTTGCACAGCCCTGGAAAATATCAACTTAGATTGTTTTAAATACAAATAAACTCAAGCAAGCTCAAGCAATTAGCTTGGCACAACTCTGAAATGTGTTTAATGGCTGAGTGATCAAAAGGTTTTCCATCAACTTTAGCTGAATCAAACTGGCAAGTAAATCTTTTCTTACACATAATTTTCCAAAGTTTGAAGTGACAAATTGGACTGAACTCAATTAAAGCAGCAGGTCCTATGCATTTAATTGCAAGCAGTGTCTATGATTGTGAAGGAATCCAATTCAGAATGAAAACACAGATGTGGCTGTGGCATAGTTCTGTAAAACACAAAGAGGCAAAACCAAGTTCAATCAAGAAAAAGTTACAGGCAATGTACAATTATCTATTCTGCTGTACTTCTGGAGCACTAGCTGTGGGCAAGTATTAAAATATGAAATTGGGAAATGTTCACCTATCTATACCACTGAGTTCAAAAACTGCTGTGAGAAAAAGTAAGCAAATATTTGTAAAGCATTTTGACTGTGGAAAGAGCAAGAAAATACTAACGGTATTTCCAATTACTGTGCAATGACACTTTATTTCAATGAATTAATTCTATCATCAGTTATTAAAAGAAAAAGTTTGTGCTAAAAATGGTAATTAAAGAATGACTTTGTAATAGGACACTCAGTCATTATGGGGGAAGTGCTTAGGGGGTAAATTTAGTATTTAGACCTTCCATGCACACACATGGCTCCCATTGATATTAATGCAAGCCATACACACTTTCAAGGGCAGGTTTCAACCTACACTAGGAAAGCTAAACTAAAAAGGAAGCAAATATAGCAGATCAAGTCATTCTTAAAATTGACCCAGGCAAACATGACATGTGCTAGCATTTTAAGCCCTGCACTCAGTGAAAATTAAAGTTGTTAAATAAGCAATGGAATCAATTTTAAGCAATTGCCATGTGTATTTATGGAAACAGCACCTCCATCTAATATCTAAACAACTAAAAAGGGAACCTATTACTGTTTAATTTTGGTCCTTGGAAGAAGATGATTTCCATAGTAAGGAAAGTGTGAGAATTATTTTAAAAGCTCAGCGGGGAATTTCTGTAAAACCTATGAGTCCTGTTTGAAACTGGGGGCTTTTTATACGTATCTGTGTCAGATTGCAGACACTATTTTGGATGTGGAATTTTTGTCCTTTCACATCATGGTTGGGGATGAATTACAGAGACTTTTGTGAAAGGACACAAAAAAGAAAAAATAGAAAGATTAAAAAAAAAAAAGAAAAAAGAAAAAAGAAAAAACACAAAACAGATATGATTAAATAAGCAAAGTGAAAAGTGAAAATAAAAATTATTTGAATGGGAAAGATATCTTTCAGAAAGTTGAATGAAACCTTCCTTCTGTAAAAGAGAAATAGAAAAGAACCAGTTAACACAGCAGGGCAAAAGGGAGAAAAAGTCATTTTGAAGAACATATTACTAAAACCATAAAAAAAAGAAAACTTTTTTTCCCCAGCACCAGAATAAGGAAATATGCTAGAGAGTTTGTGTGACTGAGAGATGATCAAGATGTAAAAATATTATACAAAGAAGATATGCCTATAATATATATATGTGTAGGGGGTGTGTGTATATGCACCTTAAGTAGTGTTTATGGACTTAAGTAGATTCTCACAACAGAAATTTGCCATACAAGGAGGTGAATTGGAAGAACTGTTTCAAATTAGAGTATCAGTAGTAGAGTTTCAAGAGTGATTCAATAAAATGAATAGTATCAAATCACCAAGACCAGATGGTATTCACCCAAGAGCTCCTGAGGAACTCAAGTATAAAATTGCTAAACTATTAATTATACTGAGTAATCTTATGCCTAAAACAGAATGCCCAGACAGAGTGCCTAAAACAGACCTGTCTAGACAGATTATATGCTGGCACAGGTGAGGAAACAGCAGTCTTTTCTTGTACGAGTATGTACCATACAGGCACATACATGTAACTATACCTATTTTTGCTAATGCTGAGATGACGATGACTTATATTGTTAAAGGTATTTGATGAGAAAACATGTTGAGTGACGGGTGATACTGAATAAAAAGAGCCCACAAACTTGACCTTTCATAGCTGTTCATTTTCCCTGTGCTTACCAAGCATGTGCTGTACTAGGGAAGATGAAAGGTATATATGTGCCTATTGCCTTAGTAGCTGTTTGTAGACTTCAAGTCAAATTTTCTAGTCTCTTTTGATCCTGCTGCTGCTCTCTGCCTCCACAACCTCCCACGCTTAAAGTTGCAGTTACTTGCTGCCCAGGAGGTCAAGAATGCCCATCTGTGGTAAGCCATCTTCTGTATGCCCTGCTTAAGTGTCCACAAGTTATTATATTGGAGAATTAACAGCATTTTCACATTCACCTTATCCACTGTCTTCATGACTTTGCAGCCCTCTGTCCGACACCCCCTCATTCCTTCCGAAAGGATGGTTCTGGACTTTTTAGTCCCTTCTTATGGAACAGTCACCCGATCCCCTTGATCATTTCAGTTACCCTTTTCTGTCCCTACTCCACATTCACTACACCCTTCTTGACCTGGAGATATCAGACCTGAACATTGTATTTACAAGGTGGGCACATATCAGTTTTATAAAACAGCAAAATGATGCCCTCTGTCCTCTTCTCTGTACCCTTTCTGATGGCAAAGAAAATGTTATTGGCTTCTTTGGGTGTCAGTAGATGTTAAACTGATTATTTCAGATAAACATCAATAGCGACACCAAGATCTCTTTCTTCTAACAGTCTTTTCTGAGTTCAGCATCATGTCAGCATAATTCAGATGATTTTCTCTAGATTCATACATTGCCTTGTATTTTACCTTGTATTTTTCTAGATGGGAGTTCACATGTCAACTTTTGGACTCTATGCTCGATTTTGTTAGGTCCTTTTGCAGTTCCTCATTACAGCTGCCGTATTTGACTACCTAAAAGAGTAATATAATTTTCAAGTATAAAGATTTCACTGTTCTATGCTTTCTCAAGGGCAGTGATGACAACATTAAATAAAAGCGATGGTCAAACAGTCCTGGGGGCATCCCAATGCTGACTCTTCTCTGCTCTGAAAAGCAGCTATTAACCCTTAGTTTCCTATCCTCAGCTTTCAGAAAATCTTTCTTGTATTCCCATAGCAACTTACTTTCATTAATAATGTTTGGCACAAAGAATTGCCAAAGGCTTTTCAAAATATGAATATATTATGACCATTTTAATCTTTTTACTCAGGTGCCTACAAATTCAATCTAAATCTCAAGCACACAGTAAAACAGGCTTTCCCTCAACAAAAGCCATGCTAACTCCTTCCCAACCAGTGATGCTTATCTGTGTGTGCAGAGATTTTATTCTTTGTTACAAATTAGTGTCTTAATAGGGATGGCAGTCAGACTTATCAGTCTGTACTCTAGTATCTTCTCTAGAGAGTTTTTTGGAGATGGATGCTGTGCTTGCAGCTCAGCAGTCAAGTCTCATAGTGGTTATTTGTAAATAGAGGTGGTGTACTTTGGTCATTAACTAGTTCTGCAGTTTCACTTTGGAGTCCCTTCAGGACTCTCAGTTGAATGCCGTGCAGCCTTGGTACTTATTAATGTCTATCTTCTTTAATTAGTGTATTTTTTTCCTGCATGTCTACCTCAGACTGATCTATCTTCTCTGACCTATCTGCACTAATGTATTCATTGGATTTGAAAATCTTCCCAACACCTTCATTTCTAAACACTGATACAAAGATTCCAAGAAGCTTCTTTGCTATGGCTTTATCATCACTGAGTCCACTGCAGTGGAAAGGTTTTGATAGCAGGGGGCCTGCAGGGGTGGCCTCTGTGAGCAGAGCCCAGCAGCTGCCCCATGTCAGATCAGAGCCAGCTCCCGATAGCTCCTAAAGGGACCTGCTGCTGGCCAGAGCCAAGCCATGAGTGATGCTGGAGGGCAGGAGGTGCTCCAGGCACGCAGCACAAGCTCCCCTGCGGCCCATGGAGAGATCTTTGGTGGAACAGACTGTCCCCCTGCAGCCCATGGGTCCCACATGGAGCAGATCTCCACGCTGCAGCCTGTGGAGGAGCCCCTGGTGGAGCAGGTGGATGTGGCCTGGAGGAGACTGCAGCCCATGGAGAGCCCCCACAGGAGCAGGCCCTGGGCCGGAGCTGCAGCCCGTGGAGAGGAGTCCACACAGGAGGAGCGGGTCTGGATGGAGCTGCCACCCATGGGGGACCCATGCTGGACCAGTTTGCTCCTGGGGGATGGAGCCTGTGGTACGGAGCCATGTGGGAGCAGGTCCTGAAGAGCTGCTGCCTGTGGGTAGCCCCCGCAGGCTCAGTTCGGGAAGGACGGCATCCCATGGGAGGGACCCCATGGGGAGCAGGGGTAGAGGGTGACCGTGAAAGAGAGGCAGAGATGAAGCATCAGGGACTGACTGCAAACCCCATTCCCCATACCCCTGTGGTCCTTGAGGGGAGGAGGTGGAAGAGAGTGGATGGGGGGGGGAAGTTGTTTTTAGTTTGCTTTATTTCTCACTGCTCTAGTCTCATAGTGATAGTCAATAAATTATATTAGTCTCCCTATGCTGAGTCTGTTTTGCCTGTGACAATAATTGCTGAGTGATCTCCCTGTCCTTATTTCAACCCTTCAGCCCTCTGCATCACATTTTCTCCCCTTCTTCCTTTGAGGAGGGGGAGTGGGAGAGTGGCTATGATGGAGTTTAGTTGCCCAGTTGAGTAAAACCAGAACAATGCCCCTTTGTCATTCATTGCTGATAGATGGAAGTAACTCATGGGAGAGGAAACAATTTGAAATTTCCATGCAGTACAGGTAACTCTGAGGTAGTAGTGCTTAACAAACATCTCAGAGTAGTTAATGAATAATATTTGGTAAATAGCAGCTTACCAACCAATAGTATTTGGAAAGAAAATTCAGTGTTAATATTATTAAGAATGGAATGGATATTATAATGGGGTGGATTATGATGTTACTGTCTGAACACACTGTGCCCCCGCATCTGAAAGATTCTATGAGCTTTTTGTTCTTATAAAGAAAAAAAAAAAAAGATATAAAATTAGGAAAAGTTCAAAAATGACGAGCAGGGTGATCTAATGGAACAGGATCTCTGTAAGGTGCAGTTAAATATAATTGTTTATGCTGGAAGAGAGGGCGCAGAGAGAGAAGAATGGTATAAAAACCTATAAATCTGGACGGTCATGAAGAAGGTATGGATACATATATTAACAGTTTGAGATAATCACTCGAAATGTATACCTAAACTGCAGCCTCTCCCCAGCCTGCTAGTCCAAGGAGTACACTCAACAGATCTCCTAGCCCACTAGATCACATTGCCCAGGGCCTCGTCCAGCCTGGCCTTGAATACTGCCAGGGATGGGCATCCACAGCTTCTCTGGGCAACCTGTTCCAGTGTCTCACCACCCTCTGAGCGAAGAATTTCCTCCTAACCTCTAATCTAAATCTTTAGTTTAAAACCATTTTCTCTTGTCATAGCATTATCTGCATTATCTGTCCAAGAAAGTTTTCCTCCTCCTCTTTTTTTTTTTTTTTTTTTTTTTTTTTTTAAGCTCCCTTTAAGTATTTAAAAGGTGCAATGAGGTCTCCCCGGAGCCTTCTATTCTTCAGCCCCAGCTCCCTCAGCCTTTCTTCCTAAGAGAGGTGCTACAGCCCTCTGATCATTGTCATGGCCCTCCTCTGGACCTGCTTTAACACCCCCACGTACTTCTTGTGCTGGGGGCCCCAGACTTAGACACAGGACTCCAAGTAGGACCTCACAAGGGCAGAGCAGAGGGGGACAATCACCTCCCTCCACCTGCTGGCCACTCCTCTGTTGCTGCAGCCCCGGACACAAGTCTGATGAAGCCCAGACTTGCAGCCAGGGCTGCAAGTGTGCACTGCTGGCTCACGTTGATCTTTTTGTCCACTAGAACCCCCAAGTCCTTCTCTGTAGGTTTCTCTCAATGAATTCTTCCCCCAGTCTGTCTTCATGTGTGGGATTGCCCTGACCCAGGTGCAGCACCTTGAACTTGGCCTTGTTGAACCTTAGGCTCACATAGGCCCACTTCTCAAACTTGTCTAGGTCCTTTTGGATGGCATCCCTTCCTTCTGTTCTATCTCCCCTCCTTTTCCCAGTAAACCATTGATAGTCACTGTGCTACGCAGGAAATCTGCACCATAAAAGCATCCCTTGGAACCCAACCAAGAGAGGGTGCTGAGACGCCAGGCTAAAAGTTTATGGTTACCAGCTAACATGCAATTCAGAAATCATTCAGACAAAATACACAAGAAGATTCACCACTTGTGTTTACAACATAAGGAAACAAAAGAATTGGCAATAAAGTAGTCTGCCTGCTAGAGTATGATATGGAAGAAATAACAGTTGCACTGAAAGATTGGAGGTATTATTATTTGCTTATTACAGTTTTGGATTTTTTTATTAATTTAGGTGGAATAACTCCAAATTTTCTACTAAAAATCAGTTGATTTGAGATTTACTAAATACAATGTATGTCTGTGATTTCAGACTATTTCAGGTAAAAACTATGACCATTAATGAGTGATAAAACATGACCTTTATTTTCTCTCCCCTGGAGTAAATGAAGACTCCTTGATTGTATAAAGATTGAGATTTTTTTTTTATATATTTTTTAATGACTTTATGACAACCAAACCAGTCCTAAATATGAAGTAGTTTGTTTATCACTTTTTTGGTGCACCTGTGAAATTTCCTTGTCAACAGATTTTATTTATTTATTTATTTTTTTCTTTAAAGGATGGTACTACATCTTAGTTGTGAATTTAGATATACCTCATCTCGGAGGAAGATTATATTCAGAACTGAGGACACTTTACGTCTGAATAAGAGTTTCCACATGGGGTTTTAAGATACTTGAACTGCGATGCTCTAAGTTCACACTTTCAATTAATTTGAATTAATTTTCCTAAGTGTGTAGATGTCAGCTGGCTCCAGAACTCTAGATATAAACAACTTCACACTCTGGCAAAGCCTAGATGTAAACTTGACAGCTTGGATGCATTTGTATTGACTTGAAGCCAGGACTTGAAGCAGACAGAACAAATTAATGTGTGAAATACCCTTAACCAGTATTTCTGAATTCTGAGAAACAAGTTTTACCAAAAACTGCTTGAGGAAGTCTGAACCTTATTTCTACAGTTATCATGTTTTAATAAGGTTTATCTAAACTCAGCCTCTGGAAACTTTGAAGTTTGCTGTCTCTTGATAAAACTTGTTTCATTCCATATCTACACAGTCTGTGCTTAAATAGGCTTGGCATACTTCAGATCAGCTAATGCTGCATTAAAGAGCTGTATATGGTACAAAAATGTCAAAGGCAGCTTTAAAATGTAATGAAAATGCTCTGAATGGAGACTTGGAAAAAGATTCTTTTGCTGTTACATATTGGTACATGTATTACTGCACCAAGAGATATCAGAGCTTTGATCTTACACGCACCTAAAAATATCTGACTTCAATAGAGTGCTCAAACAATTCTTCTCCCTCACAATGAACCCATATGTTCTTTCAGCACAAAAGAAAATTAGCTTTTACTGCTCAAAATTAAATGCTGGAGAACAAGCCAAATATAGGTCATTCCTGGTAGGGTTGTGATCTTATTAGATAACATACAGTTAAGAAGGCTCATGTCTGGGCAGCATATGCACAGAAGACAGCCAGAGGCTTAAAGAAAGCAGTAATTTGGTAAATAAATTGGAAATGGACCAAAAAATGCAATGCAGAATTGAACTGGGGTCTTCCAGTAGTGAAAACAATGTCTCAGTTCAGAGGCAGAAAGGACTCTCCTGACAACTCGTGGTCATTAATGATGCCATAACACTTGTCCAAGAAAAAGCTTTATTAGTCTTGGTGTCCCAGATAAACTCCAATCTGAGTAATGATATTCCACTGACCTACATTTAGTGTGCAGTTTGAGCTGAAAGAGGTTTTTCTTTCAGTTAGTGTCTCTGTGACAGTTCATTATTGCTGTGTGTTGACAAACAGATGTTATGCTCTACCCAGGAGATGTGCCACACATACTTTTACGATAGTTGCTCAACAAAACCCCAGAAAAATAGGGGTTGAATGTGTGACTCTGCATCTTTTTCATACACAATGTCTGTTGTTAAACTTGTACAGCACAATGAGGCCGAAATCCACTTACAGGTCTCTGTGTCCTGCTGGGACACTGCATTATGGGGACCACTCTATTACTACTTCACATTGTACAAACTTAAAATGACAGTACAAAGAGCCTGTGTTGTTTCCTGTGACTTATTTTGTATAAGAATTCCTGCATATTTCTCCTAAAAAAAATAAATCTGTGAAACAATTCTTTTTGTAAAAACAGCATTTTTTTCACTGGTATTTTCCACATGGGTAAGCAAAGGCACAAACATCTTCCAGTATTGGCTCGCTGTTATACTCTGCTACCTTTCTAGCAAGCCCAGCAGTTAGAGCTTGACATGACAGACCACAGCCCCCAGTGGTCATTGCCTGTGAAAGTGGTTTGAAATGGGCAACAAACTGATTGCCAGGACAAAGGGGAAGTGAGGTACTTGCAGTGGTTTGAGAGCAATGAAGCATTACCAGGTAGGAATAAGTGAGAATATAAAAGAGAGCAGGGAAGGCAGGAGACAAGAAAGATGAAAAAGAGGGCAAGAGGGTCTAATGAAAACTTAATGGACTTGTGCTTGTGAGTGGTGTTTCTCTGTCACAGTAATCCTCAGTGTGAAGCTGCAAGACTCTTCTTGCTGTATGTAATCATGCCAGGGAAAGCATGTAATAAATAGGAAGAGACAAGGCTGTATGCGTTCACAGTAAAGTCTCATTATTTAATTTCTCCTTTGTGGAAAATATCAGCTCAGGAGCTTACCTAATCTTTTGCTAGGGCCAAGTTCAAAAGCCAGCAGTGATCCCTGGTGGTGTGGAGCACTGAGCCCTGGGAGGTTGGATGGCTCAGCAAAATGGCTCAGGAACTATTCCCTTTCTGTCAAGAGTTAAAAGAGTTAAATGTCTCTTTTGTGCTGGTTGTGGTGGTCCCAGGTGATTACTGTGAATGGGCTGCTTGAAGGCTGACATAAAATTAATTTGTCATCCTAAACCAACAGCAGGTCAATCGAATATCTCCCTCCCATGGTGAATGATGCAAGGCGTTAGAGAAAGAAAAAAAAATAAAAGCAATATGGAGCACCTGTCTCCACCGCAGAAACTATATCTCTTGTGGGACATTTTCAGTGCCAAGGACTACATTTTCCATACATACGTACTTGGAAAGAGGCTTCAGTTAACAGTGCTGCCATAGTCGAGTCACTTCTAAAAGAATGAGGAAAGAAGGGAGGAAGAAATAACATAGGGTAAAAAATAAATGTGGAGGAGCAAACTCAGCCTGGTTTTCTATCACTAGTCCCTTGGTTTAGCTAAGGTATGTTTTCACTTGGGCTGCACTCCGGAGTGTGACCTGCCTGCTCCTATTACATTTGGTTCTTGTAGGGAAATGAAATATTAGCCTATTTTCTTAACTTCTGTATTAAGAAGACAAGTTAATTTTTCACTCCTCTGGTGAATTATTGTATGATCAGTTTATATGAGAGATGTCCCAGGAGTGAGAAAATGAGTCATAACTCACAAGAGGTGAAGCTACAAGTGAGTAATGAAGAATATGAAGATCATTCTTTCTTAGTGCCTGCACAGGCTTGTTCTGCAATTAGGAGAGCAGGGGAATAGGTATTATACACAGCTGAGCCACGAGTCATCTCTAGGCTGTGATCTTTGGGAAAGAGTCTTACAAAGTTTATTTTTGTTGGAAATGAGCATGTGCGGCTATAAAAAACAAAACAAACAAACAAAAAAACCATTAAAAACCCTTCTCTTCCCATCTATGATCTTCGGTCAATTGCCAGACTGTTTCCTGAAGACATGAACAGAGGAAGAGTTTCCTAAGGACATGACAGTGACTCAGTCCAGAGCCCTGGTCCTCCCCATTGCCCATGGCCTCTTCCTCAAGGTCCAGAAATAGTTTACTCTGCAGAATTGACTCACAAGAGGTACACCATAAAAGATCTCCAAGACTTGTTTCACTCTTACAAACTAGCCCTTCCAATCTTTTTTTTTTTTTTTTTTTTTAGCATCAATAGAGATATGTCAGCTTAGGCACCAAACCTAGTCCCTCATGGAATGACAATGTAAATCTCATAAATCTGTTTTTAGTGGAAAGCTCATCTGAAGTGAATTTTGGCAGCTGGGGATGAAGTAGGAAGCACTTGTGTAGACAGTAGCTCATACGGCTGTGCAGAAAGTAATGGAAACCATCAAAGTCTCAGGAAGGGAAGCTGTGAGGTGCATTCCCCAAGGTCACCAGGAATCATCAAGATTTGCTTTTTGGTGTAATGAAATTGATGTTTTTTACAATTACTTTGCCTTCTGGTGACATTGTCTTCTGACCAAGCCAAGGTAGCCTCAAGAACAGCTAGTCATTTTTATTTTTATTATTTTTTTTTTCGATTTTATTTTTATTAATTTTTATTTTTTTAGATTTTATTTTTATTTATTTATTTTTTGGTTACAGTATTTGTGACCAAAAATCTCTTCCATCTGAAATTCAAATATCCCTATACCCTTGGAGAAATTTGTCACCAGATGCCTTCAACTTCCACTTTGTTGACGCTGCATTTCTAAATTTCTTTTTTTGTTGTTTCTTCCTGCATTGCTGTATTGCCTATAAAGTTTACTGTAAATGTTACTGAAAGATGCTGATGTAAATGGCCACTTAAAACAGTCATCTGCAAGCTCGGAGCAGCTCCAGAACTGAATCCAGTTCACTGAAAAGTCAGTCCCATTTGTTCAGCTCACTTGACGAACTTTTATATACCAGTAAGACTATCAGTGAGAGGACGAAAGGGAGCAGTAATAAGATTCTGGAAGACAAGACCCAGACTGGCAGCAAACCTCGAGAAAACTCAAAACCTTACATCTGCTAACATCACCATCTAAATGCAGGGTTTTGTCCTTCATGCTGTGAAAGCCAGTAGCTGCTGGCCCCCCTGCTGTGAATACGGAATGAAACAATTTATTTCAAAAAGGACCTCTCTAAATCAATCTAGAAATTGCTACCAGAGGCCTGGAAGCAGATGTGGCATGCAAAACTCAACACCATCCAGTGTACAAGGGTTTGTTCATTCTAACAAAGCCTGGTGGATTTTTCTCAGCATTTGAAAAGATGCCTAAGCAGACTTTAAATGGCAACATTTCAAAATCACCAATTACACAAGGCTGTTTCCTTCCCTTCCTTTTACAGACTGGACACTTGGTGTATTTTGGAGACACAGGCAGTGGAGGATTTTTTATTTATTTTATTTTTTTCTCCTTTTTTCTACTGACTTGGATGCAGTCTATGCTAATACACCTCTGCGGGCACTTTTTATCTCCTAGCCACTCACACAGAGGATGCCTGAAGGTCATACAGGAAACACTTTGATTTCTCAGATACATACTGTTTGTTAAACATATTTCTCCTATTATATGCTACTGATTTCAGTTGGGTTCTGCAACAATTGCCCCTTGAGGTTAATACATACAATAAGAACCAACTACTTAAAGTAACTTGAATTTTGAAGGCTCCCTAGCAGCAGTTTCCACCTGACCTTCTGCTCCTATCTGTACAATGAGTTCTCAAAGCCATTCGCCTCCATTCCAAGCAGCCATATTTATAATCCTGCATCTGAAAGCAACACAAACAAAAAGGTAAGGAACAAGCACTCCTCACCCCTTCTTTGGTAGGGTCATCATACCCATCTGAAAGGTCACATTTGGTGACCTCGGAGTCACTGAGTCATTTGTAGTTCCAGTTCATGCTTGAGGGGAGAGTTGTATTAAAATATTAAACAATATAAATAACAATGTTCCACTTGTTCAAACTAAAAGATGGGATACAGAAATTCCAATGCATCAACATCTTGAAATGAATACATATATCAGTAAAAGAGTAAATATTTCATCAAGTGAAAAATTAAAGTTCCTCTGAGGACTTTGTATATACAGAAATGTGTAGAATACAATCCAGCCAAAACTTGTAATGCCTACTCATATTTCATGGAGCATCCTGTAATTGTGGAAACTGGTTGTTTTATTAGGGAATGTTTTCAGCATCTGTAGTGAAGAACAAATACATTAAGGGGCAAAACCCTGGAAATGGAGCCTTGCAAAGTCAGAGCAGAACAGGGCACTCCAAGTGGAGAACAGATGCAAGAATACATCTGGCTTTAGCAGTCAGGCACATGCATGGCTGTGATGAAACAGGGCTGCATGTCATGTTAAATAGTGTCCATGATAACACAAAATTTTGCCAGAAAATCTATAAATTCTGTCCGACCTCATGAATCCAGGCTATGTTTCTAGTGATGCACGCATTTCACACTTACACCTTCATGTACAAAGTAGTCCAAGTTTTACTTGTGCACTCCCTGCTGTTGATGCTACTGTGACACCTAGGACAGGTCAGGGACATCCAGCAAATCACACCAAACAACAGCATGATACATCCCAACATTTTAGTTATTAAACCATCTAAATGGATGAAAGACACTATGAACATCTGCCTATTGCAAAAGTTTCACACATTCTTTTGTGCCATCTCAAGCATGAGATAGTATTCCATTTATTCACTGAGAAGTAATAAGATGCAAATTCTGCTAAGTCTTTTCCCATCAAATCATTTGTAACTTATTCTCCCAAGTGAATTTTCTAGTTTCTAATACAGGTTTGACCTAAAGGCACAGCTTTCCTCTCAGCAGGGGTATTTTTAAGGCATCACTCCATTACATAGCTGTTTATTTGCATGTGCCTTATAAAAAAAACATTAAGGTTTATACTTCATCTCTGTGCCAGACATTGCTTAGTTAAACCAGTGGGTTCAGAGGCCACTAGAAAATGGACTGAAGGATGGAGGAACTGACACACCGTGTGACTATAGCTGGCCCTTTCCTGAGAAACCAGACAAAAACTCCCCCATAACTTGCAGACGTTGTCTGGTTTGTATCAGGATGCCCTGAATTAGCTCATTAGCTAATTCATTAGTGTGGAGCGCAGTGACACTGAGCTCAGCACTGCACCAGAGACTGTTCTTCCTGCCCCAAGCAGATTACAGGGGGCTGAGTGCAAGAGCAGCTAGCTGAAATCTTATGGGTTATTCTATAAAGGAGGCAGGACTTCTGGCTTTATGGTGGTCTTACACTGACGGCTAGCAAAGCTTCACTACTCTGCTCTTTCACTCTCCCACCTCAAAAGAAGAAGGGGAGAAAATATGATGAAAAAGGCTCGTGGGTTGAGATAAAGACAGGGACATCACTCAACAATTACCATCATAGACAAAACACACTCAGCATAGGGAGATTAATATAATTTATTGCCTATCACTAGCAGAGTAGTGAGCAGTGAGAAACTCATAGAGCAGTGAGAAACTAAAAGCAAACTAAAACACCTTCCCCACCCCATCCACCCCCTCTCACCTCCTCCCCCCAAGTGGTGCAGGGGAACAGAGAATGGGGACTGTGGTCAGTCCCTGACACTTCGTCTCCGCCTCTCCTTCACGGTCATGCGTGGGCTCCTCTCCACGGGCTGCAGCTCCGGCCCAGGGCCTGCTCCTGCAGGGGCTCTCCATGGGCCGCAGCCTCCTCCAGGCCACATCCACCTGCTCCACCAGGGGCTCTTCCACAGGCTGCAGCATGGAGATCTGCTCCACGTGGGACCCATGGGCTGCAGGGGGACAGCCTGCTCCACCAGGGGCCTCTCCACAGGCTGCAGGGGATCTTGTGCTTCATGCCTGGAGCACCTCCTGCCCTCCTGCTGCACTCACCTTGGGGGCTGCAGGGCTGCTTCTCTCTCACTTCTCACCCCTCTCTCCCAGCTGCTGCAGCACAGCAGGATTTATTTTCCCCCTTTCTTACCTCTGCTCTCCCAGAGGCCCACTCAGCATTGCTCATGGCTCAGATCTGGCCAGCAGAGGGTCCCTTTTGGAGCCTTCTGGAGTTGGCTCTGATTTGACATGGGGCAGCTGCTGCAGCCCACCAATACCAAAACCTAGCCACGTAAGCCCAATATAGGCTTCAGCACACTAATGTGTTATGGGAGCCAAATAGGTTTCCATGTGTTTCTAAGAGACATATTTTTGGACGGTAATTGCCTGTGTGCATGCTTCTAGTTTGTTCCAGTTGCAAGGCAATGTAACTTGGCTTAAACCTCTTTCAGTGGAGGTTAGGCTTCAGAGAATTACATCACTTTTAGGGTGGGCCAAGAGTGTGCCCCACAATTGTTACTATGGCTTACAGGCAGGGGTAAATTGTTAAACTCTGGTAATGCAGTTGCAGAGCTGCAAGTCCCCAGCCTGTGATCTAACAGTTCCTTCTAGCAATAAAGCACGTGAAACAAGTCTCTGAACAGACAGCACAGAGAAAGGGGTAACAGAACAACAGGGTGAACAGCAATGGTTTTCCAGTGTCACAATTCTACCCTTTTATTTTTATTTATTTATTTATTTATTTATTAAGGCTGATTGACACATTTTTACAGCAGGAGTCAGTTCTTTTAAAATGTTCTTGCTAAGCTGTGCAAGCTCCTAATGCAGATGCACTTCAATGGATTTAACAACGATTAGCATCAGTTTTGCTTAGTTGTGGCTTTTGCTTACCTTTGCCAAAGCATTTCAAACAAGGGTTAAAATGTTCCTAAATGCATCTGGTCTGCACTACTGCATGAGCTCAGTTTCAAATTGATTTAGTTAAATTGAAGCAAGTTTTCTGATCTTCACAAGCTCACAACTAATTTAATATACATGTTACTGAGACTATACAGTCTGGCTTCTACCTATTCTTTTTGCAGATTAGAGACACTTTCTATAGCAAATATGATATTTAATACTTTTTTTTTTTTTCTAAAAATATACCGTTTTTTCTAAATTACAAGTCACCTTGGGGCATGAAGAAGGGAAATACACTCTGAGCACTAATAGACCCTACAGTAGTCCCTTCTCCATTCATTAAGCACTCAAAGTATATCTCTACTGGATTCAGAAGGCTACAGACAGCTAAAATCTTCATGGGAGGATAGGTATTGTCTATATTAAATTCAGAGGTAGTCTGTCAGCTTCAACATGGGAATAGTTTAGATCTGCTCAGATGAATTGTTCTTAGAGTGAGTCTTCGACACACACCTTTTCTCCACCTCATAAACACCCCTGTTATTAAATGTCTAGTTTATTTAATATCCACTTCTGCTGATTCAAGCAATGTTTTTCTGGATAAAAAAAAAAAAAAAAGTTGTCCCTAACCCATATGAGGCATATTCGGTCAAAAGTTTTAAAGCATGACGAGTTTGATTAAAACAAAAGTAAATATCTAGATATATGGAAAAAATTACAGAGGACACTATAGAGACATTTCACTGTAAAATATAATGAACATAACATGATTAACTTTGGTGTTTTATTCAAAACTTTGCATCTATAAATGCTCATAAAATAAAAGTGACTGTCTTCTACTCAATTGTACTAACCGTATACAGAGACCAAAAATAATAAATAAAAGAGCCCCATTTCCAAATTAGTGAAGACAAAGTTAATCAGGATTCATTAATCCTGCAATTCTGTGCCACACTCCTGTGATGGATAAGAGAAAGACAATGTAATCTGACTGATGATGCAAATTCAGATGTGATCAACCATGCAGAGAGGAGAAGAATGGGAAGTGCTTGGTGAACCTTACTAATGTGGAGCTTCTTGAAGAACAATGAGAAATTAAAGAAATAGACAGAATCTGGAAAGTGGTGCCCTACTGAGCAACATCTCAAAAGAAGAAAATTTGAGCAATGAGCAATGAGCTAGTCTATACAGCTCATTCTGTTGTAAAAAATAAAATCCTAAAAAATGGACTATAAAAGGGGATAAAAAGGGCTAAAATGAATAGAAATCTCTAGAAGAGATTAAGACCAAAAAAAAAAAAAAAAAAAGAAAAGACAATATTTTAAAACAAACAAACAAACAAAAAAAGATGGAATAATCCCCTTTACAAAAATAAAATAAAATAAAAAAATCTTAAGGAGTGAAATCCTTCCTGTTCTATTTTAAGTTGGTCAAAGGAATTCAATAAAGTTTGCATACATAAAAAAAAATAATAATTAAAAAAAATATATCTGTGGGGTAGTTTAACATTTTCTTAGAAAGTTAACATTCTCTTGTTAGTGTTCATAGTACATTTCCAGAGGGGTTAATAGAACACAATTGTTAAAATAGCTGAAAATTGTTTGGCTTTGCAAAGTGATTAGATGTAGCACATATATAAAATGTATCACAGAATCACAGAATTTCTAGGTTGGAAGAGACCTCAAGATCATCGAGTCCAACCTCTGACCTACAGTCAGAGTAACAGTCCCCACTAAACCATATCCCTAAGCTCTACATCTAAACGTCTTTTAAAGACTTCCAGGGATGGTGACTCCACCACTTCCCTGGGCAGCCTGTTCCAATGTCTAACAACCCTTTCGGTAAAGAAGTTCTTCCTAAGTTACACTGTGTAAGCAAAGCTTTGCACAACCTGCGTTTACGGAATGCAAGAACACACACACAGAAACCAAAATTGTATTCTATGCTTTTAGAACCCTAATAGGCAAACAAAGCTAACTACAGCAAGCAAGACAAATTCAAAAGCTTGTCTGGTGAGGAAACTGGACAAAGAAGGTTGCAGGCTTGAAAAGGCTGAGTATTGATTATGAAGTCACCTGTTTTGTTAAGCAGGATAAATCTTCTCCCCTGCATCTGCATATCCTCGTTAACTGGATGTTTTATGACTTTTTAAAATTATTTTTTATTTTATTTTATTTTATTTTTTTTATCATGTGTTGGTTTCCTAAACCTTTTGCCAACTGCAGAAAGGATGTGGAAAAAAAAAATCACTTTTATGATAATGAAAAACTGTCTTAGGAACATTTCTTATTGTGTTTTGTTCCAATCATACTTAGAGTACAGAATTATTGAATTAGGAAATCAAAATAATTCAGAGACACCAAGTCTCTTTCCTTCCTTTTAGTTAGTCTCTTTATTTCCTTGGGTGTAATATGAGTGACCTCTGTGTTTTGCATGATGTCACATCAGTTATTTTGAGATTTGTCTGTTTTCTACGAGTTAATTACCCACAATTAATACTTAAATCATTAAATGTCTTCCACTTGAATTTCCTTGAATCTGGAAGAGAATTTGGTTAGCCATACAGGTACTGCTTTATTATTTTGCTTCTGTCATCCAAAAGGAGAACGAACATCAAAAAATAAACAAATGGATATTAATAACCTACAAACTTTATCGTACTAATTCCTACCAAAAAAAATAAAATAACAGGAGTCTGAAAATACTGTCAATAAAAATATTTTTAAACATTCTTTACAAAAAAAAAAAAAAAATCTTTACAAAAAGGAAAAGCAGAAGTAGCATTTGCTACAGTAATGTGGCTTTTGTCTGAATCAACTTCATACCCACTCATGCCAATTGGACTTATCAGCTGTGGAAGTCAAAATATCTACAATATTAGTCTCCAGCTGTGAAGACAGAAGAGACAGGTACAAAATTAGTAAGGCCTGATAATATATGTAGTGCCAGAAATGAATGACAGTCTGCATACTTCGTATGATTTGCCCAGCTAATTATATTGGCATTCAATAGTACTGCCTAGTTAAGGACCTGTCAACATTTCTTCCAAAAAAAAAAAAAAAAAAAAATCCCAACACCTTATTTGCAGGATTTTATAACAGAGCTATAAAGAAATCAATTCTACTCTGAATCTTGACACACAGAGCTAAGTACTTAAGAGATATTGGTTTCTATCAAACAACATGCACTGCACTCAGCAGCTAAAGAGTCAACATTGGCCAACACAGCAAGATTAGAACAGCAGAACATTTTCTTCTATTTACAGGAGGAGATAACTGCATTAACTCAGCTATCCTATTGTGATTTTTAATGGAGGAGAGCATCAGGTAAATAAAATAGGTTATTTTTTATTTATATGATAAGTAAATCTCTCTCTCTCTCTTTTTTTTTTTTTTTTTTTTTTTTTGACTAAATGCAGGTAAATGAATTAAACTAGATCATTTTTCATTCTCCTGTCTTTTCCCTTCTCCTTATCTCCTCCCCTATCATGCTTTTAATTTTTCAAATCTAATAAAAAACATGCTACATAAAGTATTGGTCAGCATGCTGGCAAAATTATACTGAAGTTAGGCTCAAAAAGTTTCATTTCAGAATTCATGTCTGCTCATAAAAAAGCTTTAGCATAGAAGAAAACACCAAGTGCAGACCGTATCATCCTCTTGCTGCTACCAATCTGTTCAAATCTACATCTATAAGCACTTAAGGCAAATGCCAAGCATAGGAAAAAGCAAGTGAAAACAGCAATGTTTCAAACACATGATAATGAAGAGCTATGAAAGAAAATGTTAGCTAGTTTAGTAACAGGTGCTGTCCCTGTGCTGCTTTACATTTCAGAAGCTTAACTCTTAATTTGTCACTCACTGGTGCTTATGCTATTTATTGAACAAATTCATATTTCTGTGCACTTAGGAAATATATTAGTTGCATTATTCATGGCAAGCAAACCAAGAGAGCCTTGTTACTCTGGTGTTCAGTATCAATCACCAGAAGAAAAAGATAACATTTTTAACATGATTTATTTTGAAGTGACAGTCAGTGATGTCTGCTTATCTATATTCATGTTTGTTCCTAACAATGCATTTTTCTATGATTTTTATTATTTACTTTCATGGGATTTTTGTTTTGTTTTGTTTTGTAGTTTAAATGCCTTCCTTTTTAATTGTACATGGCAATATTGTCCAGTCCCACAAATCTATTCACTTCACAGTGAAATAAGTTGAAGATATCATGCTCTGAAATCTTGCTTTGGAGTGACAGCAAGACCCCTTTCTCTCTGGACTACTCCTTGAAATATAGGGAACACGTTCTTATTGCGGCACAAAGAAAGGCAGGGTTAATTTTTACATGCAGCTCCATGCAATAGCAGAATTGGAAACACACTCTAGGTATTAACCCTCAGAACAATGTTTACAACATTTTACCTTTCTCAGTAGCTGGTATTTGCTAGAGGTTGGCTAAAAGTGTTCTGTGGTTTTAACAAATCATTTTTGAAATATTTCTTTTTCATGGACTCATTGACTTTTCAAATGAAACAAAATCCAAAATTGCTTTCAGTTTTGAAGGCTGAAAAAGTATTTCCTAACTTAGTTTTTTTCTTCTATGTGCTTGTTTTCTCATAAAGGAAACAAATGGAATGATGCAGAGACACAATCAAAAAGTCAAAACTTTGACCTTGAATAGTGTCATCTATAAGAAAGCAGAGTTAACAGCTTAAATTACCAAAATGCTTATACCAGGATCTGAATGCAACCTTTTCCCCTAGTTTCTAAAAATGGAAGTAACAACATAAATGTCTCATTCTTGCATATTTCCTTAAGGTTTTGAACAATTTTCTCTCTTCAGGAAGTATTTCTCTGACGTTCCATCGGTTTCTTCCCTGGCTCCCCAGAGATTGAAGAGCTAATTGTTATTTTCTCTTTCAGCAAGGCTTATACTGTTCTCCTAGCATTGTAGTCATGAAGTCTTATTACAATTCTTGTTCTTCTTTTTCTCTGAGACTATCCCAATGGTCCCCAATGGGCGGGTAATGAATGATAATATACTCAGGTTGCAGCCAGCCTGTGCATGCATATGTACATATTTAGAAGACTGCTTGCAGTACAAAAGATTTAATAGCATTCACATCACTATGGCATATTCTTTGACCCATGACCTTGAGAAGTTACCTTCAAAATTGTATTCCTTACTCTTCCTGTATCTGTTCTTCAGTGGTTTCTGCTCTGCGTTCAAGCATCAGAAACATGATGGGTTCAAAGTCCAGACTGAAGAAAATATGCTAGTGATTTTAAATCAAAGCATCTGCAGTTTCTGAAAGAATAATGTAATTTCCATCTATAATGGTCTCTGATACACTGGTCACGTGGACTTTAATTTTCATAATCCCTGATATTTACAAATAAAATATTTTTACAAACAGGAAAATAATGTGGAATAAATATTAGTTTATACAACTGTTTTCCTAGAGTTAGGTCCAAAACTACCAAATAGCTAAAGAAGTAGCACATGGTTTAACGTTCTTGCCCCCCTCTTTCTGCAAGGTCCTGTTTCCGCCTGTAAACTGTGTTTTACCATTCCCACAGCTGTGCTGACAGAACTACTGTGGGAAATGAACACTATTTTTTTAGCAGGAGGTTCCTGAGCCTCCTGCCTACTGTCTCCTGCCAGAGACAAAATATAGGACTAAAGGGATGGATGGTTTGATCCTATGTGACCATTCTTATAATCACAGAACTTGGCTCTAAACTTTCTCAGTAAACCATTCTGAGTAAAGGAGGCTTGCATTCAACCTGGTCCATGTGAAGAATGATGTTTCTTTTGTTCCTATGATGATGTTGCATCAACAGAAGAATTGGGATGGGTATTGGATAAACAGTGATGATAAGAAGAGAAGGAAGGAGTAAGGATGTGAAGGTAAGAAGTGTCTTAATCTATCTGTGGCCCTGATGACAACATCTCATGTACCTTCAGCATTAAGTCACAGCCTGATCATGTAAAATGCTTCGTGAAAAAAAATGACAGGCACCTGATCCATCCCAGCATCCCAGCTCTATTACACCTCTGTGTTTCTGTACCATGGTACAGCATTTTTACCCAGTACAGTACCAGCTGTGTTTATAACTGAAATGGGTAGCTGATGCAGCTTTTGCAGTTTGTAGAAAACAGACCATGCAAATCATTTTTTTGCCCTCTATGTGAGAAGCATGGTCAGGTTCCCACTTCCTGCAGCTCCATAGTGGTTCTGACACAGTTGAAGGGATGACATGCTTTAGTGTGTGCATGGGGAATATTTTAAGCTCATACTGAGATGAAAGCATTTGCAAAGTGAAACCATGGCTCCTGTCATGTACATCTACCCTTGAACATGCCCGTTTCCTTCTCTAACCAAAATCACATTCATCTGCTGCTTTACAAGTTGTCAGAAGATTTCCAATTCACTGAAGTAACCCAAGCACATCTATTTTAATTGGGTAGCAGTCATGTGGCTATCTCTAAAAGATAAAGAAAACCCTTGTGCTTCTTTTTTCTAAAAGGCTAGGATGATACCTACCATGTTCCTCTTACTTATGAATCTATGGTCTCTGGCTTCATGCTTTTAGGCATTAGCATGTGATAACCACAGTTAACTGAAGAGCAGTTATTCCGTGACAGTATCCCAACTACGTGTACTAGACAGGACCACAACATTCTGTCTGAAATAAGCTCTGTGTGATTTCAGACAATCTGATCTTCAAGTGCAAACCCAATGAGACATTCACAGAGGCTCTGAGATCTTTACATATGGAGCTGAATCAAACCTCTAGCGTATACATAGATACCCACCAGCAGACATACAAATGTATTTGTGCTAGGCTGAAGATGAGTCCCACCCTAGATGTTTGCAAGGGAAATGTCTATGTTTGAAATATGAGCATATACTGAGACTTATCCAGGTCTTAACTGAAACACAGAGACAACATGCCAGTAGACTACACCTTTGTGAAGCTCTAGGCTGAAAATTAGAAAACTAGGTCATACACAAAGTACAGATACAATCTATTTGATATTTGTTATTTAAATTATCACAAAAGTTTTCTAAGTTTGCTAAACTTGTGACTTTTTGACTTTTTTTGGGGTTGTAAGGGGTGGGGTGGGTATTGTGTGTGTGTGTGCCAGGAGCAGACCAAATTCCTTCTTCTGCAAGAAGGGCAAAAGCTTTTTCATGTGCACAGAACCAGAAAAAGGCTTATGAACTATCTCATCCCACCACAAACTTTGAATCTGGGATTTCAAATGTGACTTTGATATTTCCTGAGTCTTGTTCTGACTCTTCGTACAGAGATGAACAGTCAAAGAGGAAGGAGGAAAGCTTAGTCAGTGAAGAGCCTTTTCTTAAGCACAAAGATTCTTGGCTATTCCTAGACAATAAAAACTGACTTAAAACCCTTATAACAGATGTCTTCTTTGTTCAGTGCTCCTGTAAAACATTACCTCCTCAAAAGCAGTTCTTTCGTGCAGTCATATTCCATTCCACTAAGATCAATGACAAATTTCTGCAGCTTTTAAAAGTGGAATTAGCACAATCTAAAGCTATCTCCTCTCATTACTGACTGGTCCAGCAACACAAATCTATTATGAAGCTTTTTCAAAACATTTTTCATTCTGGTCTAAATACTTTAGCTGTGATATCACAGCTCTTAAAACAGAACAGGCTCAACATTACTCCCTCCTCACACATAAAAGCTCTAGTATATTCATCATTGCACTTGAGTCATTTCTTGGTACCTATTATTTAAACATTCTGTTCTTTGGCCACTCTATTCTTCATGCAATCAAGAAACCTTTTGCTAGCACAATATCCATGGCTTTATATAACCAAGCCCTATTCAGACAAGCCAACATATTAGACCTCTTTTACTGCAGCTGCAGTAAACTGGATACAGAATGTAAAACACTGGCCAAGACAGTGAAAAAAAAAATGTTATTTTGAGTGTCCAACTTGACACACTTGCAAGGCTCTAAATTTGAGAGCCTGAGTGGATGCTGTATTGCTTTTTGAAAGCTGGACATCCTTTAAGAAATTCTAAGCTGAATGTCAGATGTGAACTGTCAGATCCTTCTTGTATTTCATGTTAATTATCATGCTCTGTGAACTCTAGAGCATTTGGATAATATCTGAACATCTCATATATTCAAGTGCATTTCAATTGATAAAGCACTTTGCAAAATCATACCATGCACTTCATTAAAAGACGTGGCCTGACTAAAGCTGAGTCTAATCTCAGACACCGCACAAAATGAAGAGCTCATACAGAAGAAGTTGGGGTTGATCAGTGGTGGGAGAAGGAAGGGAAAGGATCAGATACAAAGGATCCAGCAGTAATAATCTTCTTTCTGTTTGCATAAGAGTTAACTTGTCTGCTTCTGTAAGAACATGAAGTTTTCTCTGAACTCTCTTTTAGGAGAACCAACCGAATTACCCACCCTAAAAACATTTCTTGTTGTACATGTGCCAATGGGGAAAGAAACTCATTCAGTCACAGTGGGAGAAATCTAGGCTTCCAATAGCAATATAATATATATTCTTTTCTTTTCTTCTTCTTTTTTTTTTTTTTTTTATTTACACATTTTATATGTGATCTTTCCTTTTCCTACAAGGGTGAGGAGGACTTGTAATAGATGAGCAAACTACAAATGTGAGCAATTGAATGTCACACGGTGACATTGAGAAATGTAGTTTACAGTTTTCCTACTATCTTTGTAACTTTTTCAGCAAAATCCCAGGAAAGTAGTTGCTCCAAGGGCAATATGAAAGCATCAATTCTCAATCTATTGTTTTGGATCAAGGGAATATATCAGATTCCTTGTGGTTTGTGGGTTTGATTTACTGTCCTGAGGACTATGGTCTAGAGACTTTTCTATACCTTACTGGTTCAAACAGCATTTCTTCCTAGTCACACAATCCTTAAAAACAAAAAGATGGCTCTCCTAAAATAAATGTGGTAGAAGAATATGCTTAGTTATCCATTGGGTCCAAAATATACTGCAACTCTTTATGGCAGTGAATGGAGCTAATTGAAATGGTGATGGACCATGCATGATCAAGCTGTCTAAAAGCCAAGATATTAAGCTAGAAAAAGAATCAAAGATTTTGAGAAATATAATCTCTGTGACCTAAGAAGACAAATGATTTTGTTTGGTTCAAAGCAAGCTATGTGTGGCCATGAGTTGGACCATATCTGACTGATCCTACCTCAATGCAATGTTGGAAGATCTGCTGTGATCTCTCCTGTTAATTGTTGTGTCTTAGCACTGCCCCAGTAGATGAGATGCTGTAAAAAACACTCAACTCCTGCTTTGAAATGTAGTTACAGATTGAACAAAGGATACAACAGGTAGAAAAAGCAGTGTGGGGAGATTTTGTTACTCTGTTCCTTGATCCACTTTTCTTCCTTGCTTGTTTTAGGAACACAGTATCATCTGTTTCGATAGTTGCTGCACTAATAGTTATCTTTACACATTGCTTGAGAAATGGGAGGTGTTAGCTCGTGAGTTTCCCTAGGCTTTCTGCCCAAGAGCTGAAAGCCTATGTGTAAGGAGGAAGTGAGAATCCACCATGCTTTGCCACAGACAACTGAGCTGCCAGGGGATGGTAATTTGTTTCTGGTCCCAGCGTGCCAACCCAGTTACCCCCGTCAGTAGAAAGTTGACTTCATGAGACAGAAAAATAAGGAGGAGTTTGCTGGAATCACTCTGACACAAGCTCTGATCAAATCAATGGGTCTTGTTCATTTGGTGTTTTATTTGAAAGAAACATTTATTTATTTATTTATTTATTTTTAATTCTCCTTCCCCCAGCTTTTCATTAAAGAATACAAATCAGTTAAAAACAGAGTTTCTAAGTCTTAACTCTGTTTCTACCTCAATGCACAGCGAACGACAGTAGTGCAGATCACCAGCTGTTTCTAACCTGCTGCACTACTGGCATACTGAGAAGAGGCCGTGCAGTGACGCAGCCTCAGTACATGTATAATATGATCTACAGCTCACATTGAACCATGTAGTGCTGGCTAACTTGCATCTTATGGGTAGGTGTTACTTTGTCAGGTACACCACTTGCAGAACTAGACTTAATTCTTGTACTTTGCAATGGGATCTTCTGGGTTCCATTTTCTTGGGTCAGAATGGAATAATTTTATTTATTTATTAGGCTTAGGAAAATTTAGGCTACTTTTGCTCCTGATTGACATTTTCTCCTACACTCTTAGGATCTTTACCATAACATAGCCTATGTCTCCAACCTTTCCATCTCTGTTCCTGTAAAACAAGGCCAAAAAAAAAAAACCTTGTTGTCTTTTTTGGTATTGATAGACTGGCTTGTGATTGCCTGAAGAAAGCCTCCTACTGACTATTCCTTGAGAAGATTACCTCTTGAGGTGTTCATAGAAAGCTTAGTTTTGTATCATATCAGTACCCCAGGCTGACCAACCTCATGAAGTTTAACAAAAGCAAGCGTCAGGTCCTGTACCTGGGACACGGCAACTCTCGCTTTATGCACAGACTGGGTGATGAGACGCTGGAGAGCAGCCCCACAGAGAGGGATCTGGGGGTTGTGGTTGGCAGCAAGTTGAATATGAGCCAGCAGTGTGCCCTGGCAGCCAGGAGGGCCAACCGTATCCTGGGATGCATCAAGCACGGCATTGCTAGTCAGTCAAAGGAGGTGATTGTCCTGCTGTCTCTGCACTGGTGTGGCCTCACCTCGAGTACTCTGTTCAGTTCTGGGCAACACAGTACAAAAAGGATGTTAAACTGTTGGAGAGTGTCCAGAGGAGGGCGATGAAGATGGTGAAGGGCCTAGAGGGGAAGACATCTGAGGGGCGGCTGAGGTCACTGGGCCTGTTCAGCCTGGAGAAGAGGAGGCTGAGGGGGGACCTCATGACAGTCTACAGCTTCCTCGTGAGGGGAAGTGGAGAGGCAGGTAACCTATTCTCTGTAAACACCAGTGATAGGACCTGTGGGAACGGTGTTACCCTGTCTGAATTTAAGAAGTGATTGGACTGTGCACTTAGTCACATGGTCTAAACTTTCAGGCAGACCTGTGCGGTGCCAGGAGTTGGACTTAATGATCCTTATGGGTCCCTTCCAACTCTGGATATTCTATGATTCTGTGATTCTATGATTAATTTTGTATCATATCAGGACCCCAGGCTGCTGTTTCTTTAATTTGGGGCTTTTATCAACTTCTAAGATGGTATCCAGTGCAATAAGTAGATGCACACAGGATTCTGTTGACGGAAATCTTTCAGTCTATGAAAGTCTATTATAATGTTTACCATTTCAAGGAGTAGGTACATTTTCTCTGTTTCCCAGGCTGATGTGTAGACAACAAGAGAATAGTGTCCTCAGACATATGATGACGTCCCTTTTGCTTCCTGTTCATTTGTCTAACTCATGCCAAAGCACCTTAGAACCCATGGTGATGAAGTAAAATCTTTCAGAAGATCAAATTTTAAAAGAAGAAATTTTCTTAAAAAAAAAAAATATATATATATATATATATCTGAGCACGTCAGAAAACCTAAAGGGCATTTTAAGGAAAGCATGTATCCTAAAGAGGTTGTTGAATTTACATAGACATGAAATTTCTTTTTCTTAGAGCATCTGCCAAGAGTCCTACTAAATATGTCAAACACACAAAATAATATTTTTAATATATTTGTTTAATGCTTTTAGTGGAGAACGTTTTCATCCCTCTAAAATAAAAGATACACCTTTACTTTTAAGCTTTGCTCTGTTGTTCCTAGAACAAACCAGCTTATGTATTTCCTCTTTTAGTGCTTACTTTTTGGATAAGGACAGCTCTCCACAGAATGAAAATTAGAGTCTTTTGACTACATTTGTCATGCTAACAACTTACCTATTCCTAGGAATACACCTTTTAAAACTCTTCTGTATTCTCATCTTCAACAACAGTAGTTTTATTCAGAAAATCAGTAAGATGCACTTTTAACCCCAAATGGTTTTCCTTTACACCAGTCCTGTTACAGATCACATCTTTTCTGCTTTTTATTTATGCATACAGCAAAGATATGTATGCCTTTAAGGAATACAAGCTTTCACCCACGTTTAACTTATTTACCCTTCTAATATCTATAGCTCCTCTACTGAAGTTTTCTGAAGACTGAGAATACTTCTTTCAATAAAATGTCTTCTGTATTAGCATCCATCTTAAAACTTTTAAATGTTCCATTTCATTTCTGGTAGTTGATTCATCTTGTGCCACAGTTATGTCTACCTCCTTAATGTACTATCCTGAGCCAAATACAGTAATAGTGCTTGAAACTGCTGAAAAGTGGCAAAATCTATTGCAGTTTATTCCATTATTCCCTTGACTTTGATTGTGCTGGTCCTCAGCATTAGCTCTGTATGCTGTTCTTGTTTGTCTCTGCATTTCCAAAGAACTTCCAGCTCTTAGCAATATGGATTCTCATCCACGTTTATGCTATTATCATCAATAACCTCCATATGCTTCATTCTGAACTGAGTCACTTCTTTTTCTTGGAAAATTAACTCAGTCTCTTGTAGCAGTTTCTAAGTGTTTTTGTTTCAGCCATAACCCAATCTCTTATCAGAGACCAATCAAAAAACTGCAAGATAGGCTCTTCAACTTTATATTTAACAGGTTTATTTGTGTAAGCTCAGTCTCCTTTTTAAATCCTTTAAAATATTTCATGTTTACATAGAGTACTACGAATTCTTTTCACTTCTAAAGCACATTTTCATAGTTATTAGTTGAGTCAGAGGGATGCCAGTGAACTCAATTTGGAAAAACAAAACCTTTTGAATTGCTTTTACTGTAGCCAATGATTGCTTGCAGCCAATGTTTGCAGATTGAAAATTTGGAGCATTTCTATCATTTTCCATATTTCTAGACAGTTTTAGTTCAAGTTTCATCAAATTATAGAAGACTTTGAAGTTAGGTCACGTTACTCAGGTCTTACTGAACTGTGAATATCTCCAAGGTTGGAGATTCCACAATTACTCTGGGCCCTGTTCCAATATTTCATTATCTTCACAGTGCAAACATTTTTCATTATATCTAGTCATAATTTTCCCCATTACAACTTGTTTCCATAGGCTGTCACCCCATTGCTGTACATCTCTGAGAAGAGTCATTCTTTCTTTACTCTAAACATCTCCTTGTACCTTATGTCCTCCAGTCCCCCCAAGCATCTATGCAGCCTCGACTGGAGTTACTCCAGTATGTCCATGCTTTTCTTGTGCTGACAAGCCACAAACTGAACACAGTACTACAAACTGGTTCCTATGAGTGTTGAATGGAGGAAAATTACCACCTCCCTCAACCTGCTGACAACATGATTGCTAATACAGCCCAGTATGTTATTAATTTTCTTCACTGCTCAAAGTCACCATATTGTCCACCAGGAGACCCAGGTCCTTTTCTGAAAAATCACTTTCTATCAAGGCAGTCCCCAGTCTGTGCTGTTGTTCTGGTTCCCAGAAATTCAGAGCAGTCACCCATAATTAGTTTACAGGTAAACTAATTCCCTAACCAAGTCAAACATGTTATCCTGAAATGCAAAACTGTAATTCCTCCATTTGTCTTGCTCAATTATCTAAATATTTTTAACTCACGGTTGTTTTAAGGCATAATTTAAGGCATTTAAGGCTGATGTCAGTTTTCATGTTATTCTTTTTTTTTCTTTCTTTCTCTTTCTCTCTTTCTCTCTCTCTTTCTTTCTTTCTTTCTTTCTTTCTTTCTTTCTTTCTTTCTTTCTTTCTTTCTTTCTCTCTCTTTCTCTTTCTTTCTTTCTTTCTTTCTTTCTTTCTTTCTTTCTCTCTTTCTCTCTTTCTCTCTTTCTCTCTCTCTCTCTCTCTCTCTCTCCTTCTTTCTCTCTCTCTCTCTCTCTCTCTCTCTCTCTCTTTCATGTTTTTTTTTTTTTTTTTCTCTTTCTTTTTCCTTCTTACTTTCCTTCTCCCCCACACACCCCTTTGGTGGAAAGCAAATCCAGCAAAGTCTCTCCCCTGGTTGGATCACTGATCTCTCATGACAAAAAAGAAAAATGTCCTTCATGCTTTTTTCTACATTACAAATGCCATCAGTTTGCCCTTCTAGGTAATGTCAGGGTGATTAACCTAGGACCAGTGAAGTATATTCCATCTATCCAAAGAAAGTTTCATCTTTCTCTTCTTGATCAGGTGATCTGGAGCAGGTGTACTACATGTATGTCTTGTTTGTCTTCCCTCTGAACCTTACCCATACTCTCCTTATTGTCTTGTCACAAAGCCACAAGTATTTGAGCTGTTTTCACATTAAGGATGTTGTGACACCTTTTATTTTCCATTTCTGCCAGTCCTTTTAGAAAGGTGGTACCCATACATTTCAGTTCTTCAGCCATAAGAGTATCCTCCCATATTTATGGGGTCTTAGAATCACAGGACAATAGAATATCCCAAGTTGGAATGGACCCACAAAACCTTATGTCTGACAGCATTGTCCAAATGCTTCTTGAACTCCAGCAGGCTCAGTGCTGTGCCCACTTCCCTGGGGAGCCTGTCCCAATGCCTGACCACCTTCTGGGTGAAGAACCTTCCCCTAACACTCAGCCTGACTCTCCCCTGTCCCAACTCCATGCCATTCCCTTGGGTTCTGTTGCTGTCCCCAGAGAGCAGAGCTCAGTGCCTGCCCCTCCGCTCCCCTCGCGAGGGAGCTGGAGGCCGCCATGAGGCCTCCCCTCAGCCTGCTCTGCTCTGGGCTGAACAAACCAAGGGACCTCAGCCACTCCTCATATGTCTTCCCCTCTAGACCCTTCACCATCTTTGTAGCTCTCATTTGGATACTCTAATAGTTTTCTCATTATTCATAGAATCATAGAATCATAGAATGATTTGGGTTGGAAGGGACATTAAAAATCATCTAACTCCAACCCCTTTCCACAGCCAGGGACACCTCCTACCAGAACAGGTTTCTCAAAGCCCCATCCAGCCTGGTCTTGAACATTTCCAGGGATGGGGCATCCACAGCTTCTCTGGGTAACCTGTGCCAGGGCCTCACCACCTAGTGAGTAAAGAATTTCTTCCTTATATCTAATCTAAATCTACCCTATATACTGTAGTGCCCCAAAATGCACACAGGTGAAGCCACACCTTGACATCAACCAGAAACTCCAGATCCCTTTCTGTGGGGCTGCCCTCAAGCCTCTCCTCCCCCAGTCTGTACATATAGATTTGCCTCAACCGAGGTGCACTTGCTCTTGTTATAATTCATATGGTTGGTGATTGCTCAGCCCTCTAGTCTGTCAAGATCTCTCTGCAAGGCCCTCAAGTCAATAGCTTCCCCTAATTTAGTGTCATCTGCAATCTTATTTAGTTCTAGATCATTTATAAAAACATTGAAGAGAAGTAATGGAGCCCTGGAGAACACCTGTTGTGACTGGTCACCAGCCTGACGTAACTCCATAACCTTGAAGAAGTGCAGACTGGTGACTCCTGCTGTTTACCTACCACACTGCATGTGTTTGTTTACAGCCATTTGTGATGGATCCATCACCTTTCCACTTTTTCAGGTGATATGTAATACCCCTGGTCCCTGCCATCATTCCGTATCTTTGAGCTTCCCTACACTTTTCATCTCCTGCTAAATTTATCTTGAAGACTTCCTCCTTAGTTCAAAAAGCCAGTTAGCAAATATTTTTGCCTGACTGTCGGATGGATCATGGACCCCATCTCTCCCAAGAATTATTATATTATTATTATTATTTATTATTATTCATAGGGGATCCTATGGTAATTAGAACTGAGGTCCTGCTTGAAACACCCTCTGTGTAACCAGACTTTGTTCTGAAAGATGTCTTCTCCTAAGTTTTTTCTCTTGACTGACATGACTAAAGAGAACAACCCTTGCCCTCAATGCTCCCTCCTGGAGGTTTGTAGTTCCTCCTTATATATTCAAGGTCACTTGATACTTAGAACTATCACACCACGTGGATGAGCAGTAACAAGTAATCATCTAAATGCTGAATGAAACTCAGCAGTCGTTGTTCATCATCCCTGATTCAAGCTTCAGCAAGTGATAACGTTTCTGTCCTCTGCAAAAGTCTGCAGCCATGAGCTTCTTCTGTCTTCTCTGTATGCCAAAACGTGGATCATTCACTGATGGCCCACATGCCTTCCCTGGGGCAATTTGCTCCTCCTCACTTGTTGCAGGAACATCTGCAAGTGCACATCTGATATCTGCAGGTAGAGAAATTGTCTTTACATTACAAAGAGGCAGAAGCTTCCAGCTTTTAACTTGACAGTCTCAATCCTCTTTTTGTTTAGATGTAGCTTCTACCTTTCCCTCCTTCCATGCAATATAGTGCTTGGTTCCTTCCTCTCCAGGGTTTTTGCAAACAACCCAAACTGTGACTCTTCATCCACTTTTTTTTTTTCTTTCTTTATTTTTCTTTTTTTTTTTTCTTCCTCCTTGTTACAGCACAGTCTGTTTGTATCCTCTAACAGCCCTTTTACTTTGGTAGCTCAATGCCTCAACCAGAGCTCCAGTAAGACTAAAAACTAGTGAAGTGCCAGTGCAGTCAGGCCATTCTTTGTGCCATATCATCACCTTAGTTTCACCAACTGGCAGTTCAGCACCCTTCTTTGAAGCACTTCTGGGTCTTTTTTTTTTCACATCTATGTCCGTATAAATGGCTAATTTTCACAGCTAAATCTAGATTTTGGTGTGAAATACCTGCAAGGAAGCTGCAAAGAAAATGGAGCCAGGCTCCTTTCCGTGGTGCCCAGTGCCAGGACAAGAGGCAATGGGCACAAACTGGAAGAGAAGGTTCTTTTTGGACATCAGGAAGCACTTCTGAGCTGGGTGGGTGACAAAGCACTGGCACAGGCTGCCCAGTGAGACCATGATGTCCTCTTTTTGGAGATCTTCAAAAGTTTTCTGGACATAGTCCTAAGTAATGTGCTGTAGCTGTCCTTGCTTGAGAAGTTGGGTTAGACCAGATGGCCTCCAGAGGTCTCTTCTAACCTTAACCATTCTGTGATTTATATAGCCATTTAACTGATTTTGTTAGCTCTGAACTATACTATGGGAGATACCCATTGGATAACTTGTGGGGACTCCTGCTCAAAGGCAATATTTGGTCCTCCAATAGAAAGGCATTTGTTCTGAGTTTTCTCATTAGTGATATCCAAGAAACCACAACACCTCTACTGGGATATGGATATTTTTTCACAATATGTTAAAACTTGTTAAATTCTAATTGAGAATCAGATTATTTGATCTGACTGGGGGTAACTTGCAGAAACTTTAAATGAGCACAAAATATGTCTGGTCACCTTTTACAGTTACGTGCTAACAGTGTGCCACACTCTGTTCTGAAGATAAAACCAAGTGATTGTTACAACCCTTTAAATATAAAATCTTCTGAGCTTCAACTGGAATAGGTTCTCCCCCACCCTGGTGTGCCTTGGAAGAGCATTTAAGATCTTCTCTTTTGCTTTTCCTTTGATGACTAAAATTTCACTCTACAATAGGAGCAGATGAAAATTTCCACAGCCCACAATTGCCCATATTTGCAAGACTTTAGCACAATGCAGTGCATACATGATGAATTGTCTGCTACTGACAGTGTTAGATAGCATCTTATATTTTGGATTATGAGCTGATGAGCTATGACTGCAGTTTATCGCATTGATTATAATTTCACTACTACCTTCTGCTTCCCCAGCTGTTGTACCCACTGGTTGCTGCCTATATTGGACTGTAAGCTCTTTGGGGCATGAAGTACCTTCCAGGTACTGCTGTGTAACGTGGGACTGATCTGTGTTATGAGTTACCCTCTCTGTTCGTGAAACAGAAGATAAGTGATTATAGTAACACCTAATATGGTCTTCACAACCTAAATTTATTTTTATTATTCACCAAAGAACCTTTATCCTGAAAGCATATTTTATAATTACCTCAAATCTTTCAGAGAATAAGATCCTGATCTTAAGTCCCTCTGAGGTTCCAGACTATAGATATAGGAGGTTGAAGTGGAATAGCCCAAGACCCCACACAACTTTGAACTTTACAGAGGGAAATGTGCAAGGAATTCAGAGAATCTCCAAATGGGTCCTTTTAATAAGGTACAACATTGCGTATAATGCACAAAAATCTCAACAACATTCATGTATAGACCTGTTTCAAAAGTCTGGAATTCAAAACAGCACAAGAATTCTTGAGTACACTTTTCCAAATATTCAGTTTACATTTCAATTCATTTTCATTCATCCTTCAACACTTTTTTTTCTCTTTCCATCTCTCTCTTTCCCTTCCCCTCACATACTGAAAGATCTTTAAAATTTCTGGGAATTATTTTCAATCCGTATTTAATTTCATGAACTCTACATGTCATTTTTCAAACAATGTCTTTTATTTATTTTTTTTTTAAAGCTCCATTACTCCATTACATTACATGTAATAATCCATACTACACATTAACTTTTTATGCCTCAAAGCTTGTAAGACATATTTAAATAATTTTCTGGTGATGGACTTGGTTACTGGAAGTTCTGGGATTAAAAACATGCACTTTGTTGTCAGAGCAGCAAGGCTGGGTAAGACTAGCTGAAGCTTTTAGTGTACTAAAGCTAATCTCACTAATTGATTACCTAATATACCATCAGGTTTTCCAGAGCATGTTTCTATTTGAATTTCAGACACAGACAAAGTTCATTTTAGGCTTATCAAGCTACAGTATGCCACACTAGGATCAAATCCTGCATGCAAGAAAATTGCTCACTGAAGTTTTCATCAGCCCATGTTGCATATATCTACAGGGTCATCAGTAATATAAATAAAGATTATATGGAATATGCTTAATGGCCACAAACCTTCATATTCTAGTGATATACTGTGTATGAAAATATTCACAGTTACATTAGAGAGATTTAACCTGTAAAAGGAACATACATTAAATAAAAATCAACAGCTAACTGATGGGAATTAGGGATAAATTTGCTTAATAGCTTGTTCTGTGGTTTCAGATAAGATGCTGATATTTTTAATGTCTAGCATTAGCAATAAAAAGAGATGATAGTGGCCAGTGCTGTAGAAAAATACATTGGGTTAAATAGACTAATGATCTGATTCAATGTATTTGTTTTTCTATTCCTGCTTCTTCTGACATAAATTTATGGCACTCTGAGTCATGTTAAAAGGGACAGCGTTGTATAGTCTTATAATGATAGATTTATAGTGATTTATTTCATAACAGACAAATTCTTGTTGCCATCCACTATTCTAACGAACATTATGAAGAAATGTTGCAGGAATTTCAGGAATTCCCCTTCCCCTCTCCTTTTTTTTTTTTTTTTTTTAAATATTTATTTATTTATTTATTTATTGGAGGTGGGAAGATTAAAATTATAACACTAGCTTGGAATGACAATCTGCCTTGCTAAACTCCATCTGGAGTTCCCCTGAATAAATGTTCTTTTCTTCTCAAATTTGTGATCTAAATTATTCAATGATATTGCTTTGTGATGTTAAACAGCTGTTGTGTTTCACCCCAAAAAGTTCATTTCATTGATAGTTTCAGCAATGCTTTCATTTAAGTTTTATTTTAAAAATGTCTTTGGTACCTTGAATTAAATACAATATATGCATACAAGAAAATACTATATGTTATACCATGTGTAATGAAAGTAATGTCTTCGTAGATGACAGATATTAATCCCATAGCTACTACTGAAAAGGTTTTTAATATAACAGTGTCCTGGAAAAGATTAAACCAAAAATGACTATACCAGGATTCCAGAGATATAAATAAAGTTGTTTTGTTTTGTTTTGTTTTGTTTTGTTTTTCTGGAAAAGCACCTGCTTTTATATATTGATGAGAAATTTCACAGGGGCATATTTTGCCCATGCATAAATCAAATTGATTTCGATAGAAATTGTGAGTGCATATTTGGTTGCTTTTACTGAAGCAGCAGTCTTGCAGAGGCTTCTACAGAGATTCCACAGTTAAATTTGCCTTTAACCTTAAAATCCCCATTTTACACTTGAATTGGCAATTTTAGCTTCCAGATCTGACGAAGTCATCCAGAGGGAAATAAAATCTCCCATGAAGAGCTGGAGCTTGGCAGAGTGTCCTAGAAAAACTATCAGTGTATGCTTGTTCTGCTCCTATGCCCATCCCCAGGCATCTGCTCCAGGCCACTTTCAGAGCCAGGATGATGGGATGGAGAGACCTGTGATCCAATGTGAAACAACCACCTTTATTTCAGTATGCAATGAAGATTTTTTCGAATGAATATACATGTATTCTTGTTAATTTTTACTGTTTAAACATAACACTCTCCTTTTTTAAACTTTGCTTTGTTACTCTAATTTTTTTGGTTTCAGGACTGCAAGGCACCACAGCCTATGGATACCTTCTTTAACAGGTCAGACACAGATCATTGCCAGACCTTGTCTACTGCTTTTTTTTCTACAGTCCTTTCTCTAACTTGCCCATTTCTCCTCATCTCACGTCATCAAGTATATCAAATTGAAATGTGGGTATAACTTCTCATCTCAGCACACTCTTAAGCTTGCCTTCTGCAGGCTTACAACCAGGGATATCAGAGTGAAGTCCTCTACTGTACAGCAGTCTTAATTGTGGCAATTATAAAAAAAAAAAAAAAAAAAAAAAAAAAAAAAAAGTTGAAAAACCAAAATCTAACTTCGCAAATTCCTGTTTAAAGTCCTCTTAAAGCAATTTTGGCTTAGTACAGAGATGAAGAAGAAAAAAAGTATTTATCCGTTCTTGCTATTAGCTGTTCAATTAGCTGTATATTTTCTTTGAATAAGACCAGTTAAAACCACCTATTCTGACTTTCTCCATATGTCCCAGCCTTGGATGCTATCCTGAGACCCTGCTCTCCTCTCAGTGCATGTTTTAAGAATGATGTCTGGTCTTGGCATATTCAAAATCCTGTCTGAAAGCTGAACATGGTAATGATACTTTTAATGAGACCACACCACCTAGGTATTTCTTTGACATCCTTCCTCCCAACATAATCAAACCATAACCCCTCTTCCCCCACAACTGCACCTTAAATTCAAGCCATTGCAAAAAACAGCAGGTTATTTGAGAAGGAATATTGACAGCCCATGGCCTGATTACTTCCATTGGCTCTGCAAAAATAAAGACAATGACAAAAAGCCAACACTTTGTTTGTATGGGCTCAACATATTAAACAATAAATAACGCTTTGAGATTGCTGCTTGTCCCCCATTTTATTCCATTTGACAATGCAGCTAGCATCATTTTTGCCATCTTTATTTTTATAATTGATCATCTTTATTTTTATAATTGATCAGTCACTAAGACAATAACTGACCCCTGGAGAACCCATATATGTCTAAAGCATCCCACTGCAGGCTACCACTATATTAAATAAAATAATTTAAGTACATTAACTAACTATATTTAAATTTATGTTTATGTCTATGGTTCAATATGGAATTATTTAGCCATTTACAGAAATCTAGATTGACCCATTCAAATTCTTCAATTTTTGTATGTTTCTAGTGGTCAATGATCTCCCAGTTAAGGAAGCATCATCTTAGATAACAAAGGCTGTTAAAAAAAAACATAATGAGCTTCTGTGTGTCTACATACCTTGCACCAAAAACTGTCCTTACAAGAACATTTTTTCTGTTGGCCACTAGAGAGCAATGTCTCAGCTCACTCCAACAGCAATTCATTAACCTTCTTAACTTTAAACAATTATTTCCTGACATTCAATCGGGGTTATTTTTTAAGTTCTGCCATTCTCTGTACACTCCCTTGTGGTAATGATGGTGGATGAAATCTGGCAGTCAGTAGATTGGGTACTTGAGTTCAGCTCTTACTAATCATAAGCATGTGTTCTATTCCAACTCATTTGTACATGGAGTACTCTACCTACTTGACTTTCATAACAGTGTCATCAGACATGCTGGAACTTTATTGCCAAAGGTCAAGTGTCTTGTTACAGTCAACTGCTGCACCTTGTCTCCTATGGGCTACTCTGAAGGAACGTGAATAGAAAAAGGTCTAGCTTGTGGTCAGAGAGAATTACCGAGATTTACTATAATGATCTCAACCCCGGGATTAGTATGGGTCAGAGCATAATGATAGAGCCATCGTGGTTTTCTTATTTTGCTTATATTTATTATTTCTCATAAGATACGGACACAATAAAGTCTTAGTATTAGATCTGACTTCTGGTTACAATAATTTCAGTGATGAAGAAGGACAAAGTTAACAGTAGGATCTATTCATATAGAACTTTCCATCAACAACCATACCAGATGTTTGGCTTTGAAACAAAACAAAACAAAATAAAACAACCCCTACACCACCAAATTAAGGGATTCAGTAATCAAGTACTTGATGTCCTCTGGTTAGAAAAAATATACTAGATATGAAGCAAAACTACTATATTTTCATATTCACCACGAGCTATTGTTTTCCTTGATTTGTTTCTGCTTAGAAAAGGAGATTAACCTGTGCTCTTTCCTGGATTTTTCTTCAGTTTTCTGGCCCAGTTCCAATAACAATAATTACATCCTAACTAAAACTGCATTTTCTTGGATTCAAATTATCCTTTCCTACTTCATCCTAACTTTTATGTCAGTCTCATTGTGTGCTTATACCCAGCTGCCATCTGTGTAGCTGAGCACCACTGATGTGAGCAGGACTCCAAAATTATTCAAGACCGGAAATGAGACTCACTGTTATATCAAAATGGAAAGGGAAGGAAATGAAATGGCCTGCAGTTTTACATCTAGACACTGTTACATTAAATTTAAGAAGTTTCATACAGTGAATATAATATGCTATCTAACAGGTGAGCAAAATGAATGGAAATCAGATTTACTGTGTTCTCTGCTGTTTCCAATAGCACTGATGTTGAAGATATTGATGGGAACTTTGTTAAGACTCTTTGTGCTTTGGTCTATCCATTTGTATAATAATACTAGTGTTTGCAAATATCTCTGAAACTTCATATGCAAACTCCTGGATTGCAACCTGGGGACTGCTGTTAACAGTGACTGTTGCTTAGACACATTGTTGTGGTCCCTAAGCAGCTCCAAGCTGAATTCCTCTTCACTTCCTAGTGAGTCTTTCTTTTCAACTTCTAATGACTCTGAAAGAGTCATGCATAATAAATACATGATTCACAGACAGCTACTTATCCCGCTGTCTAACAAATCTCTAATTTGTTATCTAGTAAATATAGTAACACTTAAAATACAGAGACTCAATCAATGAATCTCTCTCCCTGTCTCACTTATCTGGAATACACAAAATGCAATGTACTGCTGCTATCCATGGGCTAGCCACCTCTGATTACAGGATATATATATAAACTATGATTAAAAAAATGTTCAAAGTGCATCAAAATACTAAAGCAAACAGACATTTAAACATATTATTATTAGCTTTCTTCCTACCTCCTCTCTTGTGATGTCCTGCTCTGACTGCTTCCCCAAAAGAGAACTGGAGACAGTTATCTGGGCAAAAGCCTGGATCCAGACCAGATTTCTGCAGGTGATCCTTTCCTTTATTACAGGAGAACCTAGTAACCCTACTTCAGATTAATGAGAGAGAGTGCCAGGCAGGATATATAAACGTTGCAATTCTCTGTGACAGGCATTACGGTTTGCAAGCTAAAAGCAGGGAGCCACAAAAGCTAATGATCCCAAACGGGGATATTTGAAGAATATCCAGTCCGTGTATGGAATTAGAGGTTCCCAAATATGATTCATCTTGGGGGCTGGACGAATGACCTCCAGAGGTCCCTTCCACCCTCAACCATTCTGTTGTCTGTCTAGTAGCATCTTTTTTGAGTTTCCAGTGACAAGCTGAGGCTTTGTGAGGCTATGGTAAGTGTAAATACAGTTGGAAAGCAAGAATCAAGAAGTCTAGATCCTGCAGGTGTTAAATACACATACCAAAATCTTACAATTCTCAGTAGGAATTGTGCTGTTCTCTCCTTGCAGAAAAGAGCACACTGTCAGGTACCTGACAAAATGCATTAAAATTAGCACATGCTGCCTTAAGTGCATCATAGAGATGTTCTTAGGGCTGATAGTTTTACCTCTCTATTTTCTTTCATTACATTGAATCAATCATCTCCAGGGGATTGGTTTTAGATATCTCAGACTTTTCTGGATTCAAGAGTGCATGTGAATATTTTGCATGGTTTTAATCGGCATGGTCCATGATCCTTTCCCTCTTTTATATTTGAATTTTGGAACTGAAAATAAGAGAGCTTGTCAAAGCCTTTGTTTTTCCTGGCTTCACGTCAAACCCATGTAGAACTCTGCATTCATCAGATATTTTCATAAAATGGCCTGGGTTTCATGAAATTGAAAAGATTTGTCAACTTTCAGAAGACGTGCAGCTGAGATATCAGTTTGTAATTATATCTGAAATGTGGTAGTCAGTTGAGCTCACTTTTCATTGAAAACATTATTCTCAGTTTCATCTTTAAAACTGTATGCTTTGCCAAAGAATGCTGCAAATGGTCTGCTTGAGATTAAAAAGAAAACCAAAACAAATTAAATGAAAAATACTGAACAACAACCCAGCCTAATCAGACTCTTCTTGGTGCTGTCTGCTATGACTCCCAAAATATTAACAGCTTTCTGCAATGTCACCAGCCACCTTTTCAACAGTTCTTCACCATTGTCTTTCAAATCACTGGGAAAGGTTAACTACTGGGAGGAAAAAATAAAATTGCTCATAATCAGAAATAAAAATAAAATAAAAACACGAGTATGGTATTCTGGTTGTTGGGTGTTGGGAATAGCTATAGATTGAACAAGCAACTAAGCAACTAGGAAATGCAATGATCACTTGTTCTGTGCTCTCAGAGAGCTTTTATTTATTTATTTATTTTTTCAAAAGGACATGAATCCAAATGACAATGAGTCAGGTTCTGTACATAAATCCTTTATTTTCTTTGTTGTGTAATTTTTGTTTGTTTGTTTGTTTTAAGATCTCCAAAGAAGCTAGAAAGATAAATATTTCTGATGACTTAGATATGATATATCTCTGTGTCAAATCCAGGTCCACCCATAAGTGATACAACCCAGAATTTCCACATTTACAGGAAAAGAAACAGGAAAAGAAACTTTGTGGGAATGTTGACCGTGTGAATACCAAGGATTTTTTCCTGAAACAGAGTACAGCTATAAACAGTGAGGGACTTTAGTGCTGGTGTGATGAGATTAGAGAGCAGCTAGTGAAATCCCCATTTCAGAGGACTTTGTGAACTTTTATAAAACTAGTTGGCATAGAGTTAAATACACATCTATATATTTGTAATACATGAACACATATATCAGTTTTCTGGTAGACAAAAGGAAGCCAAACTAGAATGCAAATGTAACTTTTGGCACAGAGACATGTCAACCCAAACAGACTAAAATTAGTTGATGATTTACCAAGCACAAATTTACATATAAAAAGAACAAAGTAATTCAATTCTACATTTGCTGACTGGAGACCACTTTACCTCACAGGGAAGATAAATTCTTAAGTGTGGCTGTTTTCCAAATTATTATGATAAGGAGAAACTAACTGAGATTTTTTTTTGGACTTGCAAAAATTTTTTGTCATTTCTGCTTCTACCTGTTTAATAGGTTTGTATCCAGTTTATTTAAAATGGTAAGGATCTATTAACAAGATTTTAAGTGACAATGCAATACTCTTTCTTATCAAGAGATTTGTTTGGGCTTACTTTAAATTCTGTTTTGGCCTTTAAACCTCTGCTAGCCAGCAACAGCAATAAGGATAAGTTGTGTTCAACATCCTATTGTGCTGTTCTGTAGCACCACTAAAGAGATCTTGCTTCATCAATGGATGTGCTAAACAACTCTGAAAGTTGTATGCTTCAGTCTGTTGTATAGCATAGAATTGTGTTTCCATTGTTCAACCTTTATTCTTTCCTTGAGGAACAGTTTAGAGAAAAGAAAGAAAGAATTACTTCCTCTGGCAGAGGGAAAAATAACATGAAGTGTGAGAGAAAGGTTCACAGTCCTTTTTTAAAAAAAAAAAAAATAATAATAATAAAAATATATATATATTTTCATGAGGTTTCAGGTAATTCCTTCCCACTGTAGAAATGGATCATGAAATTCTAATTTAGGAGTCATTTTTCAGGATCAATCTGCTTTCTTCAGAACTCTTAAATCAAAAGATGAAAACATGAATTGCAATGAGAAGGACTGATTGTGGTTGTGGTTCTTCCACTTAACCCACACTAGACATTAATTGTAAATCCTCACTCTGATAGCAAGTGTCTCATCTAACATTGACTGAAGCTTATGAAAGAGCTGACATTGACTTCAGAAATTATTAAACCAACATATAGTTGTAGCACATGACATGGAAAGATTATACTTCAAATGCCAGATTTTTATTAACATTGGGAGGGTAATTAACTTTCTCACTCCCATTACTACAATGAGATAAAACAAAAGATTTGAATCAAACTTCCCTAGTTAAAGATGAAATTTCTTCTATTATTAATTACAGCTAGACAAGAGAAAACATCCTCTCTTTTTCCCAGCTTCTGCCTATGGTTTACTTGTGTAAGTATTTCAGTGCATTTCACCTTGCTTTATTTTTATTTAAGAAATGAGGCAGCATACGTACTCTTACACACCTTATGTATAAGTGTCAGGAAATCTTTTGCTAAAAATCCTACTGAAATGTAAAACAAGAAAACAAGGTTTCTTGGAATCATCCCAGCAATATGTCAACAGCAGAGGACAGCTGAGGAGATGTGTGTTGTGTATGTGAAGGAGAAACTACAATTTTGGCTTTTTTCCCCTGTATTACTTATGCACACAAAAACATGTGCACGAGGACAGCCTTGGGAGGGCATCACAGAAGAGGCAGAAGAGATTGCATTTGATATCTGATGCCAGTATCTCAGTAAAATCTAACTGATGTAATTTGGCCAATTCAAAGCAATTTAAAACTGGAAAAAAAAATCCCAAACGTAGCTGATAACTACTTCAGTAGGTCCATTCAAGAGCACAGTGGTAAAAACAGGACAAAGGAAAAACTATTACATAATAAAACCCTGTATGCAAATTGGCCAATATTTGGTAACATATATATTCAAAATGCTTTTTTTTTTTTTTTTTTTTTTTTTTTTTTTTTTTTCTTTAATACAAATATCTGTCATAAGCACTTTACATGTAAAGAATTCTTCCTGACCTCAGAGTTAGGAATAAAGCAAATTATTTACTGCTGACAGTAATTAGGCAGAGGATCATTAGTAAAATCCAGATATAATCTATATGCTTACTGGAGGAACACTTAAAGAGTCTCTACAGTGCTTTTCAACACTGCTATTTCCTGTCCTTTTTGAATACACATTACCCATTTTCTTCACCCATCTATCAAAAAGATTCCCATGCACACACTGAGTGGATGTTTACTATAGTCTGTCAAACCTCAGAGCTCAGCTCATAGGAAGTGCACATCTGCTTGCTGAACGTGAGGATGCTCAAGCAGCAATGGTATTCTTGACATAGGGATATAAAATAGTGAGCTGCTTTGTCAAAGCATCCCATAAATACTGTGCTGTAAGTAAGTGAGCACCACATTAATAAGAGAATTAAGAAATGAACTTACACAATTTATCCCTGATTCCAGACTGAATGCAAGTATGTAATTTTGTCTGTATCACACAATAAAAATACATTGATTTATGCAAACTTTTACTTTCCAAACCCCAAAGCACTTTATGAGCTGTGCAACATATACAGGAGCAGTTTCACTTATGACTAAATGCAGCAATCTCTGCAGTAGAGCTCTACATCTGTTAATTAAGGTACATGTGTAGCCCAAATTTCTTTTTACAATACCCTTGTGTGCCATCTCCATATCTCAGGCGGGGAACCAAGGCAGTGAGGTTGCCATTAATCTCCACAGGCTCAGGTTTTCTCCCAGAGATATTATGAAATGAGATTAAATCTATATAGAGATCTCACAGCAGTGCAAGGAGTTGAACACAGGTCAAAGTTCTTTATTGAGAAAACTTCTCTATCTGGACACTAAACATGATGCTGGTGAGTGGTATTAAACTTCCAACCTGCAAAGATGATTTATTTATTTATTTATTTCCTGCTAGGATTTAAGAGTGGCATTTGGCCTCTGAAAATGTTCATTGAGTACTAGGGAGGTAGAGCTTTTCAAGCATCATAATTGATAGATTTGTAATTAACAAGCTATGCAGCAGGAAGAAAATCATTGCATGATGACTAGATTATAAACCCAGTCCTTTCATCCTGCTGCTTGTGATTTTGCAATGGCTTTGATTGTAGCTCCTCTGCCATTTGCATAACTTCCTAAGCATTTGAGGTGCATGCTGATTTCATGTTTTATCTCATTTTGATGTGTTGCAGGTGCTTGTCAGTGACTACCAGAATTTCTATTACAGTCAGCTTTTATTTTCTTGAAATATTTGTGCAGAATAATACAACACTGAGGCATGACATGATTCCATCTTAATCCTACTAAGTGGAAAGACTTACAGAAGGCATAAAATGAATTGTACAAGGGAAGGGTCTGGGTCTGATGGCTACAGGGTTGCTGATGGAGGGGTAGGGCAAGTTTTTTGACTGTGAACAGTGTAAGGGAGAGAATTTAAGAGTGAGTTTGCATGCATTTGTATTCAGCAAGATATCTATGCATATGATTAATGTTGCTTCCCCTTATCCCCCAGTTGCTGCCTTTGCCTCATGATTAACACCAGTCTAGTATCTTGTCACCACTGAGACATCAGTGGGACTTCAGTTTGACAGATGCCCTCATGGCAAACACACTCAAGACTGACTTGAGCTAAAAGCCTGGGCTGAAAACTTGGGAAGTGTTGACAGCTGTGGATAGGTATTATAGTGCTATGTGTAGGTTATTGGATCTAGTGCTTGGAGGTAAGATTTTGGGTTGATGACTTAGACCACTTACTCTAACTAATTATTTCTGAGGTTTCTTCATCTTCTCCAACCTGTTTTTTTTTTTTTTTTTTTTTCTTTTTTTTTTTTTTTTTCCGACTGACTCCTGCAATAAGATCAAAATATCCATTTGATGCATGAAGCTTTATTCATTCAGGTGTATGTAGAAATATAGAAATATAAGATCTATCCATGTTGATATCTGTAGAAAAGAGATAGCAGGTGTGTAACACTATTTGCATGTAACTGTGATTATAGCAAGCATCACGTTTTTTTTAATGGCCCTTTCAGCTTGTATCACAGAATCACAGAATCACAGAATGTTAGGGATTGGAAGGGACCTTGAAAGATCATCTAGTATGCCATTCGCTCATTTCTATTTGTTACTTTAAGGCTCAGTTCTTCAATGGCATCTAGACAGGCAAATCTCTCATACAGAAACCATACAGAAAGACCTGCTCAGATCTTCTTTTGGAACAGAAGGAGAACTTGGTACAGAGTGACCATAAGTGGGTGTGGATGTATGACCAAAGCAGCATCAATGCCCATAGATGTATGTCAAAGAACCTGTATAAAAGAAATATTTCACTCTAACTGAAAACATATTCTTTACCAAGGTGAGCTCAAGTGTTTAACTGCCCAGTCAAACTGACTCATACCATGTTAATACCATATTGTCAGTATAAATTTCTGTTTAAAGGATTCATGAAAGCATTCAAATTCCCCCCTTTCTACCCTTTTGATTAATAATATTGAACAAAATGTGAATTATCAACCATCTACACTATATTTTGCAGTTTTATTCAGTCTTAGAAGTGTCATCAGATAGCAATGGGACTATGACTTCAAGAAGGAACAAAGATTAAAGTCACCTTCAGCCATCTCAGATTCTGATATGTGGTTGGTGCATACAGGAGGAGCACAGTCATTTACCATGGATTATGCTATTGTCCTGTGGTAGGCAATGATGTATGTTACCAGTGCCTACATATTTCATTACTTTTTTGTTGTTGTTTACTTTTTCATTATTTTTTGATGCTGGGGTTAGGTTGCACTTATTTTCCTTAGCCACTTGCTTTCGGCAGTTATAGTAAGAAATTTGAACTATCAGTTCAGTTTTGTTATCCCTGTGATGACAATTGCTTTATGAAGAATGGCATTGTTTGTTTTTTGTCATTGCTGTTTCTTTGTTTGTTTGTTTTAAGAAATAACAAGGTCTTTTAGTAATTATCAAGATTTTGGATCAAGAGCAGGTTACGTTCAAATCAGCAGTACAAACAGCATTCTCTTTTAGGAATATTAGTCTTTCATTAAATTTTCTCTTTTATTGTGTTTTCAGGACACAATGAAGAGTGAATTTAGTTACAATTATGACATTTTTCATTATTATCCAAGAAGATGACACTGAATATTCATAGTTCAGCTGTAAATCCAACTTCCAGAAATTATAAATTATACTTAAGTCTTCTTTATTTTAGTAATGATAGCAGATATATTGGAAATGTAACTTCTTAATAAAAAAATGTCTACATTTGGAATAAGAAGAATATTATTTTATTTTATTTTATTTTATTTTATTTTATTTTATTTTATTTTATTTTATTTTATTTTATTTTATTTTATTTTATTCCCAGAAGAAACTCTCTCCAATATACAAATAAAACCTTGCTTCTTTATACTCTGCATTAATAAGTGCACCTAGAAATAATATAGACAGTTATGGTAGAATATACATCATGCAAACTCATTTATAAGCAAATCTAACTATATATATGGGAACTATGACAAAAGGGAGGAATTTCACAGGATAACTCATTTTTATAGTGAAAATTACTCAGATGCATTTGACAGTTTTTTGAGAACAACAAAATCAGATTTTGTCCACTAGCTAAATAGGGATTTTTAGCAAGCCTGGCTTCGTACTTCTGTACTTCTCCAGGGCCAGCTACTTCCTCTGCCACACGCACTGCACAAGTAACAGTAAATGAGGAGGGTAGGACTTCTGTTTTCAACAAGCAGTGACAGTTCCAGGACCACTGTTTATTTATTTATTTATTAAGAAGGAGAAAAAAGAAGTCTGCTTTCTTTGTCCCTTCTCTAATGTGCTGGCATGTCAGAGTCACTTCAACAGATTAATAAAATAGTGTTCACAGATATTGAACCTGCCTTTTACATGCTCAACAATATATTCTCAACCTCTCACTCACAACATTCCCCTTCGTTTGCTTACAGAATTTAATCTCACATACATACAGTAAATTTGATAGACAACTTATGCTGGATTCTGTGCCTGACACAAGTATTGCATCACGCAGAAGGATACAAAGCATTACAGTTTGTTTCCCTGCATCTCAGAAGGAATTGTTATACCCACAGACATACTTTCACCCACAATGTTTTGGAGAAAACTTTCTGTACATTCTCCCCAGGGGACTGACCCATATTCATCATTTCCTATTCATTTTCTTTCTGGAATTTTCCATTATTGCTTGCTTCCCTGTAGATACTTTCCTCAGAAGCTAATGTCCCTTTAAAAATATTATTGTCTTTGTATGTTGAGTATAATAGTGTGTATGAAGGGTTTCATGACTATCATGAAGTCTGCATTCCTACACTGCCATATAGTTGACAACCACAATACATCATTTCTCCCATCCCATTGTTCTCACTATTTGTATTTTGCAGAAGGCTCATACTTGTTAGGTACTTAAAATAGTTTCTGTTACTAATAAGGCTTAAATTAGAGATATTGCCACTCAACTTGGTGCTTTGGACTCAGGTAAAAAAATATTTTAGTGCCATTGAATGATGAACCTGACTGTCTTGCTGAATGCCACAGAACTGATGAACTGATTCCTGCAAGAATATTGTTAATATTCAGAATTATGTGACCTCTGGTTTTGCAGTCAAAAAAAAATAATAGTTTTTTTTTTTTTTTTTTTTTCTTCTTCCCATCTAAGATTGCAAAGGTAAGGAAATAAGAAGATGAGATAAATTACATATTTATGTTCATTTTCGTCTCCCACAAGGAATCTGAGAGGTACTTAAACTGCACTTATTTGTTTCAGATATTCTGTCCAGGAAAATGTTTCCACAAACATTTTACAGAGTTACTGTAAATAATACAATCACACGCTTCAGTCATAAGCAAGGAGGAGCAGGAGAGAGAAAACTGAGGCATAAGCAGAGATAAGCAGAGTTCACCACTGGATAAGCAGAGTTCACCACTGGATTTATAAGACAGCAGAAAGCAGAGTGGCTGCTCTAGGTGACAGGACCTACAGAGCAGATACCAGGTCTACCAGAAATGGCAAGTCGGTGAGAGGAAGCAGAGAATCTGAAAGTGTGAGATGAATCTGCAGCAGCCTCTTACAGCCCTAGGAAGAGTTGTTTTAATTTGCTTATTCCCACCCCTCCCCACCCCACCCCCTTTTATTTATGTATTTATTTATTGGTTTTGGAAAATAATTTTTCAGGTTGTCTTCTACTTCTGAAGAGATATTTTAAAGACACATTGAAGACAACAAAGACTTTATTTTGTGGTGATTGCATGGTGAAGCGAAGCTAGGTCATTTCTTAGAATTGAAAACCATTAATTTTGAGTATACTGTAGTGCTGTGAACATGATTCTTGTTACACAAAAAAATAGAACAATGCTCAGAAAACCAAAGCTGGAGAAATTGAGAGGAATGGGTCTATTTGTGATTTTGTTAGAGTTGGAGTATCCTGCATGGTAGTCTCCAGAGAGTTGCTTCTTACTCTGGCTTTAGTGATGGATGTGGATGAAAAATCTTTGGAGAACAAATGAATGATACGGATGCCTGTTGTAAGGTAAAGAAACCTTAGGCAAGCATGAAGGTTTATTTGTGGAAAATGTAGGTGTGCATGAACACAGAGCAGAAATTTCTGATGAAATTATATATATATATATATATATATATATATATATACATACCTTGTAGTGGAGATAAAAGGTGTTCCAAGATTATTCTTATGCCAGCTCAAGCTTGATGGTCAATGCCAAAACAAGTAGTGGACATATGTGCATTGCCACAGTTGAACATCAAGGATCGTTGTCTGTGTCCAAGAGTAATCCTTGGCACAGAGGCCAATTGGAATATAACAGTTCATATTTGAGTTATTAGGCTTTCTCAGCCTTCAAAAGAAAATATATATATGCAAATTGCCTTGGTCTCAGGTGCATAATAAATCCTAAACCATGCCCAGAAACAGTCTGGGACAGCAACAGTGTGCTTAGATCCCAAGCTAATTGTTGCGTAAAAGGAAACATAAAGCCTAGTGCCCAGGAATGGTCCTCCTTTAAAGTTTATTGGTATAAATGTAGCTATCATGATCGGCTCTAATGAAAGACAGCTCTTGAGCAATAGATGACTGTTGAAGACATATGGTAGCTCTAATCTGGACATCAATACGAATTTTCATATCCTTATCAGATATATGTTATGTCATGTGTAAGCAAGGTGTTTTCTATTGATCACAGACCAAGACAGCAAGAATTATAAACTTCAGTTCTGTGTCATACACCAATTCTTCTCTATCATCTGTCATGTCACATTCTCCCTACTTTAGTTTCTCTTTCTGGAGGTTTGGAAATATTAAGCCATTACAGAAAAGCTCTTTGGAGATGAGAATCTTCAAGTGTTACGTACAATTATAATTCCTTATGTTAAATAGTATTTATGCCACCCTGTCTATAACCCTGCTAAGTGGACATGTTTACAAGTTTACTGGCTTTACATAGCAAGGTTTTGGTAGCACAGGGGCTACAGGGAGCCCAGCAGCTGCCCCATGTCAGATCAGAGCCAGCTCCAGAGAGCTCCAAAAGGGACCTGGTGCTGGCCAGAGAGCAGCCAGAGACAATTACATGAGAAGTCACCACAATTAGTAAGTGATGAAAATTGTGCCTCTTTGAGAGCAGAAGTTCCCCTGTGGCCCATGGAGGAGTCCCTGCAGGGGCAGGCCCTGGGCCATAGCTGTAGCCCATGGAGAGCAGGGCAGGGGATCAAATTGTAAAAAATATGATAAACTGAATTATTCTATTGCTTGCAATGATTTTGAAACTTTTATCATATTTGAGCCTTATATAACAAAGACGAAATAATAAGATCTAGGCTTTGTATTTGATTCGTCTATTGAAAAGGCTTTAAGATAGTATATCCTGAAAATTTTGTAAGACTATATTATAGGCTTCTGGCCATAGCTATCTGTATCTTGTACAGGCCATCACGTTTCCTCAGGTGACACCCATCTATGTCTTTGTTGATTTACTTTTTTTATCCTTCTGTTTCTCATCTATCTGCCTGTCCTGGCTCCATTGTCTCCTGGATAACCCATATCTTTTTCCTACTGAATTCTTCAAAGCCTGAAGGCATAATACAGATAAAGAGTTATTGCTGTCCAGCGTTCCTAGATCTGCTATTGCCATTCTTTATTTTCAAGGATGAAAATTCCAAGATTTGCCCCTGAATCTGAAGTTATTTTTTCCTCCCACTGTTTTTCATCCCATTTCCATGCGTTGAGCTTTCTCTGGACTGCTGCCAGGAGTTATCTTTATACCATCACCCTCCTGCTGTTGCCAAAACCCTTACTCATATGTCAATTGCAATTCAAATGTTTATAATCTTCCTTAATTTCTAGTAGTTGCATTTTAGAGGGAGATACCAAGCTACCCTAATCTGCCAGTGCTATCCCCATGATCTTAAAGCCACCCTCTTGCTGCCACATAATAACCACTAAATGGTCTCCTGTCTGTAACACAGGAACTAGAAGCAAGGGCAAAGGAGAGGAAATGAAATAAATCTGGAGATCCCTAGGTCTTTACCCCCTAACTGCTTCTAACAACCATTCTCCGTTCAAATGTATATATCACAACTTAAAAGCACAGCAAAAATGTTCTCCAAGTTGAAAATGTGAAAGTTAAAAATCATAAGTCTGATGCAGAAGTGTCTGATACTTCCTGCCACCTGGTGGAAAGGTTTCTTAGTTGCACTTTTATCTTGGATAAGTTCACTAAAATGAAAATTTCTGGGAGAATTCATAGTTTTTTAGTGCAGCCTAGAAAGACTAGGTAGACCTGACTAAGTATATGTTTTGCCTCCTGGACTATCACAGTGGGACACCAAGGACAGTGCAAACTGAGAAATCTACTCAGGGTCTGGGTACTCTGATGATTACCCACAGTAGGCTCCATTACTGCCATAGATACCCCGATGCCTGGTTTAGTTTAAAACTGTCTTGAGCCTATTTCTATAAGTTCAGACACCGCATTTTAGACTTTTTATAAAACGTGCCATGTGCTAATTTGAAACAGATTGTCCTGTGGCTACTTAAATTGTGACAACAGTGGGTGTTATATCCATACTGATTTTAGCACTGTTGTTCACCCTTATCATGTTCTATTATGTAAAATGGGTAGACTGGCATTGTGAGTACTGAACCGTGACAGTATACATTGCATATTCTTTTCTATACTTGAATATTGTGGTGAGCAGTTGCCAATGCTATAGAAAGATGCTACATAAGGACGAAGGTGTACTGGGAATGAAGGTCACAGTCCATCTTGTAAAGTTAACTTCAGGCCTTCACGCTGATGAGGAGCTTAGAGATTTCAGGCTCTAGTTACTATGTTCCATTATGTCTAAAAAAAGGTTTTATAGCTGATTGTGATCCATATAGATATGAGAGAGACATAGCTAGAGGCAAGGGCATTTTTATTTTCTGGATTGTGGTAAGGACAATTTTAGCAACATGCTAAATATACATATTCTGCATTTCATCCAGTAACTCCTGAAAGTAAAACATAGAAGCTATTCTGATAGCAGATACCCAAGTTCAGGAGTGATATTTCCCAAGCAAGCATTTCCTGTCTTTGGGATGGAAAACTATACTGTATATCATTTTCTTTTATTTGATATATTGCATTCCTGGTAGGACTGTGGAGCAGATTAAAGAGCAGAGGTAGAAGATGTTTCTCTTGTCCAAAAGAAAATTAACCTAAAATTAATTCTCCTTTCCAGACTGAAAAGACCAAGATTTATTTTGGAAGAGAACTATCTAAGCTATAGTGAAAAGATGAAAAATACCTCCTGTTCTTGATCTTACCTTACTACAACTGTAACACCAATGCCAGTGATGGTAATGCTAGTAACTGCTAGCATGAAATATGTCTTCTTCATGTAGCCAAATCATTAGAGGACTTGGTGCTATAGATCTGGAGTGGCTGAAAAAAGCTCTTGTAGAGCCTAAATTTCAGATATTTAGATTAATCTGAGGGCCTAAAACTCTACATAATAACTCTAGCTACTGAACTTACAAAGTTCTGGAACTGGTGGCCAAGTTTGTAGGTATTAAAACAATTGATAGACACAGGAATCTTCAAAGATTCTGTTTCCAATATGACATATGAGTCAAAATGAGAATTGTGCACCTAAATCCCTTAGAAGATAAGGGTTGTAGGATATGGGATGGGAATATGCTGAAGAGCAGAACTGGACCTTGTCAAGTTTCAGGCCAGAGTTATACCAAGGCAATTTCAGAGGTGAAGACATTTCAGATCTGTCACAACACTGCAACCCATGAATTAAAACCAAGCTTTTGTTGTTGTTGTTGTTTTAGTTGTTTTTGTTTGTTTGTTTGTTTGTTTTAATGGCATACCCACTCAAATGTCAATCAGGAAGCCTCTTGTGAAACAACTCTATCATCCTACACTGAAAAAAGGTGTCAGGCAGCAGTGCCTTAATAAAATGTACTGTTTGTTTGTTTGTTTGTTTGATTGTTTGTTTCCCAGCAGACTTCCTCGATTGTGAAAAAGTGAAAACCTTATTTCACTTCCTCATTTGTTTCAACAGCACTACACCTAAAATACAAATCTTTCTCAGCCAGTGAGTGTTTCAAATATTTTTGAGATTATTCAAGCTACCAAATGAAGCTGAGTGTTTTGCAGATGAGCTATATGCCATCTAAATTTTCTTCATATTATAATTTCCAAAACAAAATGCAGCAGAATAAAACAAAACAATCCATAGCTAATTTACAGTGCTTACAGAATCCCAGATTTCTCTAAGCACTGTGAGAATTCTGCAGGAAACCACGTGGCTGGTGATGCTGTCCCTGCTCCAGCAGGGCTACCCCAAGCAGGGGGCCCAGCCCCACGTCCAGGCGGCTGCTGAAGATCCCCAAGGAGGAGCCCCCAGTCCCTCTCTGGGAAGCCTGTGCCAGGGCTCCAGCACCCACCCAGCCCAGCAGTACTTCCTGCAGGGCAGAGGGCACCTCCTGGGTTCCTGGCTGGGCCCATTGCTTCTTGTTACCTAGAGCCTTGTTATACAGAATTTTTGTTAAGCTGACCCCTAGAAAAGTCTCTTCATGGCTACCATTATAAGTAAATATCTATCAGTTAGACAAAATTATTTTTAAGTCAACAGAAAGTTATAAACCTCTATATGAATAACCAGTCTGATCATGAAAAGTAAAATTTGCTTCCCAATGGCAGCTGGGTTCACTTCATCTAAATTGTCCCTACAGTGTAGAATCCATCACTTCTATTGGTGTTCATTATTATTGTTAGAAAGTAAACAACAACAAAAAAAAAAAAAAACAAACAAAAACAAACAACAAACAAACAGACAAACAAAGGAAAGCAAGAACACACAAATAAATTCAGCATAAGTTCCATAAAGCTTAATATGAACAATTCCATTAGTAAGTATGACACTTTGTTTGTTTGCCTCTTTACTTAGCCAAGCAAATGGTTTAAATCTAGAAATTGCATGCTACGTTGAAACTTTTTTTCTTTTGTAACAGATGTTTTAGGGAAAGATAAATAGAAAACTCCACACACCTGAAAGTATCTTTTGAGTCGTAGGATCTATAGATAAATAACAGCAAATAATTCAAACTGTGTTCAAACTGCTGGACCTCTAAGGCACTGATAGCAGAGATGCAATCTGCTTGTTCGTGTTCTTTCAAAGTATGATTCTTCAAAAGCTGGGATAATTAGATGTTATTTTTCCACTTTAACTATGTGTTGAGGAAAATACAGAAAAGTACCCCATAGTGCAGCATGGACATTTCTCTGTCATGGATGCAAACCGAGGTCTTAGGAGTGAAATTTTTCATCTTTACTCTTTTTGAATGAACCCTTTCTCCACAGAAAGGGCTTCATGTACCATCAACAGAAAAGTTAAAGTCTTCAAGTAAACATAGATATATTTCCTATCTTCTTCATCATGATTGTGCAGTACAAATTTACAACAAGATTTTCACAGCAGTACAGCTGCAGCTCACAAACAAAAAACCCTCCAGAAAATGAAAGGAGGGACAGATTTTGTACTTCCCTAGTACAAATGGAAGTTTTTAGGAGTGTGCATTAGTTTCTGCTGATTTTTAAGGTAGTTAATTTCTACAGGAAGATTGATTTGCTGATTCATTTGCATAAGATTTATCCAAAATTCAGCTAGACCTCTAAATCTTAATATAATAATGAGGAGAGGAGAGATGCAAGAGCAGGAATATAGAGAATGTATCTTGAAACTACGTTAAGCAGGAAGAGAAGTAAATACAATTTAATATTGTTTGACAGGTGGCTGCTTTACTTATCAAAGAAGGCAGTTATTGTAGAACCAGAATTGTTCTTCAGCTCTAAGACTGTTCAGCTGAAGTCAAAGATCAGTTTGACTGTTAGCTTATTGTGTGTGGGATGACAGAACTCAAGAAGCCACAGAACAGAGAAGAAACAAATGCTTGATCTTCAGAAATGATGAACAACAGCAAACAGAAATAGGGAATTATGTATTAAAGTAAAGGAGACTACAAGCACACTGAAAAATTAAGTCAGGTAAGACAGTAGCAATGAGGGAACTCTGATCTCTGCAAGATGTTGACCTTGTCATAACGAAGGATAAAAAACAGGGGATGAAGGAAAGACAAAATGAGAAGGGAAGAGGAAGCAGAACCTTGTCTTAAAGACAAAATCCAAATCAATTTTAGTAGTAATGCCTTGGATTTCCTTTTTTATCTCAACAACTTATTAGACAACAGGCTCAGGGAAGTAGGTTTCCAATTTAAAAATTATCCAGACATTTTATTGCACTTTACCCTTTGTTAAAACTGAAGTTATTCAATAAATACATTAGCTTAGAAGCCACTTTTGTAATTTATTATCGCTCTTCTCCTCCCCCCATTATCTTGGATGAGAACTGGCTACACTTATTTCTGTGCCACCTATCAAACACACAGACAAAACGGTCAGCTCAGACTGGGGCTCACAAAACATAGCTTGAGACAGTTTTGGCAACATTTAACAACTGTTCTATCTGATGCTTGTTGCCCATGAAGAAACACCACTATCAACAAACATCTAGTATGGTTACCCTCCCACTGTCCTCCGCCAGACAAGTGCTTGAAAAAAGGAATATTTTCAAATGCAACTCACTTCCATCATTTGAACTCTACAGGGAAGTATTAACAAACTGGTATTCTCACTCTATTTCCAAGCATTATTTGGATAAAAAAATAAAATTAAAAAAATTGTTCCAAAGTTGTAAAGCTTTGGCTATAAAGGAAAATACATTACATGTCTTTTGATGATGAGCATCAGATATATTATTATTATTATTATTATTATTATTATTATTATTATTATTATTATTTATTTATTTATTTATTTATTATTTATTATTATTTTATTTCTGGGTGTTATGGCAGTCCAAATTTGTGTATTTGGCTGATGTGAATGATGTGTTCTTCTATGCTGTGTACTGAACTGGGCATCTGTTAAAGTCAGTAAGGTGATGCCCTCTGACCTTGAGTAGATTGACTTAAATTGCCTGTGTTTATAGACCCATGCACATACAGAGGAAGGGGAGAGAAAACCTGTGTTATGCAAAACTAGGCAAAGTAAGGCTTCAGTACTGCCTGAGCTCTCCTCAAACACAATTTTTACTCTACAAGAGCAGTGTTATTCTTAACATCAGACTTATAGCAAACCAATTCCACTTTGTATTTTTTCCCAGATATTGAACAACAGGCAGTCCAAGCAATGAAGAATCACACCCTTTTACTTGTGAAAAACTCAACAGGTTAAAGACCAGTTGTTGACTGGTTTGCAAGTGGTGAATTTCACCTACTGTCTTGAAGTTGCTCCTTTTTTTTAGGAGACATCAACTATGAGAAAACTCTATTTACTTTAGGGTCTAACTTAGGAAGGTAATAACAATAACAAAATAACAATGCTTCTATTGATAAGGTCACCATATGATTCCCTTCATGCATAGTACTTTTTAAGTAAACAAGACAGATTACTGTCACAGGATAATATCTTGCTCGCATCACCTGGACCTATGAAAGTGATCATGGGTAATTGAAACACAGAAATCTTTCACCTCAATACCATTGATTATGTTTTGTTTCACTTAAATGATTTTTAATCCACTGCAAGACTATGCTCCCTATTCTGTTTAGATTTATTCTCTTTAAGAGTTCCTTATAAAGAACTATCATAGTAAGTCATATCCATTGGGACATCTTTATGTACTGTTTTATTAACTTTTTCAAGGAATCTGAGCAGGTCAGAGGTGTACTATTTTTCTTTGGACAGTTTATGACCTTATTCTCCCAGTACTGTACTGCTCTCTGTTTAATTAGGCCCCTATCATTTTCTTGTCCTTTTTATTTCCAATTTGCACCTTAGCTGAGGTAGTTTATGTCCCAATATATTCACAGATAGGATTTCCAAATCTTTAAAACACACTTCGTGTTTTGCTTTCCTTTCTTAACCCATAGATATGACATAGTTTATGTGCATTAACAATGGGCAAGGATGTAATTTCACAGCAGGAAAACTCCAACTTAAAAGGAGTTATTTATGGAGCTAATTTTTCAGCTGAGGTTCACTCTTTTCACTGAAGAAACACAACTTCATTAGATTCTTAGGAAGGGGAGGGGACTTCTGGAGGTTCACATTCCTGCTTGAAGTAGCAACAGTGTCTCCAGCAATGGATCAGGCCCACTGTGTCTTTGTCTAGGAGTTTTGAAAGTCTCCAGGGATAGAGTCCACAGCCTCTGTGAATAACCTGTTCCAGTACAGTATTCCCAGTCATTATTGTTTTTTTCCTAACATATGATCCAAACCACCTTGTGACTACTGCTCCTTGTTTTGCCATTTTTCACTTCTGGAAAGAGTTGGGCTTGATCTTCTCTGAAATGCCCTTCCATGTAGTTCCTGGCTGCTATTGGTTTTGCCTGTTTGCCTCCACTTTCTAGACCAAACAAGCCTGGGTATTGCTACCTGTAGACCATGTTCCATTGGTCTCTGCTGGCCTTCATAGCTCCTCTCCATATTACTCGTCAGTTGGACTGAGTACTACTCTATCTGGGACCTCTCTAGCACTGAGAGGAGAAAGATAATAGCTTCCTTTGATCTGCTGGCCATGCTTTTTAGTAGACTAATACACTATTTCTCTTATTTTTGGTGAGAGTATATTCAGTGTCTTATATTCCCTCTTGGAGATATTTGTAACCTCCAAACACTTGCCAGTTGGATTATTACTCTGATAGACTTCCCAGCTTGTGCTGATGCTTAGGGTTATCCTGCTATAGTGCAGAACTTTTCACTTTTTCTTACCCAATCTAATAATTTTGCTAGATCAGTCCTCAAGTTTGTCTAGGTCACACAAGATAGAAGCTCTGCTATTTGTTGTAAGTCATTATCCAAGTCTGTAGTCAGCTGCAAAATTGTTAAGGTATACTTGATCATTGTGCAGGTCTTTGATGAAGATGATGAACAATATGGGACCCAGCACTGAACTTTAGGTTACTCTGCTCATTACTGTCAGCCATCTGGATGGTGAGCCATTGATCACCACAGTTCAAGTCTGCTCTTTAAGCCAGTGTTTTCCCCCACCTTACTGTCTGACCATCCAGCCTGCATTTCCTTAGTTTCCAAATGAAAATGAAGTGGGAACCAATGTCAGAGAAAGATTAAGATCTGCATACCTGAAGTAAATCTGATTTCAGAATGAGAAACAATTCCCTTGCATCATTTCCTATAAAACCTAACAGCTGACATTCCTTTTTGTTTTGCTTTCTCAGGAGACTGTTAAATATTTTCCTCACTTTATTACTCTGAAGATTACCAAGATAAATCTGTTTCTATTTTTGTTGAGGATCAGATCCTAACCACCAGATTTCTTGCAGTCATCTCACGCTCTGGCTCCTGTATGGTGATTTACCCAAGTTGCTTAATGAACAAAAGAACTAATGAAGCTTGGTTTCCTGTGAGTTTGTGCCCAGTAACTCTCAATGTGCCAAGCCTCAGCTGCCTTCCCTATACTCTCTGAATCAATACTGCAGAAGGTAGTGTTTCAGCTACATATGCAGACATTGGTGCCTTCTCACCACAACCAGTTTTCCCCTCCCCTTCCACGTCTGATGGGGCAGGAAGTGACAGCTGTGGTTAGTTCAGGTATGTTTGTGGATGGATATGCACATTGGACATTTATCAGATATTCACTGAGCTCAGCCCAGAGCCTTTCCCTTGGTGAGGTACTTTTAAAAGTTTCTTTTCTATACCCAACCCCCAGTTTTCACTAAAGCCTAGGACTTGGTATCTGTTTCTCCTTCTTTGCAGACCTTGTTTAGACTCATCACTCTGTTTGGAATTGGCCTGGGGACATCAGGGGTAACAGCAGATACAAGTGGGAAGAAACAATAGCATAAAACTTATTCCTCTAAGAAACAGACTGTCATGATTTTAAGCTGCTTCTCCCCTAGAAAATAAAATAAAAATTGACTTATTTTTTTTTCCCCCCTCATAATAACAAACCATTTAAACTTCTACTTACAGGAGTCATATCCATTAATCTAGACAATAAATATTTGGGTCATGTTTTGCTTGCATGCTCTCTATGTCATATCTCTGACCTTGAACCAGTAAGCTCATCATGGGAGGCAGGCAGACACCATTTCAGATTTTCTGCAGTATGGACAAAGTACTACATACAAAGAGCACTGAATCCTCCCTTCAAATATAGGCTACATTGCTCCCAAATTGTATCAAAATTCCTTCAAAGGATGTCTCAGTTGAGGCCAATGTTATCCCTGTTCCAAGAGATTGTGCAGTTTTCTCAGGATGAATGTGGTTTTACAGGAAGGAGATAGAAGGAAGAAATATGTGAGACCAAACTATTGTTTTGTTCCCCCTCCCCCAGGACTAGTTATTTTGGGGCAAACGGCAGCAGCTCTCACACCCACCAGCTATGTAGTGTTTAGCTACTTTCCAGGTTAAAAACCATAGCAGCTGCCTTGTGTATAACAGTTGTCAAACTAATAGCTTCATTAATTCTCCACCAAACTGCAAGTATAGTATTATGATCCCTGTATAAAGTGATCTCTTCACCTTTTTCTGGCTCTTTAGGTGAAGGAAAGTAAAGGCGTATAAAAGACAAAAGACTCTTGCTTCCCTACCAACTTGAAAGAGGATTTTGTAGGAAGAGAATCTTGTTTCTGGTATATCAATATGTGTTCCTCAAAGTTTAATATTCAAAGCTTGTTTCAGTTCCTAAACATACACTTTGCTTGCATAGTTTCACTATTTCTGCACATAGATCCACAGAAACCCAGTCCAAGACAGCAGTAGTGTTATCTCCATAAGCTGGGGCACAGTTTAGTATGTCAGCATTTGCAATTGAAAAGTAGTGAGTGTAATTAGTAGGAACAATAGTTAGCAAATGCCCTGTACATTCATAATCCTGTGCAAACACTGAGACAACTGCATCCCCACAGTAACTCTGATGACTTTAGTATACTTAGAATGGATTTAGCTCATCAACAGAAATGCTAGGCATGTCTCACTCTTTAAATATATTCATTTCCCTTTGAAATTGATTTAATGAGGAAGCTGATTTGGGCTATACAATCAAGAGAATCAGACTTTAAAATGCATATTATATTATATATATATATGTAAATATATATGCATGCACAAGCACATACACAGCTATATTTGTGTGTAAAAGTATATATAGACAGTCTGGTTCTGCTCTTTTGGCTCTTCATCTTTTCACAGAAGATAAGACAACAAGTCAAGAAACATTCAGCCCCTAATAAAAGAAGGGAATAAGACATACTTATAATGGTTTATAGCACCTGAGGCCCTGACTGGTAGCAGGGATATCTGTAGAGAAAAAAAAGGAGCCCTACAAGTTTCTATAACAGGGTAGCTGTATAAGGCAATAGTAAGCATTGTCTATTTCTTAGCAGATATAATATATTAAATTTTATCTCACCAATCAACCAAAATAAATGCAATGTGTCTGCAGAGAAACTGCCTACATTTTTCGGGAAAATTGGAACAGTTTATTTTCTTTACTTGCTCACTTTTAAATTTTACTTACTTGGACTGGATGATTTTAATTCCTTTCCAGGGAATAAGAATTTTGTGACTGCAGTAGATTTTTAAGCAAAGCAATTTAAATGCTATAATTACCAGGTAGTAAGAGAGGGGACAAAAGTTCATGAAGTCCTTATTTGAGGCACTGTGTGCAGATTAAGTTAGGACACAATTGCTGAGAGGCATTAACTGGTTTCTATGGGACATGTGCAATTTTTATGCAGAGGATGTGCAAAACACAATTTTTCATATTGTTACCATATAAGTCACCTTTGTAAGCAATTCATTATCACTATTCTCACATTTTGCATAAGTGATCTCTCGTTTGCAAGTCTAGCTTACATGCGGTAAGCTAAAAAATAATCTAAACCCCAAGATCTATAGTCACCAAATGACTTTGCTTTCAATTCCTGTTCTATTCACTGTTTTTAAGAATAGCAACATGCTTAGAGATGTGGAGAGAAAAATGATAACTGCCTATAGCTATTTGAAAGGTTTTAGTTAAAAAAAAGGGTAAGAATTAATTTAGTGTAATAATGGGTATGACTACAAGTTATGGATAAAATTGAGAAATGGAAAATAATGGCAGAGTATTGAGAGGAGAAGTGGGAAAAGGAGAGGAAGAGAGTGAGACCTATTAATCTGTAGAGTAATCTCCAAAGGGGAATAATATAAGCCCCATTTCTTGACATTTAAAAGTAGACTGAACAAGAGGTGAATAAATGTACAGCAGGGAACAATACTGCATTATCAAAGAGATTAGTGAAATGATCTAATAGAGCTCTGCTGCCTGACTGTCCACAGATACCTGCCAATAAAGTCTTATATAAAGATCTCTTTCAGTGCAAATATAGGACAGTTAGGACTTTTTTTAACTCTGATCAGAAGTATAGAATTGTCATTTTAATGAAAAATATTCTAACCTTCCCCCATCTTTATTTGCTCCACAAAATTATACCGTTTAGAGAGAGGTTAGGCAGCCAGTCCCCTTCTCCATTCCCACTTCTTCCTCTACCACATCAGCATTTTATGTGGTGAGCTGCAATGACACATATAAGAACTAGCAAAAGGTGCCCACAGCCCTGGGGGATCAAAGCATCAGCCATTTCTCTGTTGGATCTTGAAAGCTTACCCAAAGTTCATAATTATGAAGGACCCTTCAGATGGTAAAGCAGCATTGGTGATAGTATTACTACAGTTTTTCCAAGTATAAACATATTTATATTATGTTATGTTATGTTATGTTATGTTATGTTATGTTATGTTATGTTATGTTATATTTATTATATATTTATATCACACAAGACTGACCATATGAGTTTAGAGAATGCGTCGCTCATGGTAGACTTCTTAGAACAACAGACTGGGGATCTTACAAGAGGGATGACAAACTTCAATGAACTGTTAAGAAGTAATACTATCTTCAGTGAAGTTTTTCATCTATTTTCTTCAAAAGGATAAAATATAGGACTGAACCAAGTTCAGTTTTCTGATATATCTGTATGCTGATGTAAAAATCCTTTCACAAAATGCTCAAACTTCTTATGTTATACAGTTAAGTGTTTTGTTTTTGATATTCTGACTGGAAGTTCTAATCTTCTAAGAGTTTTTTTTTTCTTTTTCTTTTTTTCCTAAAATTGTGTCAAAGTTAATTCATAAGCAGAAGACATTTATCTTCTCTTATCTTTCCCTGGTACTTACTTTTGACATATTTATAGGTAGAAACCATGCCCTCTGTCAGACTTCATTTTGTCAGTTCAAATAAATCAAGCTCATCTAGTTTCTCTGTTCCTCTCATTGTTTGCATAATCTGTTTTTTGCACCAATTCCAATTTGCATTAACACTATTAAATATGAATATCCTAACTGGGAACTATGCACAGTATCCTAGAACAAGAATGACTGCTGCAGATGTATTCATAGTTCCAAATGACAGCAGTGTAAATACTTTCCTGCATGTGATCCTACAAAAACATTTGGTATTTTGTGTCATCACCAAATTGCATGGAGCTATTGACTCCATTGAGGGTGCTGAGGGCAGGGAGACCTGGACAAATCAGAGAATTGGGTAATCACCAACAATATGAAGTTTAACGAGAGCAATTGTTGGATTCTACACCTGGGAAGGGGCAACCCTGGCTTTATGTACAGACTGTGTGATGAGATGCTGGAGAGCAGAAGGATCTGCAGTTTTGATTGACAACATGCTGAATATGAACCAGCAGTGTGCCTTGGCAGACAGGAGGGCCAACTGTACCCTGGGGTACATCATGCACAGCATTGCTAGTCGGTCAAGGGAAGTGATTGTCCTGCTCTACTCTGCACTAGTGCAGCCTCACCTTGAGTACTGGGTGCAGTTCCGGCCACAACAGTATATGAAAGACATAAAGCTGTTAGAGAGTGTCCAAAGGAGGGCAACAAAGATGGTAAAGGATCTAGAGGGGGAAAAGTATGAGGAGCAGCCGAAGTTACTTGGAATTTTCAGCCCAGAGAAGAGAAGGCTGAAGGGGGAGCCTCAGGGCGGCTTGCAGCTCCCTCATGAGGGAAGTAGAGGAGATGGCACTGAGCTCTGCTCTCTGTGGATAGCAATAGGACCTGAGGGAATGGCTCAAAGCTGTGACAGGGAAGGTTCAGACTGGATATCAGGAAAAGGTTCTTCACCAAGAGTGTGGTCAGGCACTGGGACAGGTTCCTCAGGGAAGTGGTCACGGTAGTGAGCCTGCTGAATTTCAAGAAGTGTTTGGACAATGCTCTCAGACATATGGCCTGATTTTTTGGGTGGTCCTTTGGAGATCCAGGAGTTAGACTCAATGATCCTTGTGGGTCCCTTTCATCATATTTTATGATTCTATGATTTTTCATGCTCATGTTTCACTTCTCAGTGAAAATGTCCTGTGACTAACTGGCAAAAACAAGACTCTCCCTATCACACCTAAACAATGAGTTTAAAACGTGACTTCATGTTCCAAGTTTCTAAAGGCTTAAATCTCAATTTTTATTGTTAAATGTACTCACACTTTTTTTTTTTTTTTTTTCTCATCCTCAAAATTATCTAATTTCCACTGCACAATATTCTGTCCATCCATTAAATAGGTAATGTCGCATCATTGCCCAAGTAGTCTTGTTATAAGTTTATTCATGAAATGAAAACAATCCTCTAAGTCCCAACAGTTCTATGAATATCTTTCCTCCAGGCCTATAGTTCCACTATACATTAGTTACACTAACATTCTTTTCTTTTTTTTTTTTTTTTTTTTTTTTTTTTTTTTTTTTTTTAGTAAAGATTTCCCATGTGCTATTACATCTAGCCCTTCACAGAAATCTTGATAAACTGAATCCTCCCATGAGTAACAAAGTTTTTTAAACTCAGTCCTAATTAGCTAAATACTCATAAAAATTCAATCCACCCCTTCCAAGGGCATTTGGTTTACATTCTTAACCATTCATCTGATGTACCCCAACTGAAGTCATCTCAGCTCCAAACTGGGAAGCACTACTTGTTTCATTATCTCCATTTGTTTGTGATCATGTTAATTGCCAGTTTGGGAATTCTTTTTATAGATCCTGCATTTTCTCAGATGCTGAATACACTACTGTCAAAGCAAAATATTTGTGTTCAAGTATGTACAATGGTTTTCACAATTTTGAACACCAGATTCTGTATTGACAGGTCATGAAATTTAAGCTGTTGGATTCCAGTGATGTGGGACTATCTTTGCGTCACTCCTGTGTGGGTTGATACAGGGCAATAGCTGAGATGACGGTCTTCCATTTCTAGGACAAGGTGATCAGGAGTAGTTGGCGTTGATTTATGAAAGGGAAATCCTGATTAATCAGGCTGACACTCCTATAAGGAAATGGCTGACTCAACGGATGAGGTGAGAATAGTGGCTGTTGTTTCTTTTGTCTTAGGCTTTTGGCATTATATCATGTAACACCCTCAAAGACAATCTGATAAAGTATGGGCTACATAAGTAGACAGTAAGGTGGACTGAAAACTGTTTGAACAGCAAGGATCAGTGGTACATAGTGGTACATACATCAACACTGTTCAATTTCTTCATTAATGACCTGCCTAATAGAGCAGTGTGCACCTTTAGCAACTTTATAGATGACACAAAACTGGGAGGAATGGTGTATACACTAGAGGAATTATCCTACCATCCACAAGAAAGCTGGACAGGCTGGAGAAATGGTCTTAGAGGAATTTCATGGAGTTCATCAAAGGTGTTATACAACAAAGAGATTCTTTTGTCTCACCACAAAAGGGAAATGTCTAATCCTGCTACTGAAGAGGACAAACCTTATGCTTCAGGCTGGGTATAATTGTCTGGAAAACAGTTTTACAGGTCTGGAGTTTGTAGTGGACACCAAACTGAACATGAGCTAGTAATGCACCCTTCTGGGTTTCTAAGCTGCATTAGAAAGTGTCACCAGCAGTTTGAGGGAGGTGACCTTTCCCCTCTGCTCAGCTCTGGTGAAGCCACATCTCAAGGTCTGGGCCCCCAGTAAAAGAAAGAGTGAGTGAGTACAGCAAAGAGCAATTAAGGTAATTAAAGGATTGGAAAATCTGATGTCCAAGGACAGGTTGTAAGATCTGGGACTGTTCACCCTGAAGAAGGGATGGCTCGGGGATCTTAGCAATGTGCATAAATATATCACTAGTGGGGGCATGGCCACACAATTCCATTTAAACAAAGAAAACTCATTTTACTGTAACAGGGGCCAGACACCAGAACAGGTTGCACAGAGAAGTGGAGACTCTGTCCTTGGAGAAATTTAGTCCTTGACATTGTACATGGCCCCCAAGCAACCTGCTCTGTCTGACCCAGGTTTGAACAGGGGAGTTGGACTATACCATCTCCAGAAGTACCTCCCAGCCTCAGCAATTCTGCGATTCATGATTTTGTAGTTCAGACAATTCATATCTGACTTGTTGGTAAAGGAAGTTTCTTGGCAGAGCTTTAATCACCATGGGATCTGTGAAGTTCTCACTTTCACTCTGAGCTGCAAGTGCCTCTAATTTACTAGCTATAAGACATTTACAGAGTGTTGTCATTTTGAGCAAGTGTTTATGGAGTTTTTAAATTTGTATGGGATTGATATGTAAAATATGATTTTTTCTTTTCCCTCTACAGTACTCTCACTTGATGAGATACGGATAGATAAATTCAGTATTCTAGACATATTTTTATTTTCTATTATTTTTATTTTATTTTTTATTATTTATTATTATTATTATTATTATTATTATTATTATTATTATTATTATTATTATTATTATTATTATTATTATGGAAGGAGCTAAACAGCCATTCCAATCCACTTTTGGATGATACTGTCTGTATAATTTAGGACAGTTAGAACAACAACAGTAAAAGGTGGTAAAATATGGATTTCTTGTTAACTGCTTTTGTTTAAATAGATACAGTTGTGTGTGCAGCTGTTGCAGCCAATGACCTCTAATTAAGATTTGGCCCTTACACCTTCCTAAGGCAGGATACACAAACATATAACCTCCTATTACAGGAGGACTGGGACAGGACTGGGGCAGGACTGGGGAGATTCTAGCACAGAGGCTGACTTACTGAATTTGTGCTGGTCCCACATTTCAAGGCAGTTACTACAGTAAATTGAATACATGTAGAATTGTTTTGATTGGAAAAGACCTCTCAGATAATCTAGTCCAACCTTTAACCTAGCACTGACGAGTCCACCATTAAACCATGTCCCTCAGCACCACATCTACACATTTTTTGAAGACCTCCAGGGATGGTAACCCAACACTTCCCTGGGCAGCCTGTTCCAATGCTTCACAACCCTTTCAGTGAAAAAAGGAAAAAAAAAATCCTAATATCCGACCTAAACTTCCCCTGTTTCAACCTGAGGACATTTATTCTTGTCTTACCAATTGTTGCTTGGGAGAAGAGACCCTTCACCAGATCCATTGCCTTCTTTGGACAGGCTCCAGCACCTTGATGTCCTTCTTGTTGCGAGGGGCCCAAAAAGGAGCAAGGAACTTGAGGTTTGGCTTCCCCAGAGTTAAGTACAGAGGGACAATCACTTCACTGGTCCTGCTGGCCACATTTCTGATACAATTATGATACATTCTGATTTCTATTTCTGATACAAGCCAGGATGCCGTTGGATAGCGTCAGCCAGCTATTGACCAATACCCCCAGTCACTTTCTGCTGGGCAGCTTTCCAGCCACTCTTCCTTCAGCCTGTACCACTGCATGGGGTTGTTGTGCCTCAAGTGCAGGACCCAGCACTTCATACAGCTGGCCTCAGTCCATTGGCCCAGTCTATTCAGATCCCTCTCTAGAGCCTTCCTACCCTCAAGGTATGGTTGTTTTAAACAAATGAGCTTAGGTTCACATATCTTTCATCAGGTCAAGGAAACACACAAAATATTTTCTTAAATTGTTGCATTTTTTTGTTTGTTTTTTAATTATTTTTATTTGTTGCATCTGTCATCTAGAATAAATAAAATGTATAGCAAATCTTTAATTAATTCTGATTCAATGGAAAGTTTTCTGCAGAATTTGTTTCATGCTTAGTTGGTTTGGAGGACTCCATCTCCAGCCATGTTTGGAAGAAGTAAAGATTCTGTGGCTAGCAGGTCAAGGGAAGTGATCCTCCCCCTCTACTCTGCCCTGGTCAGGCCTCAGCCTGTACTGTGTCCAGTTCTGGGCTCCCTGGTACAAGAAAAACAGGGATCTCCTGGAGTCCGCTGGAGTCCAGCAGAGGGCCACAAAGATGATATGGGGCCTGGAGCACCTTCCCTGTGAAGAAAGGCTGAGAGACCTGGGTCTGTTCAGCCTGGAGAAGAGAAGACCGAGAGGGGATCTCCTCAGTGTATATAAATATCTGAGGAGTGGGGAAGGATGTAGCCAACCTCTTCTCAGTGGTTTGTGGGGATAGGACAATGGGCAATGGCTGCAAGTTAGAGCACAGGAAGTTCCGCACTGACATACGAAAGAACTTCTTCACAGTGAGGGTGACGGAGCATTGGAACAGGCTACCTAGGGAGGTTGTGGAGTCTCCTCCTCTGGAGATATTCAAGGCCTTACCTGGGCAGCCTGCTCTGCAGAACCTGCTTTGGCAGGGGGGTTGGACCTGATGATCTTTTGAAGTCCCTTCCAACCCCTACAGTTCTTTGATTCTGTGATTCTGAAAAGCAGATACAGAGACAGACAGACAGGTATTTGTGCACACATATGCACACACTAAGGAAAGTCAGAACAGAAAACAACCCAATTTTTTTCAACAATAACTGTATATTTTACTGAGGAGTTAGGTCTCTTAAACAGAGGTCTGCAACAGGATAATGACTTAACAAAATGTGACTGACAGTCACTGCAGTACCTCTTTAATCATGCTTTTATTTCTATCAAGAGTGCCTTATACTTTCAGCACGTTTTGAACACTTTAGAGCTGAATGTACTACTGAAGCTTCAAAGGAACACATAAACAGAGGATTTGTGTAGAGCTAAATGGGCTGATGTGTTTAGTGAACACATGCAAAAAAGGACCATGCTGTAACCTCCAGTCAACCCCCAGAAAGGGTCTGCTTTATCTTATGTAGCTGATGTTTCCAAAGACAGACTGTACTGTAAGAAGCCTTTTAGGTTGAGTTTATTATTTACGTGTCTCTTTGTTAAATATCTGTTTTAATTAGTCACACAGCTGATGTGTTTGACCATTATCACACCATAGGTGGTGTGGTATGTTTTCCTTCAGACAGCAGCAATTTCATACCTCAGATCTTTCTATCATATTCAAGGAAATAAGACACTAATAAATTATGACTGAGACTGATGTGAACCTCTGTTTATTACTGCCCAGAGAAGGCCTATGTGAATATCACAGGTTTGGTGTCAAACTCCACTGAATGTTGTCCAAGTATTGGAGTCTTACAGTCTCTGTCCTCAGAGGATTTTCATCTCATTATTTTTATATTTATTTGCAAATGGCTCTAGAAATATAAAGCACAGGTTCATCAGGCACATGAGCAATTGTAGATCCCTAACAGACCAGTCCAAATTCTACAGCTGTTAGAGGAGCCTCGAGACTTACTAATTTCTTACTTTGGAATTGCTTTCAGGCCACCAGACCTGTCACCTGTGCATGGTCTACAATCCACCATTTATTTTCTTCCATTAAAGGTACTATACAGCTCTCTCTGGAACTAGGTTTTCAAATACTTCAGTTGGACCTGGGAAGCTGAATGTTTTTGTGGATTGCGCTTAATAGAATTTCTGGCCAACGTTAAAGCAAAGCTCAATCTCAATAATTTACAAAACATGGAAATGTACAGGTAAGTAATGTAAACAACTGCTTGGCCCTGCTATAAGGGAGGGGAACATATTTAAATTGGTATTAGGAGTGTTGTCTTTTCACAACAATACAGTGACAGCGATTTCCCGGTGACAGACTTCCTTGGATATTCAGAAAGGCTTTGAAAGAGATTAGAACTTGAAAAAAAATGACTTTGATTAGAATGAAATAAGAGCAGTCCAAATTAAAGGACTGTGCTGAATATTAGGACCTTCATATTTAACAACAATAATAAAAAAGAAAATTAATTAGAGGTCATCTTCAAGGTGGGTTCTTGCATTCAGTTACATCGGGTGCATCTACAGCATAATTTGCAGTCTTGCCTCCCATGCTTTCCAAACTACAGATCACACTTTGACCCACTCACTTGCCTTACACTCGTATTCAGTCCAAAGGTAAGAATATGGAAAGAAGTTTGTGTATCTAAGTCCCATCCCTACAGGGAGTTAGGCTATGAGCAGCAATACAGCCACTAAAGATAAGAAAAATAACAGAAATTCTAAAGAGGTCGTTCATCATGAAATTTTCTTTAAGAATGTTATTCATCATCCTCTGTCAAAGCACCTAGAGTAATGGCAAAAAATACCATCCACCCTAAAACAATTTATTCAAATGCAATCACCACACAAAGTAGTATATTTCAGCTATATGGGAAATTGAAAAGGCCCACATTATTACAATGATAGAAGACAAAATATGAAACATGGATGTGCTCTGTGAGATTAACTTGCAGAGTTTCAGAAGGTTTATTGTTTATATGAAATAAGATTTGTAATTTTGTGAAGATACACTACATTTTTCATACCTAACATGGTATTTGAATTTCAAAGTGTAAAATTCAGATCAAGTTTAGTTATGGAATTCTGACCTATACTAATGGTAGAAAATAATTCTTCCTCTGAAATTCATCTATAAACAGAAAGGTTTGGAGAATGTCATTTTTGGCAACGTTCTAAAATGCAACAGGAAATTAAGAAAATGCTGAAACTTTCCAAAGAAAGAACTTCTTAATTTCTACAATGCATAATGTGTATCTGTTATATATTATATTATATTAGACTATTATAGTAGACATATAAAAGTAGAGCAGATCCATAATATTTTCAGCTCTTCCCCCAGTAAGTTCCTAATCTCTAGCAATTTGCAGTTCAGTGATTACTGAGACCTTTCTGCCCCTGCAACATGGACAAAGATATCTCAGAAAAATTAGGAGAAACAAGTAGTGGCTTTAGAGTCTATCAAAAAACAAATGTAATTTTCTCCTTATGCTCCAAGTTTTGAAAACTCTATGTTAGCATGTTCATTTTCTAGTATATATATATATTTAAATCTTCATTTATTACTTTTTATTAATTAATTAATTTATTTTTATAATTCATCCCATAAAACAGAAGAAAGACTAGTTTCCAAGCACTGGTACATCTTTAATACTCTTTACATTAAATAAGATGGGTTCACATATGGTCTTGAAGGTATCATTTTCTCTCACTAGCTCATTCCTTATTTAACATGCTTATGAATGTAGCTAGACCAGCTGGCCAAATATAATAGTGAGCATGCTCTTTCTTCCTGGCAACTTCCTTTTTTTTCATATTTGTCTGCCAGTAGCTCATGGATTTCTTAAATAACTTGCAGTTTATGATAGTTGTAAAAAATGACAGTAAATAAAATTTGTATTACTATGCTGATTATAGCATTCATCATCAGCAGCTGGACCAAACCATGTACCTGTAGGATGTGTCTTTCTTATCCATTTGCCAGGTAAATATAATAATTTCTGTTACATATGGAAATTCTGTAATATGCTGACTTCTGTAATGTTCACTTCCTATTTGTTTGTTTGTTTGTTTATTTATTTTAATGGAGGTCAGGTAAGCTGGATGAGTGGATCAGAGAGAAAGTGTAGAAGACAGCATGAATACACAATTATTTCACAACCTCTTGTAGATACTTGCCTTAACACATGTCAAAATCTTTCTCCAAAACCTTGACTGTCTGGATTCAAATTTATTTTTTTTTTTTTGAAGAGAGTTCTTTTAGTCATGCTTAAAGTCATGCAAACTTGTGGATAAAAATAATGATTATTTTGTATGCCATTCCTACTATCTAACTATACAGCCATAGTTCATGTGAACTATGAAGCAGACTGTTTTTTCCTATCTGATCATATTCCTTTTCCAGTCCTTGAATGTTAGCTGTAATTGAAGACATGGATATGTGTAAAAGGGCATCATATAGAAATTGGTAAAGCTAGAAAATAACAGGCCTGTTTGGATATCTTTTGTTCTTATAAATCAGCGATCTAAAATCTCCAGTCAGGAGACATACAGGAGTTCAAGCAGAATATTACTCTGTATAAACACCTTTTTACTACATTCTGACAGCTTTTGACAAATGCAACAGCGACCAAAATCATTTGCGATGGCTGCATCTGCCTTTTTAGAATCCATGATGAGAACTGCAAAGACTGGTTATTTATTTAAAAGTCAAGTCTATGTTCAGCAGATTTTGTGAAGTGTGAACAGTGAAATCACTTCTTTGCCATCTTTTTCTGTGCCTAAGTGGAACGCAAGTAGTTTCTAATTTCCTAATCTGTATCTTTGGTATTTCAGCTTATTCCCAATGAACAGTTGGCAAGTAACTTTTGGTAGCAAGCTCTTGTGAATTAATTCTTAGCATCACCTCTGAAATGAGAATGTGCTGGCTTGTTTTGCCTGGGTAGCGCTGTTACACACTGACTGTATAACAGTACTCAGGGTCAGTTTGATGGTGAAAACTTCAGTCTATGCAAGCATTTCAATATTTATTCTAATCTTGTTATTTTAGTGAGTATTTCTCCCCATAAAGCCAGTGTCTGGGATTTTCATGATACCTCTTTACACAACTTCTGTTCTCGTGGTGCTGAAGCGTTGTAGAAAACTTTTGCAGTGGTTGGGCAGCCCTTGTATTCACTGTGGGTCACTATGGAGAAACTAGTGAGAATCAATTATGGGGAGAAAAAAAATGAATTTGGGTTTCCATGCTTTGACGTAAAAAATATAGGAACATATTAAGTAAGTCCAATGAATCAAGTTTTCATGAACAAAGTTTTCTCCATGTAAGTTCTGAACTGGGGTCTTTCTTGTCAATAATCACTATCAGCATCTGATGAGCAAATGGTTCTACAAACAAAACTTTATGCTTTTTGAAATCAGGTTACTGAGACATGGAAGTAACTCAGCTCTATTCAGGCTACTAGTGTTAACCTAATTCTTTTGTGTATTTCCCTCTTCTTATCATTTTAAAAATGTACCTTTAACTACAAGAAACAAACTACAAGAAACAAATCATGTAATCTGACCTAATATCCTCAGTCAAATATCTATTACAGACACAACAACAGAATTAACTCTATCATCTGCTAATTTAATCATCTTGACTTCCTTTTCCCCTACTTCTTGCCAAGGACTTTAACATTTCAGAGTTTTCATGAGATTGCCTGTTTCTCCCATGTAACACCTGTCAGCTTCAGGGCGGTACCTGGATGACATGAATCCCTATTGTCTTTTCCCAGGAGACTATCTCCCTCCCAGCCTTAAACTTTTTTTTTTATTTTTTTTATTTTTTCTCTCTTCCTTTTGTGAGGCTGAATTCTTGAGTGTACTGCAGGCATCAATTCATACTATCAATGAAAAAAACTATTCTTCCCAGTAGGCAGAAACACAAACCCTTATTCATTATCTCCAAAGTCAGTATGTTTACCTCTAGAGTTTGCTCTTCCATATTTTTCATAGCTCTCACTGCAGTAAATTGGAATGATTCTTCTCTACTTGAGAGCAGAAAGCATTTTTTTACTGATTTGTTTCAACTTTATTTTTTTCTTTCCAGAGAAGATGAAAGTCTTTCTAATTGCTTAATCATACTCACACAAGTTACAGGACAGATAAGAAAAATCTTTGAGTTTAATGTAGAGGAAAGAAACTTGGCTAGTGGCTAGAACAAGGGACTGGAAGGCAAGAGGTTTGGGATTTATTCCTATCATTGCTATTTGCTTTTACATGATCATTGTCAAGTCATTTAACCTCTGTGTCTCAAGTTGTTCTACACTGGAAAGAAGAAAAAAATATCTCTATTCCAGGAGGATATTGCATGGAGTGAGGCCTAATTAAAGCCAGTAAAGTTTTTTGAGATCCTTGGATAAAAGGTGCTATAAAAAGTTCCAACTATTAATTGCTTCACTCTCCCTAGTAGATTTTAAGTCACATATCTCTTTGAATCATGGATCTCTATTAAGCGAAGATTGCTAACACTGTGGAATCCTGCAGTTGTTGGCTTTTTAATTTCAGAAACAGATGTCCTGTGAGATTGAACCATTCTTACTTATGAACTAACCTAAAATCTTCTGAGTAGTTCTGAAATAATACAGGAAAATAGCCTACCACTAACTCACTTCACTTTCATTCTTTTCTGTACATTCTTCTCTTTCTGTTAAGCCCATTACCTTAGTACATACGCTTTTTCCCAGGTGGATTAAAGAGATTTTTTTTCCCCCCACAATCAAGACAAAAAATTCTTCAGGATGTGTTTTGGAAAGAGTGTGTATTGTATAAAATCTATTACTTCTCAGGTTCTCAAGCTGCAGAATATGCAGCATAGGAAGCTGGTACTTGAATCAGCACTGCCTTACGTGAATCCTGAGCATGTACAGGGGTGTTAACCACTGTGCAATGCAATCACTTCTCCTTTGGCTGCCTTTTCCTCTTATAGGATTACAATAGGCAAAATGTTCAATAGACAGTGACCTAAAACTGGGTTATTTAACTTAAATTCTTTAAAGGGATCAAACATATTCTTGTACCTCTGGCAAAAAAATTACAAATTTTCTTTTAAGAGAGCAAGGAATATAACAGACTACCTAGAGTGTGTTGGAAGGTGTTTGGTTAATCATAGTATTGCTTTGAGCTGAAGGAATTACTGCTTTTCAAGAAGACCCAAAGACACCTTTAAAAGAATGAACCTAGTGTTAAATTCACTATCATTTGGGAAAACAATAAGAACAAAAACACATAAATATTTAAAAAAAATGTTCAATTTGCTCCAAGTTGAATTAATATTCTTTTTTTTTTTTTTTTTTTTTTCCTAATATTCTTTAAACATGAAGCTAGTAAAAGGCAGAAAGGACAAGAAATGTTTCATTGAAAAATGGGTGAAACCATATTGCTGCTCAGTTTTGAACCCAGCATTGATACTATCCACTCTTTATGTCTACCTGAAGAAAATTTAGATTCATGTTGGCACTTAAATATTCCACAGGGACATGAAGCATTGATTGGTATCTCCTCTCTTTCCCACTATCCCCAATTGAACAAGCACAACTTTATCACCTTGCACTTGGCGCAGATACACAGCAAGCAGAACACTTCACTGGTTAGCAAAATCAGGATGTGCTAAACCAAAACCAGAATGAACTGCCTAGCTTTATCTAAACAAATGCAAAAGTACTGCAAGGTAACTGTGAAAAGTCAGATTCCAAGCAAATTTCCATATATAAAATACACCTTTACAGGTAGTTCTAGGGTGGAAATAGAGACCGTTTATCACTAGGTAGCAAAGTTCCATAAAGCCATGTCAGGTAAAGAGCAACAATGATTAATGTAACTTTTTTTGAAGTGAAACTGCATTTTTAAACATTTCCAGGGGGAAACCATACCTTTCACAGCAGCAAAAACAGGATTAATCACTTTCCCTAGACCTGGGGTCTGCTGTAAAATAGGAACCAGCTTGTAGTACTCAAGTATAGGTGAAAGCTCTCTGCCTCTGTCCTGGGTTATATATAATTCTTTATTTATTGAAAATGCTCCAGCTGCAGTCGGAGTCGTACTGTTCAATATTTATTATTGTTTAACCTGTGAGGAAATGGGAGCGTGCTGAAAATCTTTTTGATCAATGGATTCAATCTTGAAAGGCTTTCAGGTGTGGCTGACTGTGATTTCTGCAGACTGAATCTCTGCTTTCTACTCCACTCTCCAACCATTTGCAACTCAAGAAAATGTTTTGTGAAAGGATATTTGAATTTTTATTTTTTGCTGTCAGTACTGCTTCTGTCACAGTTTCAGTCAACAGACAGTGAAATACTAGAACATGATATATAAGCAGTTTTACTGCAATTTTGTAACTGCTGTTATCTAATGCAATGGTAATATTTTCAAGGTTACCAGTCCTATTTCAGAGTTTTATTTCAAGCTTCTTCCAGTAATTACATAGTAGAGCACCTGTGCTGGATGAGCATCAAGGGTATTAAGGCCAAAAATGTCACAGAAAAAAAAAATATCTTAAAATGATTTTTTTATTATTATTATTATTATTATTCAAGCAATCCAGCAGAACAGTCAACACCCAAATTTGTGAATATGTAAAGCATGAGAAGCAGAAAATTAAAAGGTGACTGTACAGCAGACGCTCTAATTGGCATCATTCAAGCTGGTGAAGTACAGATAAAGAACACAAAAATGGAAAGCTGGAGCTCAGTTCTAAAGAGCCCTTTTTAAAGATTTCAGATTTTGCTAGTAGCACAGAAAAGGACTATTATAACTACTTATATTTCTATACAATAAAGACATACAGAGAAACATGTCATCTGTCATTTCATACACCTAACAGCAAAGTATATAAACAATGTGATTAACTGCTAAAGAGATTGTGATTCCTAGTGTTTGGAAACAGAGCTGTTACTTCTTGTAATTGATTTACTGAGTTAATAATAATTTTGTTTCCAGCCACAATGCTAATTTCTTGTATATCCCAAACTATTTTATGCCAACGTACATAGTACAGTTGCCTTGTATGTTTAGTGTAGCTTTACTGTGGGATGTTCAGAAATCATCAGATCCCCAAAAGAGCAGTGGTTTGCTACTAAAGCATCAATTTACATCCTACATCAGTAAATATGTCAAGTCTGATAGTGTATATATATTGGGCTGTTGTCTTCAGATAGGGTCCTTAAGCAGCTCCATTTTAAAGTGAACACGGTAACCAGATTGTCTTTGTATTTTCAGCACACTGAGAGTTCATTTTGAGAAATCTTTATGATTGCAAATGAATGAACCTTATCAGGGATTCAGCTTTCACTGAAAACAAGTTGATACAGTTTAGTCATAATTTAGACAATACAGATTTCACCTGGCGCAACTTACATTGATTACTCATTGTAATGTACATTAAAGAGGTGCATTTACCAACAGCTTCCCCCACCTCCCCTGCCACACATTTCTGCATAACAATTTCCTTTAACTGTAACTTTGCATGTGATAATTGATGCTCCAGATCTTGGAGCAGACAATTAGAGGAAAGCAGGATTGGGAGAGACCCCAGGATGTGTCTTAATTCAAACCTTTACCCCAATGAAGACAAGTTCCATTTGAAAAATGTTTCTTAAGCCTTTTCTGAAAGCTCCCCCAGAACCATCTCCACAACAAATTGAAGCAGTTTATTCCATCTTTTAGTTTTCTGAAACTTGTTCAAGCTATCTGCTGCTACCTGACTTAAATCAGCTTCAGGTTAAATCCCTGTCTCTTGCTTTCTCCATTATGAACACTACACAGAGAAGAAACTATCATCTGCTTCTTTTTTGCAGCAGCCTCTCATATACATCAAGTTCATCAAGCTCCCTTCGTCATAAACCATCTCAAACACTTTCACATTTCTTTTGTCTCACTCAGCATGCTTTCATGGCTCGCCCTTGTTTCTCCTCAGTTCTACATACAGAAAGTTCATAGCTTCCTCAAATGCTTTAAGGTGGGCCCTCCCTGAAGCTGTATCAATATCAAGCAGAGCAGAAGGGTTATTTCACAATTTGTAGGTAGTGTCCTTATTTACACTGCAAAATGTCATTTGCCCATTATTACAGCTACATAGCATTCTTCACTCATATTCATTTTGTGGTTTTATATAGTCCCATACCAGGGAGACTGGACACTGAGTTCTTTCAGTAAAATCAGTCATGATTCCCCTAGTGAGTTTAAGTTGTGCCCAGCATGTAAAAATCTGTGCCCTCCAGTGATCAAAGCAGTTACTGATCACACAGACTTCTAAGAGAAAGTCATACTATGAAACAAAAGAATTTAAAAGAAAATCTGGAAACCACAGGACAAATTATACGCACACCTATGGCATTAGATACCTAATTATCTCACACAGCTGGATCCTAACCTTACTAAAGGAATCATTCTCCCTTTTCGTCTGTTTCCCCTTCTTCCTTCAGAATTTATAGAATTCAGTTGGCCTCCTCCATTTGTTATTAAATTGCATAATTTCTCTTGATAAGTAAAGAATGTCGCTGTATATAAATCATATAACAGTTTCCTGGTTATCATATTTATATCGCCTAACTACACAGACTCACAAACCCAAAGAATAAGTTAAACTGGAAGGCACCTCTTGACATCTACTCCAACCACTACTCAAAGAGGTCTAACTGGTTGAGTTTCCTGTGCAACCTGTCCAGATGAGTTTTTAATACTACATGTGGAAATAACCCCCCTTCCACCAAGTAAAGATTTTTATCCCTTCCTTCCAGTACAGATCCATGCAGTACGTGAAATTATTGGGCCAATACATTTCCCGGGAGTCTTTTCTCTTCCCCATAAAAGACATAACAAAGAAGACCCATTTGTTTTTAGTTAATGATGAGTCTAAGTGACAAGCATTTCAATCACTGTGGCTACTATCAAGGAAAATGTCCTTTATTCCTCATCAGTTTTTAGATTCTGTATCACCATATACAGCAATATGGCAAGTCAAATCTGCTGAGTTGGGTTTCTTCACTTTAAATTCATAAAGCTTTCTCTCATTGCCAGGTATAAAATCCATAACAGCGTCTGAAGAACAGGTTTTAAACACAATCGAAAGACGTAGCAGTGAAGACAATATGGGAAATGAAAGAGTTAAAGTAACTGTATTAAAAAAATAAAGTCATGTTTTAAATTATTTCATTTTTGTTGATTTTTTTTTTTGAAGAAATAAGTCTTATCAGGCTTAATGGGTTTTAGTCATTCTTAACAGCTACCTAATGAGCTCTCCAATTATATATAGAAGAGCAATTCAGTTCATACATTACTGCATCCCCTCACAGAAACGCAGTTCCCCCTCTTCAGAAATGACTCACTCAAGGTCATGCAATAAACCAGATGTAGTTTTAGGACTAGAGCGCAGGTGTTCCTGGCTTCTGACCTTATAACTATTCCTCTAAATGTCGTGCGGTTTTCTTGATACTTTCTAATATCTTAATATCTGACAGACATTAATCAGCTATGAATAAAAACTGCACGGATGTTTATAGCACCACAAACATTCTTTAGTATCAATAATGAACCCAAACCACAATGCTTACAATGTGTACAGCCAGAACACTGGGGGAAAAAAAAATAGCCCTCAATCTTTCTATCAAATTGAACTTCTCACATTTCTTAAGAGGGAGCATCTCTGTATAACACTGCCTACAAAACTTTGACACAGTGACACAAAACACAAACTGAAAATTTTTCTCTCAAGAGTGGAAAGTTAATCTGGAGGTTCTGAAGTTATTTCAGAAGGGGAGAGAAAACTGTAGACATTTTAAATATTTTTTATATTTAGTAAACATCTGTTTGAACATGATATAACCTTGCCTTTGCACACCATTAAATATTGCAAAAGAGAAGAAACCATATACAAACTGCTTACCAACAGGACTGTTTGCTAAGGAGATATTTCATCCAATATTTGTACGATCCTTTATCTCCAACACAATCCATATACTATTACCAGGGTCCTATAAAATGATAAAGACAAAACAAACCATAATTCTTTAATGAATATTGTAAATAAGAAGTGCAGTCTTAATAAGACTATATGTTATAAAACTCATACCTTGTCTACTAGAAGAGTGTATCTATTATTATAGGGCATTTTAACTAAGAAAAATGTTAAAGAAAATGTCATGTGAAAATAACACAGGAAATTACTGGCAGGTGGGTGTGTTTTGCTTTGTCAAAAAAGGTTTGTAATCTATACTATAGCATGTTCACAATGTAAAATGCATAAAAACTGTGTTGTGTCCATCTATCTGAAGGCAGAGATTTTTCTGATGTTGCTTGAAAATCCAGTGGCAATCACAGTAGAAAACTCAAACTGATTTGAAATTTAAAAAAAATATATAAAAAAAAATGGAATTTGTCTTGCTCTGCTTTATCTCCTTAAAGCTTAGTCTAAATGTGTTATTGAGACTCTCTCTGAAGCTGGTAGAGAAAATGAAGCACCTCTGAGAGCAAATAATGTCACGTGTGGGGATGTCCCTCTCTTCGCACACAGGCTGTTTAGATTATCATTTCAGACTGGACTGCCAAATATTTAACTTAGACAACCTGAATCGCAACCAGAAAGTGTGCAGGAAATAAAAATAAAAAATAATAATTAAAAAAAATAATAAAAAGAACTACATTGTCCATTTTTATTTCAACTATTCTTAGCTGTCCTCCATTCCTACAATCTGCTGTGTGACAGTGGCTTAGTACTCCTCCATGGTTGTGAAATTCTGCCCTTTGCTGAGAGTTCAGGTTTTAATGCAAATACCTCTCACTGAGCAAACGCATGGGTTTAGGATCAGGAAAACACTGTAAATCAGACTTCAGACACCTTTCTCAAGGGCTGCTTTGAGATGACAGGAGAAGTAAATGGAGCAACCTTAAGACTGCTGTTTCAGACCAAGGAAACCAAGTACACAAACCCCTGTTCAAGACACCTATTTAGACACATTTCAAATCTTACAACTTAGTAGGACACATAAAGCTCAACATTTACAAACAAACTGCACTATATTCAGGGTACAACATAAATATTTTCCAAGTGTGCAGAACCTGCTAAAAATGTGTTCAGATCTTCTTTCACTTTTACTAACGCAGCCTTCATACCAATGACAACCACAGCACATGTAACCACTTTCCGCAAAAGGACTAATCTTGCCAAATATGAGATGGTTGCTGAGATACAGCCCGGTCTTACCATCGAAGAAAAAATATTCCATTTCAATCTGCTTTTAGTGAATCCAGGAACATCCTCAGCCTAAACGCTCTTTAAGAATATTCTCGTGCCTAGCATGCACCAATTAGAAGTAGGAAAAGCAGATGGCCAAAATAAATTAGAGATAATATACCAGCCCTGCCTTAGATCATCACCATTGGCAGATCTAAGCCACAGTACCATCCAGTCAGTAGTTAGGAAGAGAAGTATATATTTTTTTTTTCCTCCATCCCTTTCTGGAATAAAATTGAAGAGCCATTGCAGCTGTTGTAGTACTCCATTCACAGAGAAGTAGAAAACAGAAATCTGGCCAGGGATACATGAAGTCCAAACCTTTTCACATAATGCTTTGATTCCTTGGTACTGCAAACACAACAGACACTTCAAAAGTCCAGTGAAAATGTGCAAAAAGCTTCACAATCCTTGCATAAAACAGGTCTGCCTCATTTAAGCTCTAAGAGCTTGATGCAGCATAGTACACAGGTGAGAATGAGGAAGACAAAAAAATAGTGGAAGAAAAAGTGTTATAGCCATGAGTGGTAGAGACAACTCCCTGCAATGGTGCAGGCTAAATTTTCATCTGTGTTCAAGCCAGAAAAGACTTCACAAGGCAAGGAAAAAGAGCAGTCAGCTTTAGGTGGAGGAGAAAAAAAAGGGGGATAAAAAGAAGACAGGACAAGGTATTGCAAGTGAATGAAGATAGCCCGCCTGAGACAGTAGAGTAAGGTCTGCATCGGGCACAAACCCAAAAGAATAATATAGGCCATTTTAAGAAATGCTTTCATCAGGAAGTCTGTGACAGGCATTATGGAATGAAATAAAATGTTAAGGATCTACCTCATCCTGTACATTAGAACATCTGAAGCTTTGCTGAGGCAACTGAGCTAACTGACCTGTCTCTGTATTTCCTGAAATTAATCAAAACAAACACAAATTTCAGCAACCCAAAATGACTTAATTGAAAGCCTTTAATCTTTCTGGTGAGAAAGGAAGGGTTTAAACAAAGATCTAAATGCTAAGCAGGCTATGAAGAATAGCAAGTTATCTGAATATTGAGTGAAATAAGAGACTGGTCTCTACTGTTGCAGAACATACCCACAGAAATGTAAGTATGCGTGGAATATGTGTCTTTTTAATTATTTTAATTTTTTATTCTTTATTATTTTTAATTATTATTTATTTATTCTGCCTTTTAAATTGAAGACAAATTGCAGTCCATTTTATTTATTTATTTATTTTAAAATTTTAGCTGGATTTTTTTCTCCAGTTGTACCAAAAAGTGTAAATACTATATGCAGAATCTAATTTACATAGCTGTATTTCATATTTAGAAAGCCAAGCAATTTTGCAGTGCAGAATTAAGTGTCTAACATGTCATGAGCATTACAAGATACCATTTGTTTTATTTACCTGAAATGCATAACTGGATTGCCCAGGCAATGTACAACTAGCAGCTATTGTACTTTGACATGCCATCTTTAACATCCTTCATTTATGGTAAATAAACCTTGTTAGTATTTCCACTGTATTTTGAAGGCTTTCTACTTCTTTATAGTGTACTTTTCTCACCAGTCTAACAGCTTTATTCAAGAGAATTGACTTCTGAATACAGTTTTTGTCCTTTAGGTCTTTCATTGGTGACTTTATTTAATAGTTGGACCAGTCTTGAAGTAGCTGGGATATTATTTGAGATAAATATATGTCGAAAACATGTTTTTCAGAGCTTTGGGAAAGCTTTGCATGTGGAAACCTGTACTACATTTCTCAAAAGAATAGATTCATGCATTTCTTGCATTCCCAGATATCCACTTTGGTTCAAAATAACTTTTTATAGCATTTGAGCTTTTTCAGGCTCACTCAAATCTGGGAATTACAGACTGTGGAAATATCATATCACTGCATATAACACCATTTGAATTAGAGTCCTGCTGTGTTAGGCATTGCACACAAATTACATCCAGATTGCCCTTTAGCCCTAATTGCTCTCAGTTCTTATTTATAGGTTTAAAAGAAGAGACAATCAGCCATACCAAATTCTAGTCTTTCTTAATAATTACTTACAGATATATCTCACAGTGAACAAAACCAGCTGCCATTTTCCATTATCTATGATAATCATTCATAAAAGCATAAAAAACAACAACAACAACAACAACAACAAATACCCTCCTAAAATAATACCTTTGACCTTCAGATGAAGTGGAGATTTGTACCAACAGCTTAAAGTACAAACTAATGTAGCAGACTGGAGTCCAAGAATGGGTGAAAGAAAGTGAGTTCTGAATCATAGCTAAACAAAACAAACAAACAAACAAATAAACAAAACACCAAAAAAAAAAATATATATATACATATATATACATATATATATATATATATATAATATGTATACATATAACTCTTGGTATGGTTTTCACCACGACGTAATTTTACTAAACCTTTAGATTTGCTGTAAGGAACATGTTTATCAATTATCTTGCACTGAATTTGCGGGACTTAAGGTGTTGTACTAAAGATGTGTTGTTTTTCCATGTAAATGAGAACAGAAGATAGAGTAAGGGAGAAGATGGGTGGATAACTATGCATCATAATAAATTTGCAGAGATCCTGCATATCTCCCAACATCATGTGAATGTCCTGGATGTACCTGAATTACTTCTGGAATGGCAGTTCTCTTCCATGTTGAGGTCTCTGAATAATATCTTAAATGTCTGTTTTTGAGAGAGCTAGCTAATTGTTTAGAATCACAGCTGTATTGATTAGGGATGAGATCCAAATGCCCAAAAGCTTAGACACATAGATTACAAGTAGACACTCGCGAGTAGGCACATATATACATGATATACATGTATAGGTATCTAAACCTGAAACCTGAAACTGAACATACATTCCATACATGGAAAATTTGACTTAAGTTTACCTTAAGTTTACATTAAGAAAAGCAGTTAGAATGAACTCAGAGACTTTATAGGTTTATTAGTATACAGTTTATAGGTTTACTAGTATACAGTAAACCTACCAATGTGGCTGACGCAACACAGGACATACAAAAAAAATTCTTTTGGTAAGGTAGCTGGTGGCTTAGTCATCTCAAACAGCAAAGCCATCCTTAGGACACTACATCAAAATTTCAAAATTTAATGTCTAGATAACAGATATATCTTAACCAAAATTAGAATATTTCAACCTTATAAAAATAGTCTTTATTCTAAAAATAGCTGAGTTTAAAAGACAACCAGAAGCACCATTTTTACTGTACTTACTTTCCTAATAAGGAAGACTACTATAAAGGCACCATTTTTTGCTTATTTTAAGAATCTGTCCAGCAAGGATTGCCTGCCTTTCATAATAAAAGATTGACTTTATTTACCATTCCTGAACTATGAAAAAACAAACAAACAAAAGAACTTGCTGGAAAAAAAGTTGGAAGACGCTGCATTTCAAAGAAAGATGATGTTGATCAGACTGCCATAGTTCTTATCCAGGATGGAGTTAACAAACTCAGGTATCAAACTGATCTAGGATTTGCAATACATAACATTTTAAATATCCACAGTGATTAATTAGAGAAATGCAATTATAAATCATAAAAAAATATTACAAACAGAACTGAGCAAGGCAAACTCTGTGGCCACTGCCCCTCAATAACCTTAAAAGATCTCTTCTAAGAGAAAAGCTGAGCTAATGTAGCTTTGAGCAACAGTGGATATGCAGCTGATACTTGATAAATCAGACCTGCTTGCAGAAGATGTCAGTTCTCATTTTCCTTCCTGTAACCTTTAAATAAAAATAAGTGACATTCTGACTTGTACCAGAATCCCTAATGAAACTGAAAGGCTGTTGAAATAATTACCTGGCAAATCAACATGCGTATATATAGATCATTCTCCTGCACCTTCTCACTTTTTTTTCTCACCTAATTTCTCCTATCCATTTCGTTTTTAAATCACACGCATGGAAGATGGAAGAAAAAAAAAAAAAAAAGCGAAAGATAGACTTTGAGCAGAGCATGATGCAGTATATAGCTTTAAAGCAGGTGGAATGAAATGAAAATCTGGCCTTGAAGTCCCTTCTTCCACAAAACTATCTTTTGTGATTCAAGTTACTCTAGGGACCCAGGTCACCTGCACTTTGCTTGGTCTTCAGATTTTTTTTTTAAATGACAAAGGAAGTATTAGAACTGTATGTACTTCAAAATGATTTTATGTTTACATCTATTTTGTGTGTGTATAACATTAAGCATAATATGAAGGAGCAGCCACTGTTAAAAGATGCTAACAATAGGTATTTACACATATTACTTTGATATATCCTACAGATTGGTATTCACAAAGACTAACTTAAGCTTCGGACAACTAATTTCCCCAGGCTTCCATTACAGTCAGTTCAGGGAAGGGATACTCCAGAGAGTGATTTAGATGAGTAGAGTAACTTTTGTTATACTTTCTGACTGTCCCCCAAAGAGTACCATTTTATGACTAATTGACATCCTCAGAAAATTCTTGTGCAAACAAACACCTACTTCAAACATACAGACCACATAAAGTTGGTCTCTTACTGTCATTCTCAGTGCTCTTTTACAGTAGAATCCATTCCTTTTAAGTTATTACAGTATTGCAAAATATTGCTTTAACAGCAGGGTTGTTGCATTAAGCAGTGCTTGGTATTTGAATCATCACTGCATCATTCTTTTCACCATCACTATATGGAAACGTTGAAACATGGTTCAACTGATGGTATTAGATCATCATTTATAGATCTCCATATCTGATTAAAGGCCAGGTTACGGATGGTGTTTCTTGAGCTAACACTTCTTGGAAGATGAGTTCTTAAAAAAGGGTGACTGGACCACTCTACATAGTAAGCATTTATTTGTATTCACATGTCCACATGGAAATTCAAAAGGAAGGTGAACAAAGATCACAGCACCTCTGTGAAATCCCTTCTCTGTACTGTTGCTGTTTCTCTATTTGAAAGTTTTCTACTTGGAGTTTTATGTAGCATGGTAAAGTGCCCTTGAACACACGGCTGCTAAGACAACTCAAAGCCTATTAGCTAGTAATGTGAAAAAACATGCACTCATTTCCAGGATTCATCTGTGCTTTGAACAGAAAATCTTGAGCTCTTTGCTATCTACTCAGATCATCTCTGAATGCTGTATTGATCTTAAGGGAAGATAAGTGCTGACAAACTGCGTGTGGTGATGTATCTGGTCATTGTAATAATTCAGTTAATAATTTGCCATTCCATTGATAAAATCTATTTACTGGTATATAGTCCCTGGTTTACAATAGCTAAAAACCTGTTACTAATGCTATAAAGAGAAGGAAAGCAGGATTCTCATCTTATGTGCTACATATTCACAAAATGAAATCCAAAGTCCAATATTTCTTCATTGTTTTGTTGTTCTGTATTATTTTCCCATAAATAGTCTGTGGCTACTAGACCATAAAAGATTTTAAGTATTTGAAAATATTAGCACAATGAGAAAGATAACTTTGAACAAAGTGGAGATTTAACTGAAGCCTTTTGTGATTTTTGTGGTAAAATCTAGACAACCTGATACCAGCCTGTATTTTATAGCATCCCAAGTACTGAAAGTGAGAACAGAATAAATGAGTGTTATAACAAAATGAGATTATATCCAATTTGTGATAAAGAAGTCAGGATTCCTGAATAGGGTAAAATGCAAAAGTCTGCAACAATAGGTTTTCCATCTCAAAAATTCTTTTACCACTGCTTGTGAATGTTTGAAATGCAAAGGGTTTAGAATGGTTTAAAGCCATAAAGATGTCAAACTTCCTACAAAGCTAGTAGTGTCCAAAAGTTTTCAACCTGAAGAAGGCTTATTTCTACTGTTAATAAGGAGGGACAGCAGAGACCCTTGAGAGAGATTCATCACACCTAAGTTAGACATCTGCATCTGAGCTAGTCACCCTAGGCTTTCTTTCCAGTCAACAAGAGTGAACAGCACTGTTACAGTATGAGACATCTGTCTCCTTTAGACTTCTTTAAGATGATATGTTTCTCACTCCAAAACCTCTTGTTTCTCTTCCTTGATTATAACTAGAGTCTGGATAACTAGCTCGGATAGTAGATTTTAAAAATCAGATGTGGAAATCCTACTTCTACTAAGTCCAAACCCTTCCAGGGTGGGCATGGTGTACATGACAACATGTCAACATGGGCTACAATCACCAGTATTGGCTGCCAAGCCATGCATACAGTGATATATCACTGATGTTAAATTTTCTCACATTTAAGAAAAGCAAGGAAGTTGAGTTCAATGCAACCGAATGCCTAATAATGGTACTGAATGGTAAATGAAATTAATTGTTCTTGTTGCATTTACTAATGGTTCTGATGAATAGATTCTTAAGGGACTTGATCTACAGTTTTTTTTGGAGAGCTCACATAAAAGATGAGAAAAATTATCCAGTGCTATGCAGAAGATATAAGTCAAGGCTCCTAATGTTTATTTCTCATTGACTACCTACATATACATACCTCGCAGTGGGAAAATTTTCTGTCTGCCTGTTTTCATGACCTTGGTGGTTCAAAGCCTTTGAACATGTAAGTTCTTGAATTATGTCTCCTTGCTACCCATTATGCTTATTGCTCCAACAGTATTGCTTATGATTATTTTTAAGAAAGGCTATTTTGCATCCATAAGACAAATAAAAAAAAAAAAAAAAGATTATATCTTCAGTACATACCCTCAGGTAATTAGAAAAAAAAGATCCTTGAAGAAACATTTGTAAAAGGCATCTTTTGTTATTTACTAGATAGTAACTAAATTAAACAGTCAAGAAATCCTCTCAGCTGAAGATGATTAGAGGCTGGGAGAGGATTAGGTGAAACATTAAATATTTAGCTCATGCTTTTCTCCTGCAGTCTGCTTGCAGCCACAGATGGAGAAGGGGCACTGTGGGCCTATGTTCTCCTCCAGCTCAGATTTTCTTTATTCTTAATACAAACTGAAAAGATGAGGACATCTGTGTGAAATGGTAACCAAAGGACACAGAACACTGTTGTCAGCTCTGATTTAACTAACTTCTGTAGCTGGAAAATATTACTGTTATTCATTGTTCTCTAACATTGCATCAGATGTTCTTTAGATGTATACCTAAGCAGTAATGAAGTCAAAATATAGAAGTTCTATTAACTTCTACGCAACTCCGTTCAGATCTGAGTTTTACTGAAATGTGTGTGACTTGTAAAGTAGAAGCAATAACATTAATTAGCATTTGTTTGTTAGGAAAGGCTAAGTCCTTGAACATTTTTATATAGCATCTCTAAAATTTGAGTTTGATGCATCAGTTTCTGTATCGACAAACTAAACCTAAAGAATACTGCTTGTTTCTATGTGTTCTTGTACTCTGTGTGAGAGTATCTAAACTCTCTATCCTTTCTGACTGAAATCGGGAGCCAGTAAATTAGGTGGGCAGAATGTTTGTGTATCGATTGAGCTAAATTAAAAAATGTTGAGCTGTATACTTAAACAAAATGAGTAGGATGGATGCTGATAGATATTCTTGTACAAAGAAAAGACCTACCATCTCTTTTATTCTTTCATCCACACAGACATTGTAATAAATAAATAAATAAATAGGCAAGGAAAGCTTCTGATTTCTAATTCCATTGATCCAGTCTTCAGTTTGAGGCTGTGTACTCATCCAGCATTTCCAAAACTAACCTCCTGAGTCTTTTCATTTTTACTTATTTTTATTTTTAGATTAGAAGAAAGGAATAAGAAAAATACAGAATTAGTGATTCTGGCTGTATAAGAAAAATCTCAGTCATTACTTTCTATGTCAAATGTACAGTTTCTGTTCACAAACTATTTTTCCTTCACCTGGTAAAAAGGAAAACATGGCAGGGATTATAGTCTAAGATATAGCCACGGTCCAATGCTAAATTCAGCAATAAATCAAGTGGCAGTGGGAAATGCATGTTGATGCCTTCCTTCATTCATTCTCTATTGTGAAGACTCATTCATTCTCTATTGTGAAGACTCGTATATCTACCTTACACTCAGGAGAGTCATTACAAGAACAAACTTAATTCTCATGTTCTAGATAACAGTCTTGAAATCTGTGTTAGAAAGCAAGCTCAAGAGAGTGGAAATGTGTCACCCGTTTTGTCTAGTACACTTTGTTTTACACTGTAGGTCTTACACTGAAGTCTCAATATGAGCAAAAGTCTGCAGAGATTTTGAATAATGTCAAGGAATGTATTCAATATTTGCCTAGAATTCATAGATTTAAAGCCAGAACAGACAATTAAAATGCCTATCTTGCTGCTGGGCATGCACATGCCAAAGAACTTCATTCACTAATTACTGTATCAAACTTATGGCTTCTGTTTGAATTACCACAAGCTCTTTTCTCTTATTTGAAAGATCCAGTTTTGGTTTTACATTTCAGGTGGTTAGGAATCCATTATATACCTAGGAAAGCTTTTCCAATGCATAATCAGCTTCTCTGAGTATATGTATTTTGCTTCTAGTCTGGGTTTATCTACTGTCAGCTTCTCACTAAAACTCATTATGACGTCCTCATAAATGAAAAAGCCATCACCAACAGGAAGTGTTTTCCTTACTTAAGTATAGATTGTGATAAAATCACCTCTTAAACTTCTTTATGAAATAAATAAATTGAGATTTTTTACTTATATCTACTTAAAATACATTGCCTGCTTATTGGCATTATTAGGTAGCAAATATACCGGTACATTCCTTACGGACTTTCTTAACCCCTCTAGTGCATCATAGTCCAATATTCATGAAATAGTAAATATTTCTTGAAACATGGGTTAACACTGAGTGAAAACACAAGCGTGCACTGAACTGCTTTCTCACATATCCTGTCAGTTTACCCAGACTCTGTACATTTTAGAAAAGAAGGCATGACTTTACATTCTTCAGCTGCAAAATTATTCCTCTCTTTCTGCCTCCTGAGTTTAAAGAATTGTTTTCCCAAAACCTCCCAAATACACCAGTTCTTGCCATTTGGGAAAGGAAGCAGTTGGGCTCACTCAAAGAAGTTTTGAAAGTCCTCCTCAGAAAATCCCTTCAGGGGCTCCCTTACAGTGAGTAGTATCCAATCTTCTGATAATAATTTCCTTTTCTTGTTTTATAGATAGGAGTCATCTCCATTACATGATATACATTTGACACATACATATATAAAAAGAAGCCAGATCCTTAACACTGAAATTTTTTATCCCCTCTTGTTATACAAAGCAAGTCATACACATAAACCTTTGCTATTATTTTATGTTATGAACTTAGGCAGAACCTCAATGTTAAACAATTAGCTAAGAGCTACAGTTAGCTTCAATAAGCACTACAGACTCTCTCTGCTCTCAATCTACGAATTGTGGTAAACGTTGTTATTCTGAAATGTCTCCTCCAGCAAGAACAAGCTTCAGGAGAGAAAAGTAGATGTCACTAGTTTTGAGATCAATTTGTGGCAGCAACAACATATTCCAGTTTTAACCAGTGTTCAGCTAAAGCTATGTCTTTCTTGCAAAGCCTGCTACTAAAAGTGCTTACTATGCACCTGATTTGTACAATGCAGCTTATTTGGATCAACCTGGCTTGGATCATAAAATTCTTTTATGTGTATCTATAGCAGTATTTTCTGTTGTTTTCTGTAAGAAAGAAGGAGATCAATATATCTCTCTCTTTTGTGATGTCAAAGCAGAATGACAGCTAACTTAGAATAGTCATGGTTTGACTGCTGTCAAGGTTATAAACCTCTTCTCTATGGTTAATGATCCATATCTGTACAAGAAAGTTAATTCTGGGTAGTCCTGCCTAACTTCTGTGGTTGGGTTTGAGAATGTCAGTTCTGAATAAAATAAAATAAAATAAAATAAAATAAAATAAAATAAAATAAAATAAAATAAAATAAAATAAAATAAAATAAAGGAAAAAATCTATTATCTTGAAGGTATTTTCCTTTTAGCATTTTATTATCTTTCAATATATCTTAGAATGGCTCTGAAATATGAAGGTGGAATTACACCAACCCCTGTCTTGGTTCCAGAAGGGAGGTGGCACTGCACAGGTTCTGGACTGGTGTGATCATACCAGGGTATGAGGTTTCTAGGTCCACAGACAGAAAGTAACTCGTCTTTCAGTGCATCACGTTATCTTGACACTCTGACATATGTGTTATTCTTAGACTATAGGTCTGACTAATAACAGCTTCAATTTCACTTTTGAACTTGATGGAAATTTCAAAAGTTGTGTTATGATGTAATGGGTTGAAAGCATCATGCAACATAGGAGGAGAATATTTTGGATATTTGCATATCCAAATATTCAATGCAATCACTTTGTCCTTCACGCTTTGTTTTAAATGTGTCTGTTAGGGCATTATCTGAATAAGATATAAAAATGGCAACACAAACAGTTACTTGTGCTGATTTGACTTGACAATACCTCTTGCTTTCTTTTTGCTAGTACTCTTTTTATTTTTTATTTTTATTTTTTAACTATTTCTCTTGACACAGATCCAGCTACTTTCTCTCAGCTTCTAAGTCTCAAAGATACCATCTGTCCTGTATCTAGGAAAAGCTGTTCTCATTGTAGAATCTCCCTTACTTGACACTCCAGCTAAGATTTCTTATACTCTCTCTACTCCCACTATCCTAGGCATGCTAATAAAACAACACCACCAACAAATATTTCTAAATGAAACTGAAGTGAAACTTTTATGGCAGGAAAATAATTCATGCCAAAAATGCTGAAAAAATTTGAACTAACTTCAAATAATAGCAATCTGCTTACTTGGAAGAAAAAAGTCACAACCATCACATGAATCTATAACAGAAACTACAGGGAGAAGTACCCACTACATCACAACAGTAGAATAGTGGAGCAGACATCCTACTTCCTGCTCTTATACTGCTAAAGGAAATGACAAAATGACAAACCACTCTTCCAATTTCTTACATCTTACAACGAACGTCACGACTATTTCTTAAGAATTATAGTGTTTTTATTGTAGCACATTAAAATATCACCCTTAGCTTTTTTTTTTTTAATTATTATTATTATTATTATTTTTTTTTTTAAGCAACCTGGTCTAGTGCATGGTATTCTTGACCATGACAGGAGCATTGGAACTGAATGATTTTTAAAGTCCCTTCCAACCCAAACTATTCTATGATACTGTTACTTTTTTTTTTTTTTTTTAAATATTATTATTTTAATGATTATTTTAAGAATTAATCATAACTTGGAATGAAGCAATGCAATATACTATACTGTGTACAAATTTCCACCAAGCTAACTGTTTCAAAATGTGTTTTTCAATGCTTGTACCCTGACCTTTGATTTCTCAAGAGCTAGCTGCACACATATCAGGCAAAAGCAGAGCTGCTAATCACACTAATACACTTGTGACAGAGACTGGTTGCAGTATTCTAACCAAAAAATAAATAAATCATAAGACAAAACAAATTTCACATAGCTATGAAAGAAGAAGCTACATCTAAACACTCTTTACAGCTTGAGAAAATAAATGAGAACAGGATGCTTTTTACTCTTCATTTCCTGTTTGTTTTTTTTTTTTTTCCTTTTTTTTTCTTTTTTTTTTTTTTTTTTTTTTTTTTCCTGAAGAATAACATGATCTTTTATAACACTTAGATTTATTTATTTGTTTATTTATTAGTCATTCAGCATGTGATCTATGGATTAGAAAACATACAGTTCCAGAGATTAAAGTCCATTGCATAGTCCACTAAATCATATGACACAAAGAGAAGAATCTATTAGAAGATCTTGGTGGATAAATGTTCTTGTATTCCGAGACTTCTGTAGAACTGGCCAGTGCCAGATTCTTCAGAAGAATAAGTAAACCATAATAATGGATGTTACAAAATCAAAGGGTTGAGATCACCAGTATAATGTCCAACAAACTGCTGATTGTTACTGATATTCCTCAGGGATCAATACAGAAGCCACTACTGCTTGAAGTGTTAATGACCTGGGCAGTGGGAAAGAGTGCACCTCATCAATGTTTTGGATTAAAACAAATTGGGCTAGAACACTCCATAAGCTGGAGGTCAAGGCTGCTATTCAGAGGGTGCTTGAAGGGCTAGAGATGTGGACTTAAATGAACTTCAGGATGTTTAGCAAAAGTAAATGCAAAGTCTTGCAGCTGAGATGGAATAGTCTGAAGCAATAAAACAGGTAAAAGTCTGCTCATGTAGAGAGTACCTTTGCAGAAAAAGACCAGGAAATCCTGGCAGACAAGTTGAATGTGAATCAACAGCGTGCTCTTATGTTGAAGAAGGCCAGTAGCATACCAAGCTTTATTAACAAGAGTATAGCCAGAAGGCTAGGGGAACTGACCCTTCCCCTCTGTTCAGTTTGTATGGGACCAGATCTGGAGAACCGTGTCCAGTCTTGAGTTTCCCAGCCTCCCCACCTCACCCCTTCTCTCCTCCCCCCCACCCCCCAAAAAAAAAAAAAAAATATTTCCTGTACCTAGGCCATTGAAGATGGCAAGAGAGCTGGCCCACATGATTTATGAGGGTGTAAGAGAACTGCAATTGTTTCATCTGGAGAACAGAAAGCTAAAGGGAGACCTTACTGTTGGCTATAACTATCCAGCGCCAGACTACAGAGGAGGTGAAGCCACACAGCAAAACAAATAACAAATGAGAAGTTGTAGCATGGGAAATTCTGATCACATATTAGGAAAAACATTCATAATTAAGTTAATAAAAAAAAATAAAGAAGGTAGCTTGAAAAGGTAGTGCAATCTCCATCTTTGATACTTAAAATAAAATATCACTGGACAAGACCTCAAGAAATCTGACTTAAGTTTGTCATTCTTTGATATGGAGACTGTGCCAAATACTCTCCACAGATCACTTTCAACTTTAATAAATGACATCGGCACTAAGTGATTTAAAGTCTAAAACAATGCTGCCATTTTATTTTCTTATAAATCCTCTTTCTACACTAGCTGTCTGTATTAGGTTTATGTGGCAAGGGCTTGGTAGCAGGGGGGCTGCAGGGGTGGCCTCTGTGAGCAGACTCCAGCAGCTGCCCCATGTCAGATCAGAGCCAGCCTCAGATGGCTCCAAAAGGGACATGCTGCTGGATAGAGCTAAGCCATGAGCAACACTGGTTGGGCTTCTGGGAGAGTAAGAGTTAATAATGGAGAAGCAGCTGGGAGAGAGAAGTGAGAGAGAAGCAGCCCTGCAGCCCCCAAGGTGGGGGCTGCAGGAGGGCAGGAGGTGCTCCAGGCACGCAGCACAAGCTCTCCTGTGGCCCGTGGAGAGGCCCCTGGTGGAGCAGGCTGTCCCCCTGCAGCCCACATGGAGCAGATCTCCACACTGCAGCCCGTGGAGGAGCCCCTGGTGGAGCAGGTGGATGTGGCCTGGAGGAGGCTGTGGCCCCCATAGGAGCAGGCCCTGGGCCAGAGCTGCAGCCCGTGGAGAGGAGCCCACGCAGGGGATCTGGGGGGAGCTGCTGCCCATCCGTGGGGGACCAGTGCTGGAGCAGTTTCCTCCTAATGGATGGACCCTGTGACACGGAGCCATGTGGGAGCAGTTCTTGAAGAGCTGCAGCCTGTGGGCAGCCCCCACAGGCTCAGTTTGGGAAGGACGGCATCCTGTGGGATGGACCCCATGGGGAGCAGGGGCAAAGACGGACCGTGAAGGAGCTGCGGAGAAGTGTCATGGTCTGACTGCAGCCCCCCTTCCCTGTTCCCCTGAACTGCTTGGGGGGAGGAGGTGGAAGAGGGTGGATGGGGTGTTTTTAGTTTGCTTTTAGTTTCTCGCTGCTCTGGTCTGCTAGTGAGAGGCAATATGTTACATTAATCTCCCTGTGCTGAGTGTGTTTTGCCTGTGATGATAATTGTTGAGTTATCTGCCTGTCCTTATCTCAACCCTTGAGTCCTTTCCATTGTATTTTTTCTCCCTCTGCTTTTCAGGACGGGGAGTGAGAGAGCAGCTACGGTGGAGTTTAGCTGCCCAACAGGGTAAAACCACCACACTGTCATATCTCAATATTCTTGCTGTCAACACCCACAGTTCAATTCTTTTTGTCTCACATAAGTTAATAGAAGTATTCTACTGTTGTGAATAAGAAATTATCACTTGGATTGTCTTTGAATTTGGCTGGTTTTATTTGATATCCAGTTACACGTTCAATTGGCTATTTGAATTTTATTTGATTTTACTGGCTACTGGTATTTCTTCCATGGTAGATTTTTTTTTTTTTTTTTTTTTCCCCATGAGTTTTTCCATGTCACTTATCTCAGCCAGATCTCTAATTCTGCAACATTTAGTGTGAGAACCGTGGTCTACTTTAAGATGGATCAACACTGGTATGTAGAATGACATAGTCTTCGTTATGTTGTTGTCCATTTCTTTCCTGATTTATAAAAGCATATTTTATTTTCTAGCAGCATCTACACCTTAACCAGAAGAACTGCTATGCATGAATAAAATATATTATGGATAGGTTTCTAAAACAAGTGACGTACATTAAAGATAACAGGAAACAGAAAAAATAAATCTCAGTTGTAGGGTCCATCTGTTACCTACAGGACAAATAACAGTCACTTTCCCATGGAAATAATTCCTGGCTGAAAAACAATGTGCAAAGCCATGGCGTAGTGACTGCTAGCTGAGAGTTAATTTTGCTTACTAAAGATAAGTATGAATACAAAATTTGGCTTTAATTTTTTAGGCTTTAAAAGTGATTTTTTTATTATTTTTTTTTCCAGGCTAAATGGAAACTGTTATTCTATGACTACTCTGTTCGTGTCTCCAGCATATTATTTTCTCCTAGACTATGATTCTTATCTTTCCATTAATGCTATAAGGAGTCTGTTGCATGAAGAGAAGGACAGGACATAATTCTTAATATCTTGTACACTTTGGATTTCCAAGAACTTTGAGTCCTAATCAGCACTAGCTAAAATTGATATTCTTTATGTGAACTCCTTAGGGTTGGTCACACCTCTAGCTAGAGCATAGCTGCTATATTTTTTGTTTTGTTTTGCTTCTGGAGACAGTTAAGTAAAATAATCACATTCTCTTGACCATGGGCTTGGTAACTACCACTGATTTTGCTGGCTTAATACCCAGAGGTGCCTGTGGGAGGTCTGTGAGCTCTTTGACCACCTCTGTGAACCCCACAACAAAGGAACACCAAACTAATGCAATGCAGATATCCAGAAACTAGGGCCACCTGAGATGCTGTGCCCATATGGTATGATGTGATTTGTAGAGGGTCAAAACTAAGATTTGAATGTGGGATTATCATATAGCCCTCTGCTACATCGGGGGAAAAAAATCCATTGAGAACAGAATTGGGATGAAGCTGTACTATTTTGCTCCCCTCTGAGACTGCTCATGGGTTCAAAAAATAAGACCATTATTGCTCAATGGACCTGTTTTGAAGGCATGTTTTTTGCTACTGTGAATTGTATATATTTACATGTCCGTGCACATACATATGTAAAGTATTAATTTTTGTCTCAAAATCAATTTTCTACAGATTAAATACAACAGTACACAGTTGTAAAATAGTACACAGGGTAAAATATTACTTAGGCTGCAATTTAACAGAAAGAGACTGTTACAGTGGTGTCATATTTCTTTGACAAGCATGTACTTTTGCAATATATTAAAGCAAGGTCAACTCAAACTTTACATTGCTTTTTCAGGAAAATGCCAAGAGGCAAGGTAGTGTAACATAACATCTCTGTTGATTTTGATCCAGGCTAGCATAGAAGGAAAGGGAATTAAGTAGTCAGTGCAAAATTGTACCATAAATATGTATGTAAAATTTCTATTCACTAAGAACTATCTGAGGAAGACTTGATTCCCAAGGTGTAAACTTTCATTTGGCTTTATAATTAGGTGATCATGTCCACATAGTAATAAATTAGCACACAGTATTTAGGCAAATACACACCTGAAATTATTTAAGGAGAAAAAATTGCCTTGTATCACTGAAACTCGCATCTATTAAAAACATTCACAGCATCAAAAAATAAAATAAAATAAAAAATAGAGCTGTCCTTTCTCATTCTATTTCTTTCTTGTAGTAGTATTTTATTATTTGGGTTACACTGTGATTAGCTAGTCCAGAGAAATATCTTGAGTTGTTTCCGAAATAACATCCTCATGCATAGAAATGAATTAGTTGGCATATTTCAAGAAGTTTATTATCTTTGGCTGGGATACTGTGAATGACGGTGTTATCTAATTTGTAATGAGAAGTACACAAGGTTATTTTACATTATTTTCAGCAGTCAAGAAAGGAGGTATCGAGACAACTTTCAAGGAAATGTAGAGAACCTTGTTCTAGTCATGTTAATCTTGAAGTAGCCACTGTGAACACAACTTCAGGACAAGCTGGACAGCTGGGGTGTGATGTGAGTAGGGCAAACAGGAAGAAGTCTGAGTTATTTATTTTTCAGAACAGTAGGAGACAAACTGGTCTGTAAAAACATTTTCCAGAAAAAAAAAAATACAGGAGAAAAGATGAAAAATATGGAAAAAAAGGTACCTTGTAGGTAACTTGGTGGGGGGTGAGGGGTGGGGAGGATGTTGGAAAGAAAAGGGAGCTCAACAATGTGGTAATGTGGTGAAAGTATTAGCTAAAGACCAATCAAATGAATGAGATGAATGAGTACTTGATTGAGCTGGAATTAAAACTGAACATCAAAAGAAAGGGAAGAAACAATAAGTGATGTCAGAATGCAGTGAGGAAGCTGACTACTTTGCAATTAAACATGAGTATGAAAAGTGGGATGTTGAAGAGAAAGAGAAGCTTTTGCCCCTAAATGTGCATTCGCAGAGGAAACTGGTTTTAATGAGAAATTCCTTCATCTCCTTTCATTAGGAAATGACAAGTTTCATTAGAGGAATATTTGGTGATATATTTTCATCTCTCCCTCCTTTTGGTAATTCATCCCCACTCATGTCAAATTCCATCTTTGTCTTTGGTGAATATACCCATTTAAAGGGAAAGGAGTAAGACCTGAGGTCTTATTAACAGAAGAAAGTTGATAGGATGGAAATGAAGAAAGAGAAGTTTACTAATATAGAGGGAAAGAGCAAGAAAGAGTTAATGAAACTTCACTCAAAAGAGAAAAAAGCCCATGATGGGGAAAACAGCCAGGATTAGAAAACTAGCATGTCCAAGAGCTGTTAAGCAAGAGTTTCACTCTTTATTATTACTATTATTGTTATTATATTTTTTTCCAAAGGTTTCTATTTTCAGAGGACATATATGCTAAAATATTTTAAAGGTCATTGTTCAGTATTTTTACAGACAAAACGTGAAAGAAGTGAAAGTATAATTTTTGAGTCAGAAAGGGCCACTGAGGTCAGTGATCAGAGAGTGAATATAAGCTAATATACAAAATAAGCTGGGATGTCAGAGCTAGCTTACTTCTATATTCCAGGCTTAGATATCTGACAAGCAGAATTTACATCAAAATAGTATAATAGTGCAGTACAGGCTGTTGTACATGACAAAATCCTGTTTTTTTTTTTTTTTTTTTTTTTTTTTTTGGTGTGTGTGTGTGTTTTATTTTGTGTGTTTGTTTGTTTGTTTTCTTTCTCTTTCTACAGATTTGATCTCATATATTTCCAGGTATAAGAGAGAAAGGTAACCTACCTTTCTCTCACACTAGAGGGATCACACAAGAAAGCTAGGTGATGCTAGTGTGGGTACAATAACTCTGTGCAAACCAAAGATTGCAACTCAGCAAGTAAAGATTAAGAAATTATGACAAATAAGGCAGTAGCACTATTAAACAGAGTGTAAGATTAGAAAAATAATTAAATAACCCTTTTCAGAGTATATTGAATTAATACACTAAGTAAAGAATAATAAATACAGTCTGGAAAAACAGGGAGAACTCCACAAGAAAAATCACGGAGTGTTTTGCAGCTATGTTAATCTGTTTATGACTTTTAATTGCAATATTATTTCTAATGTAAAAATACCTATTGCCCACATTTTGTCTGTGGAACCTGCTGAACAGCACAAGACAAAAAGAGTGCCTGACTTGTGAGCCAGATGCAGTTGGGATGATTTTTATGTTCCTGATCTAATCCTGAGCAACAGTAGCTCAGATTCCTGCAGCACCTGCCTAGAGAAAAGTGAAACATTAAGAGTACCACTGTGTCTTATGGGCAAAAAGAACCTGGTTAAGCAACCATTGCAACTGATATATTTACATAATTTAGTCAATTATAAATCCCATGTTGTATATTTTACAACATTTTTTTTTTTTTTCTAAAAGAAGTCAATAACTAAGTGAATATCCCAGAATAAATTCAAAAACTGTATCAGAGCTATCTTTCAAACTGATTCCCAATTCTTCATGTACCCACTGGAATCACAGCAGCCCTAACCAGCTAAGCAGCATAGCTTTCATGAAAATAGCAGCATTCAAACAGTATTCCAAAAATGGTTACACAGCTTTTTGAGGGAAACAAATGAATTATGCATCTTAAATATCAACAAATATTTATACAACTAACAATCTGCAGCTTAAGTGGTCCTTAGAAATTTAAAGAAAGGGCATATTGTAGTACTCCATGATAAACTCAATAATAATTAGAATTCCTACCAGGCTGTTAACTAATGCAGACATATTAAAGCATATTTTTAGCTGAGCTTATTATGTTCTAATAAAATTTAAAGAAGCATAGCTGAAGGGTAAGGAGTAGTAGCATCTGGTCTATTACCAGCTCTACATTGTGCTGTGCCATTTAGACTCTGCCAGTGTGTATGTTTCTGAAATGCTTAAATGAAGTCCTAGATTGATCTACTATTACTGCTGTAAAAATAGTCTCTGTATAACTCTCTCCTTTTAAATTCTATGATACTTTTTATTTATTTATTTATTTATTTATTCATTTATTTATTTATTTTCTGGAGGGATACAGTCCCGTAAGTAGTAGCCTAGATCATAGAACCAGCTCCAGGAAAGTAATGGCACTTGATCACAATGGCAGCCTGCTAGGAAACTAGTTTCCACCATGAATATGCCTGAATGTATCTCTCTGATGCCCAGGCTCATTCAAAGCAAAAAATTTTTTTCAATCCATATATTCTTTATTTCTAAATTCTACCTGCTGCATGACTAATGTCCATTTCATCACCAGGCATCCTCACTGTTAGATGGAGATGGCACAAACGTTACGCAGGTGGAGTTGACTAATTTTGCAGTTACCAATATTTCTTAAGTAGTTCACATTGCTCTGAAGGGCATCAAATTTTCAGGGTAAGGAAGAGTCTAGGCCTTTAAGTATAATTTGGGGAATTATTGTTCCATGGAAGAGCTTAAATGTTTGCAAAAAGTGCAAGAATTAAGTCTTTTGCATGCTTTTCCCCCTCTGTTTTCAGGCTGATAGTTGGGGAGTTTTGTCGGTGGCACATCTGAAATATAAGGGACTATTTCTTATTGCTCTGTGCTTCACTGCTGCTTGGCTAGGTGTGAGAAGTGAGGGCGCACAGACACCAAAGAATGTGTTGAGCTTGTCAGGTAGTGTTATTCGGACACCGCGAGGGAAGACTCCCCTGGGTTATTTCACAGGAAATGTGTTATAATCTGAGAAGTTGTTCCAATGGATATGATTTCCTTTAGGAATCGGGAAGAAACAGAATCTAGTTGATTTCAGATAATAGTGCAAATATCCTCAAAGAGTTCTTGTGTTGGGAAGGCAGAAAGAAATGGAAGTTGTAGAAAGTATTTATTGAGTATTGCTTCATTTAGTTACTTTTGAGAAGGGGCATGCATAATGCCCCTTCTCAATGGGGCATTACATGAATCAATGTAATGATTTGTATTGTACTAAAATTATTTTTTTCTTTTAAAATATCAAATATATTTAATCTATAACATAACCTTCTTAATGCAGCCCTTTAAAGTATATTATCTGGGGATTTTAGTACATGTGCATCCTTTATTACTGTGTAATTTGCATACAATAGAAAAAGAGGGAAGGGAAGGGAAGGGAAGGGAAGGGAAGGGAAGGGAAGGGAAGGGAAGGGAAGGGAAGGGAAGGGAAGGGAAGGGAAGGGAAGGGAAGGGAAGGGAAGGGAAGGGAAGGGAAGGGAAGGGGAGGGGAGGGGAGGGGAGGGGAGGGGAGGGGAGGGGAGGGGAGGGGAGGGGAGGGGAGGGGAGGGGAGGGGAGGGGAGGGGAGGGGAGGGGAGGGGAGGGGAGGGGAGGGGAGGGGAGGGGAGGGGACGGGAGGGGAGGGGACGGGAGGGGAGGGGACGGGAGGGGAGGGGACGGGAGGGGAGGGGACGGGAGGGGACGGGAGGGCAAAAACACCCATTAATAGGAAGTAACAACTAAAATGCTCTGGTGCAGGAGTTTTTACTTTTAAACACGGGAGGCCAGTGAAAAGAGTTTCATAGACATTTGTACATTATTTTTTGTGGTGATAAAAAAAAACCACACATATGATATGCTCTTCTTGAATCTGTGTGGAAACCTGTGACACAGACAGACAGAAAGCGTCAGTCACAAGGAAGAAGCAGAGTGGTGGATTAGGCAAAGGAAGGGCAGATGAACCAGTGTGACAATTGCTAAACAAGGTACAACCAGGGATTGAATGGGAAACCTCCAAGGCAAATCTGGGAATCCTGTTATGAGAATCATTTCCCATTACACATTGCTCAGTGAAACACAAAACATGCACACAAATGCAGATTAGTAGGGGAGCAGCTTGTCAGTGCAGGGTCAGGATAAAACTTGTTAAGCCCTCTTTCTAAGACTGTTTTGAAAGTCTGACCAAGCAGAGCATCTTAAGCCAGCATTAACACAAATAAATAAGAGCCTAGCAGGAATGTGATCCATGTCATAATGCAACTAATGGGTGCCTAGAGACATGACAGTGCTTAAGTCAGAAAATAGATGAATATGTTATTGATGACTCCCTGTTCTCCAGAGAAATGATCTTCAATGCCTTTCAGTTTTCAGCACCTTGATCATTTTTCTTGTAGGGGTATGTGTCCCCTTGTAGTAAAGTTAAGTCTACTGCCAGTAGGCTTGATTTTTAATTGCATTTCATGCAGGATTTAATAGGAGTGCAGAGAACCCAGGAGACCCCAAGAGCACAGGATGAGGAGCTAGTGCTCTCTGCCCACAGATAATACTAAGAGAGCAAATATCCCATATGAGAAATCCAAGAAGGATTACACCACACTTACAGTTTCTTAATACTATTACACTGCTACTCAGTACAAGACAATTAGCTCTTAAGTGAGAGTAACTCACCCAAGGAGCTCCAGCTTTCCTTCACTCTTCCTCCTCCTAAACTAATTTCTCCCAATGGCCACTACCTCCTTTCAGTGGTGCATCCTTGCTCAGCAAGTACCGCTATAATCTTCTTGAAAAAAAAAGAAACAAATATATATATATATTTCACTTTAAATGTTTGGATATTAATGCAGAAAATAATGATAGTATTTTTAAATATTACTTTTGCATTTTAGGGGAAAAATTAAATGCCTTAGTTTATATGGGGATACACAAAGTGACAAGTAATATACAGATGTAATAAATTGTTCTTTATTTCTCAATCAACTGCTATTTTGATTACACTTTAGGAAAAAGCTTACTGTTTACACTGATATATATTTCTATCTATTCTAGGTGTTTACACAATCACTATAATACTTCAGGACCTCAAAACCCTTCAAAATATTTATCTTGGTGATACAGGAGAAAACAATAGTACTATTATACTCAGATAGCAAAGGAGGATCAGAAGCTCTAGATCCTCTGATATAGCCAGCTATCTACATCTCACCTGCAATTCCTTGTATCTGTACATGTAAAGATCTAAAAGAGCATTTGGAGGCTGCTGTTTTTAGGGTATTTGAACAGTGCACTGTGCATCTCAGAGGTCAAGGGAATTTTCAGAAACTGCTAAGCTGGTTTAAATTCAAGATGACCATCAGTTTCAGGAAGCAGAGCTGTTTAAAAAATGCCTACAAAGCATCTCTCTGTGGCTCTACTTTCCCAACAGCTGGAAAATTTGAGCTCTTTTTAGCTTTTTTAAAGACCATTGCAGGAATTCTAGGTCAAACAGTTAACATTAGTTTTCTGGTTTCTAGATTGTACCTCCTAGCTTATATATTCACCGTTGTTTGGATGCACCACTTTTTCTTTCTCTGAAAGAATTTTAACCAGTCTCATAAGTTCAGAGATCCAAAGTACACCATTTTCCCCTGAATGCTAATTAGCTCGATAACTTTGTTTGTTTAGAGCTTATTAAGGAACTGGGTAAATTAATACACAGCATCATAATACATCTTTCAGGTTTCCTGCAGTTGATTACTTGGAAAGTTGTTTAACAGAGCAGCGTGGCTATGGAATGATAGCCTTGTGGGATTTGCAAATTACTGAAGGAGTACAAGTTGTACCTGTGGATCACTGAATTGTGTTAGAAGTAAGGTGTTAATTGTGCCAATAAACATAACCATGGTACCTTTCACAGGCCCCATGACATTCACTTTTGCCTCAGCTGGGATTCTTAAAATGCTCTTAGACTGTATTTTTCCACGGTTGACTTGTACCACACAACTACCATTTCTCCCTGAGTCATGCACCAAAAAAATTGGAGCTGCTGGTGAAACAACTATAAGGCCAGCTCTGCACCAAAAAAATAACCATTTTCAAAAAAAAAAAAAAAAAAAATCCAGCAAATTATTCCCACAGATCAACAAATTGTAATAAAATTACATTTTCATCAGTTATAACATGAAATACATGCATTCACACAAAACCCACCTCCACTGGAGATTCATTTGGCTAAGTTATTCCTTTTTAAAATATTTTCAAAATTGTAAAACTGGATTCAAGTTTATACTGTCTCATATTAATGACTGGGAAGAGGGCAAAGAAATACAGGCAGCTTTCCACAGATGTAAGTTTTTATAAGGAGTTCCTCTTGAAATGAACTCTGAAATGTGTTTTGCATTATGCTCTTTAGCACTCCATTACAGTTTCAACCACATCCAAGTTCTCTCATAATTAGGTAATATTGAATCAAGGATATATTTCAGAAGAGCTTAACTTTATATTTTAGATTTTAGGGAAAGCACTCTAATGAGTGGGATATGAATGAGAATGCTATTGGTTTTGGTAGAGAACACTCTAAATTTAAAAGGTCATTTTTAAGTTCCTTATTACATAATAATTAAAATGAAATTGGAATAAATTCTGTGCAATACATCTCAAAAATTTCTAGCTGGTTAAATTACACTGACTTAAAATATTTACATAACAACTATGCTGCAGGAAAAAAAAAAAAAAAAAAGCATTTCTAAAGGACTGCTGAATAAGAGCTAAATTTTTCTCAGTCACCAATATAATGCAGAGATTAATAAACCAAATGAATAAGATACTGGGTGAAGCAGACATTACCATCCTTTCTATTAACTAGAAATTCAGCAGTTCAGTCCCATTTTTCCATTAATTTATAAGGAAAGTGTGTTGATACTCAATATATTCTGGTAAATATTACACATAGGGGATTGTTTTAAATGTTATTTTTAAATGAGTGTTTAATCAGCCAGAATTAAAAAAAAAAAAAAAAAAAAAAAAAAAGCAGTGTAACCCTGAACGTGTGCCCATCATTAAACCTGGGGTGAAGTAGGATGATGAAGATGAAAAAAGTCCTGGTCTACTGCTGGCCATTGCCCCTCTGAGCTTGAAGACGGGTTCACATATCCTTTCCAACTGTCCCTCCCATCACCCTCTGATGTTGTGACAGAAGTAAGAATGACCTCAAACCTGTGTGTTTTTTTTTTAATTTTTTTTATATATATATATAAGAAAAATGTTTCTGCTTTGATTTGTCTTATAGTCTCCTTTCAGCCCCTTTGATGATATTACCCATCAGTTATCACCCACAAGAGAGCCTCCTGTCAGTCCTCCCAGCACATGAAAACAATAGCTTTTTTTCATCGCTTCTCCCATGTCAGAACAAAAAGCAATTAATCTGTTAAACATATAGTCAATTGAAAAGCAAGTTAGCTATTTTGAGTTCAGGATTTTTTTTATTATTTTATTTTTATTTTGTGAGTCAGGGTAGTAGTCATGGTTTAATTCTTTCAGGATTACAGTCTGATCAGGACTTGTTTAAATTGCTCCCATGTGGAACAATAATCCATAAATACAGAAAAAGAGGAACTAAGCCTGCATTTCAAGGACACCCACCCTCAATACTTTGAAAAACAAACTAAAAAAATATATACATTTTTTCTTTCATCAGTAGGAAAGCTTGCAACATGTATTATCAATGCATGACTTCGAAAAAATCTGTTCAAATGGCATTAAGAATACTATACTGAAGCAAAGAGAACATTTTTGGTTTGGTTTGGTTCTTTCTCTTTACCCCTCCTCCCCTTTCTGCAGGGAAGGCTTTCAATCTATGGTATAATGAAGAAGTTAGAAAAAGTCTGTTTGAATGATATTATGAATGCTACATTAATAGAGAATCCACTTTCCATGCCTACACGGAAATAAACCAGCTGCCTTCACTAGAAACGGATGGAGCTTATTGTTATTCTATCTTGATTCACAAACTCCTGACATTTCCCTTATGGTGGAATTTGAAATATATATGCTGAAAGAAGAAAAAAAAAATGAAAGAAAAATGAAGACAAAAACTTTTAATTTTTCAAAAACACTTAGATAAGGAAAGTAGAATTTCCTTTGCTTTTCTTCCCAAACCTGTTCTTTACAGACATATATAAACTGACTATTCAGCGCAGCTCTGGACACCTGATGATATTTAATATAACAGAAAACATTTGTGTTCTGCTCAAAAAGAGAAGCCATCTCCATGTGGGCTTGAAGACAAATACCAATCAACATGACAGGCAGAAACAAACACATGCTATGCTGTATGCTAATGTGTCCTAATTCCCTCTTCATCTAAAACGATAGATATTCAAAAAGTCACAGAAATCTATAGTGTTGTCTATGTAAGTTTTAGGCTGTTTCAGGAGTGTGCACTCCAGTGACTGGTGCATACAATAAAGGACAGAAAATTAAAGATTAATTTAAATTTACTCAGAAAGTACACAGTCTGCTCCATTTTAAGTAATGCTGTAAATTTACTGAATGTAGTAAGCAATGCATAATGCTCAATAGCACCTATTCCCTTCAACTATTAGCAATTTATACATATTCACATTCTAGCACTCTTTCCAGGTATCACCATACAAAATTAGCTCAAAAATAAAACTTAATCCATCTACAAACTGTACATAGCCTGGAAAAACTCACAAAAGCTAAGAAACTAGACATTATGAGACATTTAAGTACTCAGTAAAATAGAGATTAGCTTTGCAATTCTGATCCTAATGAACACTATGGGAGTTCTGTCAATAACTTCTGTAAGAATAGAACTTTGCATAAAAAAAGACACCATTGTATGGTCACCCATAATAATCTGCATAAAGATGCCACAGAAATCAATCTATTAATGTCTTCATAGAGTTGCTTCTTATTATACTGGATTATAGCTTTTAAATCCAATTTGGGCATAATATTGTTAGAATAATAAATTCAATTCCATGTTAAATATGCTGATGTATGTGTTTCTAATTGGAATTTTTGTGCTTTCAACTTCCAGTCACTGAATCCACCTGCAATATTTTCTACTATTAGAAACCTTCCACAACCTTACACTTTAATTATTGTCTTTGAATCTTCTCTAGGATATACTAACTAAGGGAGACAGTTTTGCTTGCTTCATACGTGTAAATCAGCTTATCTCCCATCATAAAGGAAGGTCCTTAATAAGGGATTCTTACATATCTCTTCCAACAGTTGGGCAAAATAAAAGGGATTTTAAGGAGAATGAACATCCTTTTGACCTTCACTCCTAAAGATATGTTCATTATCTAGATGGACTTAGAGAAAATTAAGAAGAAATACTAGTTTTTCTCACATAACATAAGATATGTGCAGTGGAAATAGACGCATCTGAGCCAGTAAACCCAGACTCTCTTTCCCATCAGTGAGAAAACCAGACTCTGCTAAAGTGCAATTCATCTCCTAAAATAGACGTCTGAACTCAGTCAGATGAATTGTGCCCTAAAAGCACCTCCATCGACTATAAATGGAAGTCAGGGCAAGATTCTCATATGGAGACATCTATAGAGGAGATGCATACAGTTATGGGAAATTAATTCCACCCCCACTGTACTGCTTTTGAAGAGAAAGATTGGTTTAGAAAAAAAAGGGCAGAAATCTAAATGTATTTTTTGTGTCAAAAATAGGGATATTTAATCAAGAGACCCTCTTCCTTGTGGAAACAAATGAAATTCCTGTTTTCTCAACAGATCTGTTTTTGGAGGGAATAGGGAAGCTCAGTCAGGGAATTTATTATGTCATAAAGGGTCAAGATGTTAATGTGAATAAATGATCTAAAGATATTTTTTTTTCAAGATGGAATTGCATAGAATTATCAAAATTATTAAAAATATCATGAACTCACTAATAAGTATTTTTTGTCTCTGTTTGGGATTCCTTTAACATTAGCAATAATTAGATTCAGTTAATGGGGTATGAATATGGATGAAATACCTAGGTATTTAGGATTCTGAAAGTAATTTACTTTAATCACTGTTTTCTTGCAGAAAATCTGTTTTTGTAGGTACAAACATTTTCCTTAGATAGAAACATCTCATATGAAAATATTACAAAATTTATGTAGTTTATTTTGTTGCCTTTTCTTTCCAGTTCTCTCTCTCTCTCTCTATTTTTTTTTTTAGGAGTCATCTTCATATTTAATTGATGCAATGAGTTTTTATGCTTTTTTTGTTTGTTTGTTTCCAAGACAAAACAATGAATAAGCAAAATATTTTTATTACTTTTTCTCATAGGATTTGTAGAATATCTTTGTTAGGTATAGTTAGAACTATTCTAAGATTTATTTAAAAAAAAATCAGCCATTTTATATATTCAATACATTAGTTTAAATTTCAAGCATAAAAGAAACAAAATATCATTTTGTCTAATTACAGCTCTTTCCTTTTGTGATTCCAAAACAGAAAATGTAACAAAACAAAACAAAACAAAACAAAACAAAAACAACTATATTGCAATGAAACTATACAAAGTAATAGGATGACATATACAGAACTGAGATAATGAACAAGTTAGAGCCAATGATGCTAATCAGCATGTTATAGAAAATGGATTTTGTCATCTTAACTAAATGTAGTTTTTGATGCGTTTCACTGATAGAGAAATTGTTAATGGAATGTATTTGGGCTTCTAGAAGACTTTTGACCTGGTATCATGAGACTTTCTGTTTCATAAATACAGAAAGCTCTGAAAACAGTTCTATAAAAAAACAAACAAACAAATAAATAAATAAAAGCAAACTCCACAACTTGGAGTATGCACATTACATTAAAAACTACTTAAACTATAACTGTGAGTATATTGTTACTAATATGGAATCATATCTGAGTACTTGCATTTCCCCTGGGTTCATCAGAGAATTTTCTTGCTCTGTGGTATTTGGATTCTTAAAGAGTGACTGAGGAAAAGATTTTATCACTAAGAATATCCACTGGTGACATGAGGGGAAGGAGACTGGTTAATGAGAAATGTTATAGCAACTTTGGTTTCAGTAAAACAATATCTATTTCAATATGGCCAAAGGCCATATTCATATAAGGCCATATTCATATAAGAATAGAGAATGTAAACTACACTAATGGTATGGGTTTGTTAACCTGGGATATAGTGACTCTGAGTAAGACTTAGGGCCGTTGTGGATAATCAACTAATAATGAGATCCCAGGTGACATTGCAGTCAAGAGGAATAATGGATAGAAGCATGGAATAGTGAGTAGGAGTTGTGAGATTATAATAACTCTGCTTTTGACAATAACAAAACCATTCCTGGAATAATTTGCCCATTTCTGGTATTAGTGTTTTAAGAGAGAAGCTAAAAACCTGGAAAGGATTGGGAGGGGAGCAGAGGGAATAACTAAAGAGATGGACAGTGATGGGAGACATAAGGCAGTCCATCTTTTCAAGTCACCAAGGGGAAGAACAAAAGGTGACTTGGTGCCTCTAATATCTATGAGGATCATAGAAATTCAACAGGAAATCTTTCAATGTAGAATACCAAAACAGAATAAAACTAATATTGGAAAACCAAGATGACTTAATAACAAGGCAAATAACAAGGCAAAGTGAACAATGAAGGGTATTAGTCAGTGGAATTACTAACTTTTGTGGTGAATTTTTAATCATTAAATACTGTAAAGCCAGGACTGGATGTTTGTTTCATAAGACGCCACATGCTTTACTTCATCTCAGATTATTGAACTTTAGGCAGGGATTAGTGCGTGCTGCTCCAATGGTTTGAACTTTTCATAAAATCAGAGTGTTCCCTTAAGCCCAGCAAAATCTATGAATGGTGTTTATTGATAGTTACATGTTACAGAGAAAATTAGTTGGCACTTTCAGCTTTCCTTTGGAAGAGTGCCTCCCACTGTGAACAAAAACATCCTTTGAACTTTTATGAAAGACTCCAGCATCTCAATTGCTTACAGCTTGTATATGCTTAGCTTAAGAAGTCATGATTACCTGGAGGTCGAGGTCTCTCAGCTCCAGGCAGTAGGTCCCAGGCAAGACTTGATCATACAGATGCTGCACACATGGAAGCAGGCATCAAACTGAGAGCTCAGTAGATCCGCATGTGTTCTCAGCATGCAGGGTGCATGATCTGAGCAGCTCAGGTCCTGGTGCCCTATGCTCACTGCTCACATAGGGAGGGAACTCAGCCAAATCTCAGGATTTATTAAACAAAAACAGTGATGTGGCAGCTGTGATGTGGCATATCTGATCTGCAGGTATATCTGTTGCACAGACCTCAACAGTGTAGGAAGACACCAAGGCTGGTGACTCTTTACTAAACAGAGATGTTTAAAACCATTACTTTTAACTAACACAGGTGCAAATGCCTTCTTTTCTTGCCCATATGGAGTACAGAATCTGGTCTTTTCATAAGAGTCTGAAATCCACAATAAAGAAAATGATGGCAACTTTGAAGGCTACCTTAATACACTGCCATTTAGAGAGTTATTTAGACAGACCAGTCTGAACTGACAAGATATCTTTCTACAACCTGCTTGCCATTCCAGTGCTTCATCTCCAATGCTTTTCCCCTGGTGGCTGAGCCTGAATTTTATTCCGGGTGCAATTCAAAACCTAGAAGGCAAGCTGGGTCTTATTTTTGAAAATTAACATTTAGCTTTAATTGTTCCTTCCCACACTGCTTTGGAAATTATTCCTCTGTGCAAACTGATTAAGAAAGGAAAAGGTCATGTTCAATTGTAGATTTTTGGGGAAAAAAATACTAAGAAAAAAGAGCTCTACCTCTAGTTTACCACCTTGTCTTCATCTTAAAAATAGCAATAAAAACAAAACAAACGTTGTCTGGATGTCTGCTTTACATTAGAACTAGGAAAGTTATAATGTTGTCTGTTGCTCTGCTGAAAAGAAAAATAACCAATTTACTCCTGTGTGGTTCAGGGGAAAATAGCCTTGAGAAAATGTTATTGATGTAGTGTATTTATGTAGGGTTGCAAGACAAATTATGCCATCAGCAAATAAGGTCAGAGTAGCAGAGTGAATTACTGGCAAAAAGAGGTTGCTTGCAAAGGACAAAGGTTGTTTTAACTGCATATAAACCTTGAAGCCAGATGAGAAGAAATAATAATAGACTCCGTGTGCAATGCAATATTTTAAAGCTTCCCAAAAATCTACTTTTTTTTTTTTTTTTTGCATGTGACTATTATCTTTTTAGGAAGGGTGAATAGGTCTGCACAAGAGAATATCTGCCTGTGATTATCTGGAGTCTGTTTAAGGGCCTCCTGTGAAATACGGTGCAGCTGCTTCAGCCAACAGGCTTTGGCCCCTGAGTTAAAAAAGTAAAATATTGCACTTACAGACCTCCTTCTAATTCTTTCTCATACAATCCTAGAGAAGTTAATTTAGTTTTCTACAGCAGGAGAGAAGGAATATGTCAATAGATGTTGAATAACCTGCTTGACCATAGTATGTATATACAGGAGTATGCTGTATATAAGAGCACAGTATTTAGCTTACAACAGCAGAATTCCATTTTACAGTTCTGGATACTTCCTTTATGTAATTCCTCATCTGTCTGAAGCATGTTTAATACACATTCTGTTTATCCAGGGCTGACAATGCCTGCCAGATAACACTTATGTATTCCTAGTACATTTAAAGTTTTTCAGTTGTTCATAAAAATGAGCTCTAAAGGTCTGCTTTTATACCGGTTCTGGGCTAGCTAAAATTATAGTATTAGTTCTTCAGAAAAACAAACAAACACACACACACACAAACAAAAAGCATATTAGTTTGATAAATAATCTTTAAATAAAGCTGCATTAATGCATAACTTGCATCCCTTTAAAAGACCAAACACATAGCTAGGCATATCCTAGGCATTAGTTGCTCTCATATGGGTTTCAGTTATTGGCAACAACACAACTTCTTGGAGAAGAGGTCACAATGGACATCTTCCCATTTTTGGAGGTGCTTTACCTGCAGAGATGGGGCAAAATGCTCACTTTTACCCCCTCTTTTTCCATTTTACCAACTCTGAAACATGTCATGGCAAAGTACTCAATGATCAATAGGATGAGAGGAGAAAGTCCTCTTCTGTACAGGCACAGCCAGAGCCAGGGCTGTGTTTTCACTGCCTGTCCATCTGCCTGCATCCAGCACCACCTTGTGAGGATTTCTCCTGGAGAAAGCTAATTGGAGCAGCCCAGAACAGAGCCTGGGAATGAGCTTGCAGGCAGCAAATGTCCCCTGGCTGAGCTCAAACCTCAGCCCATTCTGGAATGGCAGCACACCCGTGGTTCCATGTGGATGCTGTTTCCACCACTTCCAGTCTTTATCTCTGGCATTCAGTGGTCTGCACTGCTCTTAATGTGGTCCTAATGCAGTATGACCAGGCAACACCTAGGCATTGCTCAGTGGCTAGTACAGCCCAAGTTTAGGTATCAAAACCTTATTTTCAGGGCTTAGGAGCCTTGCCTGGACACCTCTGATCTGCATCTGAGCCTGGGTAGTGAGATGGGCCTCCCTGGATGGCTAGCCCGTGCCCTGCCACCCTTGAAGTGACACCTGTCCAAGCCTTCTGTTCTCAACACCTTCAATGGATGATCATCATCTCAGTGAGCAGTTGGGAAAAATAAGCAGTTAACAACTATTCTTTCATAATAAGAATATTCTCTTTTTAAACCTTTAAATATCACTGCTGAGCTAATCTATCCTGAGAGTAAATTCTACAATATGGTCACTGATGTTAAACTGACAGTTACAGCTGCTTTCTCGTGCTTTACACTGCTCATTTTTAGCTTTCCAAAACTTTACAGTGTAATATCACCTCTTACTTCCTGAGCATGTACAAAATGTTATCATTCTGCTTCTGCTTTCCCAAATGTTACTTGCTGAATGATACAAATGAACATTTGTGTCCTTCGGTTGGTGGCTTAAGAAAAAATCTGTGAAACAGGTTTCTATGACGAGGAAGTAGAAGCAGACTTTAAACAGTGTAATTGGAGAGGGATTATCTTCTTTACACAGGAGGCAGATGCTTAGATATATACTTCATAATTACCACAAAGGAAACAGGCCCCGAGAGTTCTGCTGTGGATCAGTGGTTAAAGCATTAGCTTATGAGACTGGATTCCTCGACTGCAATCCTGATCTATCATCAGCTTCCAGGTTAGCAGCAAAACTCTTTTTGGGCCCAATTCCAACATCTTCTAAAAGTGCTTTACGCCAATATAACTCAATTGATTCTGATGCAGCCACTTTCATTTTACGTCAGTGAAAGTGAAATCAGGATATGATTGCAGCTGCAGTTAACCAAGTAAATTCAAACTATTGATTAGGGCTAGAGGAGAGTTTACAGCTGGAGTTTAAAGTTTCTTTTGATAAAAATGCAGCTTTGTGTAACAAAAAATAAAAATAAAAAAAAAATATAGAAGACATGACACTGCTGCTGCTTGAAAAGGGTTGACTTGGAGACGAGTATGTTGGACTCCTGGACTGACAAAAAGCATTATTTTGAGTCCAGTTTTGTCTTTGCAATGTATCATATTGAGACACTGTGACTTAGAATCACATAATAGAATAGAATTATAGAACCATAAAGGTTAGAAAAAACCTCCAAGATCATCTGGTCCAACCCTAACACCAATGTCACCCACTAAATCATGTCCCTAAGCACCATGTCCAACCTTTCCTTAAACACCTTCAGGGACGGTGACTCCACCACCTCCCTGGGCTACCCGTTCCAAAGCCTGACCACTCTTTCTGAGAACAAATGTCTCATAATTTCCAACCTGAACCTCCCCTGGTGCAACTTGAGGCCATTCCCTCTAGTCCTATCACTAATTATCTGTGAGAAGAGGCCAACTGCCAGCCCCCCACACCTTCCTTTCAGATAGTTGTAGAGAGCAGTGAGGTATCCCCTGAGCCTCCTCCAAACAACACCCCCTCCCCACCCCCCAGTTCCCTCAGCCACTCCTCACAGGACTTGTGTTCCAGGCCCTTCATCAGCTTCAGAGCCCTTCTCTGGACATGATCCAGGGCCTTGATGTCCTTCTTGTACTGAGGGGCCCAAAGCTGAACCCAGCACTTGAGGTGTGGCCTCACCAGAGCAGAGTACAGGGGGATGTACAGAGTACAGGATGTACAGGGAGTACAGGCCTCCCTGGCCCTGCTGGCTGCACTATTCCTGATAGTGCCAGGATGCCGTTGGCCTTCTTGACCACCTGGGCACACTGCCAGCTCATGTTCAGGCATGCATCAATCAGCACCCCCAGATCCTTTTCCTCTGCACATCTGTCCAGCCAATCTGCTCCAAGCCTGTAGCATTGCATGAGGTTGTTGTGGCCAAAGTGCAGGACCCAGCACTTAGCCATGTTGAACCTCATCCCATTGGCCTCTGCCCATCGATCCAACCTGTCCAGGTCCCTCTGGAGGGTCTTTCTACCCTCCAACAAATCAACACTTCCCCCCACCTTGGCGTCATCTGCAAACTTGCTGAGGGTGCACTTAATTCCCTCATCCAAATCATCAATAAAGAGGATGGGCCCCAACACTGACCCCTGGGGAACACCACTGGTGACCTGTCATGGGCTGGATTTCACTCCATTCACCACCACTCTCTGGGCCCAGCTGTCCAGCCAGTTTTTAACCCACCATAGAATGTATCTGACTTCAAGCTGCATATGGTGTTACTGCCTCAAAGCAACTTAGTTTGGGTCCACTCTCATGGTTCTGGGCCTGGTAGGCTTCTGTGACACAGAACTAAAATATCCCAGTGGTTTCTGTCACACTGCCTGAAGAGGAGCACTGGAAGTCATTGAGAAGCTTCTGTGTTAATCTTGCATAGAAGATAGTTAAGAGGCAAACCAAATTAAACATTTTGGATCAGTTAATCAGATATTTAACATTTTAATTCATTAATGTCAAGCTATTGCCTTTCAGTATGAATTCTATTCTGCAGATTGCAAAATACAACAGAAAACAAACTGCTTACAGGATGTGGAACTAAAAAAAAAAAACAAAAACAACAACAAAACAACAACAACAACAAAAGCATTTTGTAGAGATATATTTCCTAAATCATCTGCCTCAAAAAATCCTTAACACTTTCCTCTCTTCATAATTTCACCAAATATATGTACTCTTACTTTCCACTTGTGACTATTAATTTAACTTCTATGTTGTAAAATGGATGTGTTGCCACCACTTTTGAAGCAGGCATATGCTGCCTGGCCAGTGAGTATAAGTGTCTGATTAACCATGGGATTCCAAAGAGACAGATGAGTGCTGAGTTCATGTAACAGTTCATTTTCTCACTGGGACATCAACTGTTTTTTTTTTTTCTTTCCACAAATCTGAATAAATCTGTAGGAACTTAATGTCTCTGAAACATTTTCCTGTATTAGTTAAAGAATTCAAAAGTGCTTTGGGGAGGAGAAAGAAAGGTGTATAGGAGGGCAGACTAATTTTCTGGCTGTAAAAGTCTTTTCTTCCCAAAACAGACTGGGAAATACGACAGGAAGTCCCACATTTAAAAATAACAATTTTTTGGAATTTTCAGTTCCTCGAGATTTTTTTTTTCTTTGCTTTATAGAGGTCTTTTGATGCTCAGCTTATATCTAAAAAACTAAGTCATCTTTGGAAACAAATAATGTAAAAAGGTTAAAACCTGTATTTTTATTACAACGTCTACTAAACACCACTTAGCCAGGTTCTCCCTTCTAGCTGTCTTGACAGCTCATGGGACATATTTCTAGCATGTTACTAGCCCTTTCAGGTTGCATGTTTTCTGGAAAAGGGTTATATATATTGTGTTGGGGGAATCTGACATTTTCCAGAGAAAAAGGCTGGGTAGGAGGTGGACTTAACCTATGCATCTTGACATGAAAGTTGCTCTCTCGTTTGCTTTATTAGTTACAAAAATTTGTCACTGCGATATATGAAAGTACAATTTAGTATATTTACTCACCAGGGAAGTAGGTAAGTGCTTAATCCCTGTTTTACATGTGGCAAAGTAAAAGCAGACAGACTGTAAACTAGATATTTCAATTTTAAATGACTATTTTTTTAAGTGCCAAGCTCAGGTGTCTGTTAAAATTATCTTTGTTTAGGTTTACTATTATTATTATTAGCATTAGCATTATTATGATGATAATGACTGGACACCTGCTCAAGTAGCAGGCTAAATTGTATTAGACAGTCTCTAAATAAACACAGAAAAGAAAACCAGTTTCTGCCTCAGTGCTTATCATCTCAGGATGAAACAAGAATACAAACTGAGATATGGACAGGCTGATGAATTAAAGAGAAACAAGACGTGAACTCTATAATATTTCCAATCCAACATTTTCAGACGACATCGCAGAAAGGAAACATTTTATGAGCTATATGTGCAATGTCTGGGATTTGTATTATATTAAATACATTTATATTTTTATAGATGGAAGTATATACACATAATTTACTAGATTTACCAGATTTTCAGGAGATTTACTAGACTTGCTTAAAGTCATGGCTGACCTGATCTAGTCTGGTGATAGTCCCAGTTTGGGTGGAAAGCGGAACCAATGACCTCCAGAGGTCTCTTCCAACAAGAATTTCTATGGCTCAAGGGAAGATAAGAACAGTAGCTGTTTTGCAGCCCATTTTGCATGTTTTCCAGGGAGCCAGAGCAAACAGTCTGGCTTAGACAATTACGTATAAGAACAGTTCTGACAGAAGATGAAAAAAGGGAAAAAAAAAGATTTAAAATTATTAAAATATTTAAAAAAAAAAAAAAAGGAATAGTGATTAAATAGTGATTATTATACTAAAATATCATTTAGTCACGTCATTCATGTGTTAGAAGGGTACTTTACGGTTGAGCCACAAAGTCCCATAGTAACATAATTATTGCATTGCCTGCCAGGTATGGTTGGAAGTAAGTTCAAGTTAACAGAGAAGGTTCATGGACTTTTAAGGACAATGGTACCTATCTAATACTAAGCATGCTTGACCAGTTCTGTTAGGAGTAGCACCTATTAACAAAGTATAAGAAAACTTTGTATGTGTTTCTGCACAAGTCTAATTACTGGACAAGTACAAAACACCAGCACAGGGAACTTAGATCTGCATTGATCTAAAGTGGACGTTTGAGAGATTGAGTAATTGTCAGAGCAAGGAGTTGATTCTTTGTATCTGGGAGTTTTAATACATGATTTGAACTTGTCGTTGGAGATACTAATGAAACATACTGTACTGTCAGTGACATATTTACAAGAGTAAATGGAGAGAAGGGTCATACAGGAGGGCATCTGAATAGGTGATACCTGCAAGGCTTACGTGTGTGCAAAATTATTAGAGAATAAAACATACAACATGATAACCATGTAGCCCTATTCAAGACCTGACTGCTAGCTTAGAAGTCAGTCCTATTCAACATCAAACATTGTGCTGAGAAAGTGAAAAGGTGGAGCATGAAACTTGAAAATGAAACCTCCCAAATAGTACTCTGACATAAAGTAAGCTGAGGTTCTACTTCCCACATTACCCGAGGAGCATGATAGCCTCTCAGAGATTTCTTTCCCCAGAGGCATGGGTTTCAATTTACACCAAGCTTCCAGAAACAATTCAGTAAAATATCACAAAGCTTCCAAGTCCTCTGGACCTGGACCAGGCCCCAGATTAACTCCCATTGGGTTAAGGGAGAAAGAAAGTGATAATTAACAGAAAATGTGGGGAAGCAATGGACATCTATTGGAAATGTATGAGGTTAGAAAAAGAGTTTAATTAATGTCTGAAAATAGATGAAATAATACCAATGGTAATAATGTCCTTAACTTCATCACAAGGTGTACTTAAAGCACACCTATCATACAGAATAAATAGAACAGTTTACCTCTTATGTCAATTGGCAATGTTAGAACAGTCCTTAAAATTCTGTCCATCAAAGAAATCTTTCAGGTGATTTAATGTGCTGATCTGATTCAAAGCCCTTACATTTTTGTGCTGCAGATTTTAAAGCATTTACTCTCTTCAAGTGCTGGTATTGCCAGAAAGATTGGAGCACCAGGTCATGTAAGTACAATTTCTCTGTAGCATTTAAGCAAAGGTGGTTTAACATTAAGGAACAGCCATTTCAAATCGATGAACCTCCTCCTCTTCCCCTCCTTCTGCTGCAACTACTATAACTAAACAGAAAAGATAACTGTGGTGGTGGTGATGGTGGTGGTGATGACAGATGTGTTATAATACATAAAGAAAAGTTCAAGTAATTAAATCTGACAAAGCAAGAGTAAAGAAACTGAAGAAAACTATAGAAACCAATTAGGGAGACAAAAAAACATTTAAGTAATAAACCAGTTTGCCCACTTTAGACTTCAGGAATGGGTTCTTAGTCTTGAACCATTTGTTCATGCAAATAATTACTGGCTTCAGAGGAGTCTGTGCAGCCACGTGGGCACATTCCTTGTGGGTATCAATATGTGCTACATTTAGGTTCTGAGCAGTGACAATTTTTCAGTCCAGGAGGAAGGTGATACAACAGCTCTCCATTAAAAAGAGTAAGAACAGGAGCAGAGAATAGCAAGGGAACTAAGATACCCAGGACTCAGCATGCCTCAAGATTCAAGGCATTAGTATGGAGCTTGATCACTGGGGAAAGACATCTGTTTCTCCATTCTGCCAATATATTGTTAAATCCTGAGATCTCCAACGAATTGTTTTGTCCTGGGTTGAGACTGAGCTAGACCAGGGAGAGGATCTAATCTGAAATATAACACTAGAGAGCAGCAAGAAGACTACAGGGATCTGCAGAACCTGGGTGGAATTAGCTCCTGCTATCATGTTGTGTTCTGTCCCTCAGATGGATGATCTTAATGGTCTTCTTTCCATGCCAGTATAATTCCAAAGTTACTACACAGCTCTTCACAAGCTCTCCTAGCTCACTCAGGAAATATCCTTTCTTAGTGGCAACACTTATTATTACTGAACTTTCCAAATGCTTCCCCATTTGCTCTCTCTTTCTGCTGCTCTCCCTCTCATTTTTAACATACCAAGAACCTCACACTTATGGGACTTGTTTCTCAGATAAACTCCAGTTTCTCCACCAGTATAGCAGTGCATAAAGCCTGGAAGCTCTTCAGATTTCGCCAGCTGAGATTTCTCCTGGCATTATAACATCCCTAGCTGGCACACAGTCAATGAACCCTGCTAATATACCATCAATCCTGTCTGGCCCTGGAGAAAGGAGAGTGCCGGGACTTGGCCAGAATACTACTGTGCTTGGCTTATTCCCAGCTGGAGTTGTTTAAAACAGTCCCCAGGCTGCTTTAATGCATGCCAAAGACAGCTTGAAAATCAGTGAGCTGACTCCCTGAGCCACCCCGTTTCCTGCACCTTCTGTGCCCAATGGTCCCTGGGCACATCAGGCACCAGGGGCCAGGCAGCACCTCTGATCCGCTGCCACCAATGAACTTCAATACCATCAAAGCTTCCCAGTATACCTCTCACTGTCAAGTAGCTAAACATTTTTGCATACGAGCAGACTGTGTTCAACAGAAAATGAAAGGACCTACATTTTAACTTTCAGATATGCAAAACAAAGTCTTTGTACCTATATGCTTTAAAATGCTTTAGAAAGAAAATTAATCTTGAACTCCACACAGTGCTGGTACATGTGTGCATATAAACCAGAAACTTCCCTTTCTTCAGCTGCATTAATTGCCATGCAGTATTTTCTCTCTTCCTGTTATTAGCATTTGCAGAAACAGTGGCTGTTATCTTCTAGAGGTGCCCTGGCTATTTTTAAAGGTCGTATCACTGTGGAATAGGTGGACAGATTCAGTCAGTGGAGTTTGAACCTTATTTTCTGTTACCTTGTCTTTGGAAAGGTACTTAAAAAAAGGAGCAAAACAAGTGTGAAAAACTGTTATGGTCTGTGAGGGTTTTTACACTCCCTATGCACTCTCCACATGGATATAAGCAAAGACAAGGCAACACGGTGTCCCGGCTGAAACTTAGCAACAGAATATATCCAAAAGTCATTCATTCCCTTCCACTACACTCATCTGATTTATTCCTCAGATCTGCTGAGATCAATATGAAAATGGTTTACTTTTAAATGGAAAAAAGTTTTGTTTTTTTTTTTTTTTTCCCCCGACACTGAGCCATCACCATGACAGTGTCCATTTCCCATGCTTAGCTGAATCTGTTCATGCCTGCCTGGCAGCTTCACTGACTTACCATGGGAAGGGAACGTGCGCTTAGCATTGCTGGGAATGTTTATTCCGAGCAGGTTTTTTTTTTTTCTTTCTTTCTTTTTTCTTTTTTTTTCTTTTTTTTTTTTTTTTTATTGCCAAAGAACACAGGACACCTTGTTTTTCCTGAAATTCAAACTTCCACTCCTTGAACTCATGGATTAACCTTATTCTACCAGTGGATTTTGGCAGCTATATGTAATAATTATGTAGCTTTTTTTTTTTTTTTTTTTTTTTTTGAATAAACCGACGAGTGTGTCTGTCTCGTAGTCTAATTCAGACCCTATTCTATCAATAAATCTATTTAGAGGCAGTACTATGGTTTGATAGCTAATAGTGCAGAAGAAATTGAGAACTGTCTAGTGCTGTGACTTGTTCTATGTGCTCTGCAGACACAGCATGAGCTACAAACATTTCAGAGCATGATCGTTGTCTTCTTCTATTTGTTTTTAAATGTTATACACACCTATAGTGTAAGAAAAAAAAAAAAAAGACTTTGGATGAATATTGCTCAATATTCAACAAGGTGCTAAACTCAAACACCCAGCATATCATCCAAATTGGCTTCTAATAGCCCAATCACCATTAAAATGTGTGTTGAATCATCTATTTGTATTATTCACAGAAACAATAATATTCTTTTTAAAACCTAGTTTTAAAAATTCTTTACCCCATTTTTATTGCATATTTATGCCTGTATTATGATTATGCTTTTTTCCTACCAGCCTTCCTTCATTTTCCTAATTTCATACTTTCACTGACAAGAAATGACCCTGAGCTCTCACCAAGGTTTACCTTTGAATCCTTGGGTAAACCATTTGCCGTGCACTCACCTTCAACACAAATATATGCTGAATGTTCTGACCTAATAGCACTTTCCAGAAGGACAAATAAACTTATGAACAAAAATATAAAGAAGGTTAATCAAACACATTGGCATTTACCTCTTAAAACCTAAATACTAATTCAGCGCTGTCAGATCATTGTGTATTTACATACCACAGTCTGCACAAAAAGATTTAAAAGAATTTTACAACAAATGGAGTGTCAGCATTTGGGGGTGAGTTCACTACTTTAGAGTCAATTACCAAATAAAATATTGAACAGAAATGTTGACAGAAGACTCTTCCACTGTTTTTTAGGGACTGAGAAGCAGAGAATAAACTTTTAAGCAAGAATAGAATGGATCTGTTGAGTCTTGGCAAGCCCCCCAGGGATTTGTGGTCCTGAAAAGTTTAAAACAGTCTGTAGAGGACTTGTCAGGTGCCGTCTACTTTCTGTGACAGACAGAAGCTTAACTTGGATTGCAAAAGAAACAAATAAAGATTGGAGATTAGTCTGAGAGGAGCCCTGAACTGGCTATACATCTGCATATATATTACTCTCCTTTTGTTATCAGTGCTGTCCTGAAATTCCTTATGTTATTATCTGGTGAGAGGAGCCACAAGTCAGGATAAGCCCGGCTGTGTGCATACCTTAGCAGACAGAGCCAAAACAAAGGAAGGTTCTGCTGGAAAACAAGGGAAATAATTATGCAATCATACATAAATACATTCCTTTTGGTACAAAGGAGTTTCTGCTCTGCATCAGAGCAGTGACTCTTTATATGCAGAATCTGGTCTCTGGCAAGCATACACATTGCCTTTGAGGAAAATATAAGAAGTCCCAGACTGTATAACTCCCTCTATTATAATAGCTAATGCATAAGCTTATACCCTAAAGCAGAAGGTTTGTTTCTGAAAAGAAGGGAGGTGTGCACACATGTTGGTCTTGTCCCCGTACAAATTCAGAAAGTGGCCAAGGCATGCACCCAGCCATAAAACACAAAAATGTTTTTCTGGCAGTGTGTTTCACAGGCTACACATGCTTCAGGTATCCTTCTGTCACATTATCTGCTTCATAGATTGCTCCCTTATTCTTATTTTATGTGATAAGATACTTTAAAATGTATTTTACCTTCCCTGTGCCCTTCTTTGTTTTACATTTTCAGTCTTTATTGTACAGCTCTGAACACATACCCTACCAAAGATTGCCATGTCATGAGTCTCATAGTTCTCACATCCAAGGTAAAAAGGTAACATTTGCTTATACCATGGCTTTGAATCCCAAGTGAGGTGGGTGAGAGCTTCCATCCAGCATAAGAAATATTAAGAAATTGCTTCTTTCAAGTAATTAAACATAACTGTACAGCATGGCTGTGCTTCTTTTCAAAGGAAAAGGCCATAGAGAAACATGAGTTCGTAGGAGTCAGAATCACAAAATCTATATCTGGCAATCGCCACAGTATCTGTTATGCTTATTTGAGCAATAATAGTAAGCTGCATTTAAGAAATCCTTCCCAAACCACTTCTACTTGAACAAGAAAACGGAAAGAGATAGCAACAAAACACTGAACCAACCCTGTTTCAGCAGCTGTGAAGCAAGAAGACTGTGAAAAGAGAATATAAAATGAAGAAGGATAACGATCATCTCACAAAGCTGACATTATGTGCAGTAACACATTGCATGGACTACACACAAGCAGCAGTGTTTTGAGCGGTATGGGCAAGCAGATTGGCAAAACACAGGTAGTGCTGTGGAGTATGCAGGGGGATGGGGGGGGGAGGCATGGAATGCAGGCTTTTGAGGGACTCTTGCAAGGGAGACAAAGCAGAAGGAATGATTCAGCAGAAAATCCAAATGCATACTTTCTTATTCAGCAGGGTCTTTATAAAGAGTAATAAAAAAGTAACATTTATAGAAGGAAGCTGGACAAGATGAAGCAGGCTCACCGCTTCAGCTCTGTTTTATCACACGCAACCTGCATGTAAGTTAGTAACTGAAAGCTTGGACACACATATGGTTTTTATTATAAGAAGCAAAGTACTTCCATTTCAAAAGCCCGTAAAAACAGATTACAAGGAATTCATCTTTGGGTGAATGGAGGGGAAATCTGACTTGCTTTCAAATACTGCTTTTGGGGGTTTGAGTATTGCTCCTAAGGGCTTTGGGCAGCTGGGACCTTCCAAAGCGTTTTGGTGCTTGTTTATTGCCTGCCAGAGCAGGATCCTTCAGCCTCCTTTCTGAGCTCTCTGCTGAGAATTCTGATGTGGAGCTGCATTCTCCAAGGAAGCTTCAGAATTTGTTTCTCTGGGAGCCTCAGATCAACTCTTGCTCTCTAATCTCCACCATCAAAACGTTTGGTTCTCAGTGATGATGCAGAAATCAGAGCAGCAAGGAAGTTCTCAATTGCATGCATTTTGAAGAGAAAGAAAGATAAAATAGGACCTGAAAAAATAAGCCCTAAACACAGTTATTTCTTATTGGATAGCTGCAAAGCAGTTGAAGGACTGTAGCAATATAAGGACCATTAAGTGCCTCAGAGAAAAGGTTTGTTTGCTAAATACCAAGGGCTTGGACATAAAGAAGCATATACAAGTACTTTTTAAACCAGAAATATTGGTTCTGTTTGCTATCTGTAACACATGCTTTAGATCAGATACATCACATGGAAGGCCTGCAAGTAAAAAGTTCTCTAGACCAGATATTCTTTGACATCAAAATAATAGTTGCCTTGTTTTCATGTGACACATTGCAACTTCCCAGTTACTGAATTTTAATGTCCTTCATACATTGCACTCTTGTTATGACTGTCTTAAATTCCTACTCCAGTCTGTATGGTTTGGTTCTTCTATAGATTTTCTGTCAGCTTTCTTTTTCATTTTTATGGGATATTCATGGATAAGATTTTCCATGTTTTAGCCACAATCTGCAAGTCAGAAACATCAGAAATCACCTCTAGTTTTTGCAATATAAGAATTTCAAGCAGATATTGATGAGATATCTCAAAGTAAAAGAGACAGAGAGGGGAAAAAAATAAAAACACATTTATTTATTGAGAAGCATCTCAGCCACCACTTCACTACTTCAGCTGCCCAGGCCATTTTGGAGAGGCAGCTCTCCACCACAAGGCAGGAAAAGTACCAGAAGACTCTCTTTCAAGACAAATAATAAGTATATGCTCTGGGTCTCGAGGTGCTGAAATGCACACTCAAACACCATCCTGCAGGTGCTCAGTGGATTCTTGGAAAGCTCATTCCTGTGGTCAAAGCACTCAACCCAGGCTTTCTGAGCAAGCAGTAGGCAGGGTGAGGGGTCTCCTCAGTGGAAGGCTCACCTCATCCATCTCCCGTGGATTTCCTTTGTTTCAAAAAGAAAAGTGAGGTCAGGTTGCAGAGAGCCCCTACATCATACTGCTTTCTGGATTAGACTTCACTGGGGTGCACAAATGAGCTCGGTGTCTGTCACTCCCATTTAGACTGCAGGCAAAGACACCCATGCTAGTATCTTTTTCATGGCAGTATGTATTCATGCAGAGCACCGTAGCTAAAGATTTTTCCATGCCAAATGGACATGGAAGAGTACATTAGCAGTTAGGGGTGGTGGACAGCTTCCAGATAGTTTATGTTACTTGTTTCTCTCTGCTCAGTGAGATTCTTGTACCAATGGACTGCCTGCAGCCTCAGATGTTGCAGTTTTCCAGGAATGAGGCTTTTTTTTTTTTTTTTTCCATCCAGAATTTCCCTTATCACTGCTGCTCATTCAGCTACATAATCTTTTCCTATTTTGCCTTGTACTCAGAACCAGCAACCGACAACCTGTGGCTGGTCCCAGGCTAAGCCTTTTTCAAGTATTATTGGGATATTTCTTGTGGCAGCTCACAGGCATGGGGAAGGAAGGCCATGTAGTTTTGCAAACACTGTGTAACGCGGCATCTCAGTTTCAAATCTGATGCCAGTGCTGCAGCAGTGCTCCCTACTCCTGCTTGCCAGCTGCAGAAAGAGTCAGGGAAGGCCCCTGTGTCCATGAAAAATCAGATAGAATTAAAAAAAGAAATAGGTTGAGAGGCGTGTAGCAAGATGGGAAGATTAATTTAGAGAGAAATATGTTGTTGATAATTGCAGAAAGTCCAAGAAAGAAACAATGTTCCTTAGTATCTGGGTAGGACACGTATAAAGTGAAGCAGGAGTCTTCTTGGATTGAAAGGTGTCCGAAGTGCATCCGACGTTACTCTTAATGAAATGATTCACAAGGTACTGGCATAACAACCTCTTTTTTATTTTATTTTTTCCTCATGTCTCTGTCATCTCTTGAAATGACTCATAATACCAGTGTGTTGTTGCACTGATGACAACTGAGCAGTGGTCAACTGCTACATCTCTCTGTTACTCTGCAGTTTGGTACCGTAGGTGTATTTTTGGCAGTTTTTATGACGTTTTAACAGCATATTACCAATAGAATAGGATATCCTTATTCCACAGATGTTGATAAATATGAGAGTTAATAAATGAATGACTAAATATGTCCCTAGAAGGAGAAATTCAAGTGAGCATAGTTCAAAAAAGGTTCTCTACTGATCAGACCCTTTCTGAGGCATGTACTGTCAAGATTTACTTTCACATGCAACCATTTTAAACTTTCCCCTCTATAAGCGGGTGAGAAACCCAAGCTGGGAATAACAGCCAATTTGCTAGAAAGCAGATGGTGCGCTCGCACTGTTGCAGGTAGCCTCAATCCCTAGCAACACATCTTATTTCTCATGGAGAGGTCAAAGCATACATATAACTGTTGTGTCCCCATCTTCTCCTGCAAATGCTGGCCACAGAGTGACACTGAAGCCAATAAAAATGACACTGGAAACGCTAGATAGTTTGGAAGCTAGCCATACCACAAAGACCTTTTCTTGCAGCAAAGTCTCAATAGTTCGGGCTCTCAATTTTAAATCTTACCCAGACAATAAGGGAAACTTTTCCTGGAGCAGAGTACTAGAGATGAGAGATTGAAGAACAAGACAAAAACTGAAAAAAAAAAATAAATTACATGATTTTGGATTTTCATTATCACTTGAATTTCAGTTTCTTCCTATTCTTATTCCTCCTCCTATCTGCTTTTTACAAGTTTGTGAACCGATTTTTTATTCTCTTCCACTTTATCCATTTCCTCTCCTACCCAAGTTGAGTTAATCATTAAGATCTGCAGTTTTATGAGCTTATGTCTTCCTGGTGGAGTGGAAATCATGCAGAAATAAATTAAAATGCATAAATGAATAGAAACAACCCCAAAATGGCTAGTCATGGGTATCAGTTTTCTATGTAAACCAGTCACCCAGTCACCAATTTATGAAATTTCTCCTTAGCCATTCCACACCAATACTTACCTTATACCCAGTTAACATGGTCAGACCATATATAAAGAGCTCCTTCACAGCATCTGCTCCACTCTGTATATGTTTAATCTTTGCACTACTTAAGTATTTTCTGGCTAATACTCTACATCACGCATTTCTGTCTTATCACACTTTAGTCCCAATTTCTGCTGCCACACAGAGTTAACATTGCAGAGTTCACCTGCCTTTCATGACCACCTGTAATTTCTCAACAAACCCAAATATACCTTGATAAATACATCCTTGGTAAATCCTTCAGAAAAATACAAGTTTGGTAAGGGAGAGGGTATTTTTCTCTTGGCTCCTGGGGCAATTGTACACAATGTTCCTTAAGAAGGTGATTTGAAATCATCTTAGCGATGGTAGTTTTTCTAAGCATTTCTGGCTGCGTATCAGTCACTGAGGCACACTGAGGATATTCATTAAGGGGTTTAAAATAGAAAGAACCTCCAGACTTGTCAAATCAGATGTTTTACATTTCTAACCACTGCATTGCTAAAAACAAACAAACAAAAAAGAAAAACAAAGAAACAAAAACACAGCAGAGGAGACATTTGAGAATTTTTTTTATCTCCCTGTGCTGAATAAATACATGTAAGAGAAAGTATGAAAAAAAAAAAAAAAAAAAAAAAGTTTTTTGTTTTGTTTTAAGGATGTAAATGCCAATAACAGGACTCGCAATTACACTGTCTGGATTATTCGCCAGGTTACACAGAACATTTTGAGAGGTGGTCACCAGGTTACACAGAACATTTTGAGAGGTGGAAACAAACATTTCCTTGTAAATTAGCCAGCACTTAGTACCCAAACAGACTCAAGAATTTAATGGAAATATATTACGGATGTTGCAAAAAAAAAGGTTAATTAAGCATTTTATTCAAGGAGGATAGGGTTGATACAAAACACATACTAAGCTTGAAACATACTCAAAACTTCATGAGAAAAACATAAATGAAAAATCTACAGGTTTTACTTCTCTGCCACACACACACAAAGAAAAAGCTGAAATGCTCAAGTCATATACAGCTTGTTTATATGCAATAAAGATAATTATGTGGTGTGAATGTAGTCATCCATATTACAGTGAGAGGAAAACAGGCACACAGAACATTTAATAAAAGAAAACTCTAAAGTTTCAACTCACAGCCTCTGAAACCTAAGGCAGACAATTTATCTCCTGGGATACGCGTTCTGCTTAAACTCCGTGGGGATTTGGGACTAAATAACAGAAGTGTTAAATTATCTAAAAACAGGAAAGGTATTTTTTGTTTTGTTTTGTTTGTTTGTTTTCTGTGTAAAAAGACATATGAGTGGCCAGAACATAGTCAGAACTGTAAGAAGGACTCAGATATGAAGGGGCTTGAGTGACTCAAGCTAATAATTTCAGTTTCTTATCAATAGCTCTATTATAATACTAAATATAATAATTATTTTAAACCTTCAATATCAGTCTTAAATCCTGAATACATTATCACTTTATTTTGTGGTGACATTCTATATTTTTTCATGTGGAGATTAAATAATTATCCATGCAGTGCTGTGGTCAACTACATGGATAATGGGGCAGGGAAAAGACAGCACTTGTTCTTGTCATGAGTTAAACTCATTAAAGCAGAAGGTTTGGTACTGTTCTTTTTTACTAATTTGGCTTGATTTGCTGTGGTAACACTATTCTGTTAGGTTAATTTTTCATGGGATAATTAATTGTGTATGTTTTTAATATGGTACTATGCAGTTCTTTAAAACAGGATCTTGAGGCACTGGAAGCATTCAAAAGTCATTTGCTTTTAAACAGTGGTGGGACTAGGAAATACTGTGAGTTCTGGGACGTATAGGCTGTCTGCACAGTGTTTTTATTGTGCTGTATACCTTATGGCTTCTACAGCACTCTTTATACCTGAGAGCATAAAACAGGAAAACTGCCAGCTATTACACCCATACCCTGAAAGCATTCTGTTTGAAATCACCTTGTTAACACACTAACTGAAAACAAATTAAACCTATTATGGAAACTTCTAAGTAGTTTTGCTTCTTTCTTCATTCTTCTAGTAATAAGGAGAACAACAACAACAAAATTATGAGAATTCATGAAAAAATATATATATATTTCCTGAAAACTTTCCACCTAAGTATTTTGTTTTTTAAAGATTTTTGAGAGATAAAGGAAAAAAATGATTTTTGTATGTTTTCTGGCATCAAACTTTACATGTTTTTTTTTTTTTTTGTTTGCTTTCTTGTTTATAGAAGGCATACATTGCTGTTCTGTTGGCTTCTGTTTATATCAGTTGAGGGAAAACAATTAGGAACCATTTTTGCTCTGGAACGTCCCTGGAAAGGAGTTGTCTAACATGGTATTTTTGATGCATATAAACTCAATTGTTATATTTTTCTCTATTGTTCACCCAAGGCTTTTAAAGAAAACTTAGCACGCATCTCTTAATTAAGCTTTGCAGTGAGTGCCCTTGGGTGAGCAGGAAAATAGTATCAGATGAGTTCTGTCTGTAAGAAACCCGAAGCAGAAGGAAGATAAATCAGATGAATTTTCCATGGCACTGGCAAGATGGTCTTGTGACCACCTATACTGAGGCTCCAAAGTACAGCAATCTTTTCTAAGTATTTCATTTAAGGAGAGTTTTTTCCTGACATAGGAAAGCTAGAGAATCCACTGGAGTTCCCAGGCCACTTCTTGCAAAGCCTGTGTTTTAATTAACATTTAGCTAAGGGAACTCGTGCAAGTATTTTTATGGGCATAGCTAAAATCCTCCTGCCTGATGACTGACAATATTGCATCCCTCGTCAGCAGATGGATTAAATGGGAGGTATATTGGGATTCAAATGATGAACTTGGCTTCAGAGTGTTAACTATTTCATACCTAATACAAAGATTAAATAGCTCACGTTCCCATTGTCTTCTTTATGTGAAATAATAGGTAGATATGCCTATTTTTTATTTTATTTTAAAATGGGGGGAACAGGAGGCTAACTTTAAGCATTAAAGGTAAGAAGAGGTGAAAACAAAATCATTGATCCTATTGGATTAATCTCCTTCAGTTTATATTTATGATTATAGGATTGATAATACTATAGGTACAGGTTTATATTCAAAATTTAATATTAATTCTTCCAAGATTATAATGTTATTAAGGGATTAGAATATAAAAGCTGTCTTCAAGGGTGGTAGGCAATATTTTTGTCTTGTGTATTCGGATTCAGGTTAGTCAAAACATTTCCAAATCTATTTACCCATTTCTGCTAAAACTTAAACTGACCCAATTGGAAAAAAAAGTAAAAATTGAAAAGAAGCATAAAAAACATGTTTTTTTTGAATATGAAAACAATATGTCTTGACTTTGCAGTTCCAAAGGATGTTTCTTGTCAAAATATAGTTGATTTTTTAAAGAAAGTTTAAGAAAAGGGTTAAGTGAATCGGAAATGAAAGGTGATATGACAGGTCAAACAAAAGATCTTTTTTCTGCTTCTAACATATTTTCTCATGTTTCTAGAACCAGCAATGAACCAAATCTGCAGTTTTTATGCCCATATCTACTCTACAAAATGAATGGTCTGTAAATATGAAAGGGTTGATTCTGGCAAGTTATAGAAGATACTTAATAGTCCATTGACTTAATAGTCTATTGAGTGGGATTTGGCAGCCTTCAGAGTCCCACTGGGGGAGAGAAAGAGTGGGAGAAAGTGTTTGGGGAGGAGATCACACATAGAGAAGGATTTATTTTTCTAAGTGACCTGGGGGAAAACTTAACATTCTAAGAAATTTCTCAGACTGTGACCTTTCACCATGGCATTTAAAAGTAAAATGTACTAAGGGCTTGAAAAATATTATATAGGGATCGATCCTACACTAGGATGTCATGAAATAACAAACTTATCTAGATTCTGTTTCCAAAATACTACATACCATACAAAAAGTAAATACACCATTTATTCCCATCCTATTTCTGTCCTATCACCATCCAGGTGAAAAATCAATCATCATCCAGGAATATAACAATAACAAACCTGGCATTTTAGTTTTGTCATGGCATTAAACAAAACTTCTGGGATTTATCTCATCTTGACATCTATGAAACAGATATATGTCCCTGCACTAGTGACCCTAAGGACAGCCTTTGTAGAAAGGATAAACACATTTATGAGACAATTGTTCTAATCAGACGTATCATAGAACCATAGAATCATTCAATCATAGAATGTCTTGGGTTGGGAGGGACCTTAAAGATCATTTAATTCCAATACCCTGCCATGGGCAGGGATGCCTCCCACCAGACCAGGTTGCTCAAAGCCCTGACCAACTTGGCCTTGAACACCTCCAGGGATTGAGCATCCACAGCTTCTTGGGAAACCAGTTCCAGTGCCTCACCACATTGAGTGTAAATAATTTCTTCCTTACATCTAATCTAAACCTACTTTCTTTTAGTTTAAAGCTATTATTCCTTGTCCTATCACTACACACCCTGACAAAGAGTCACTCCCCATTTTTCCTGTAGGTCTTTAGGTATTGCAAGGCCATAATGAGGTCTCCCTAGAGGCTTCTCTTCTCCAGGATAAACAACCCCACCTCTCTCAACCTGTCTTCATAGGAGAGGAGCTCCTGGCCCTCTGATAATTTTTTAGCCCTCTTCTGGACCCACTCCAGCAGGTCCATTTTTTTCTTATGCAGCCACAGAGCTGAACACAGTACTGCAGGTGGGGTCTCAGAACAGAGGGGGACAATCCCCTCCCTCGCCCTGCTGGCCACACTGTTTTTAATACAGCCTAGGATATGGTTTTCTTTCTAGGCTTCTAGTGCACGCTGACAGTTTGTGTTCAGTTTTTCATCCACCCGTTTCTTCTCTGCAGGGCTGCTCTCAATTCATTCATTGCCCAGACTGTATTTGTATTTAGGATTAGCCTGATCCAGGTACAGAATCTTGCACTTGGCTTTGATGAACTTTGTAAGTTTTGCATGGGATCCACATACCAAGACCATCCAGGTCCCTCTCTGGATGGCATCTCTTTCTTCCAGCATGTTGCCTGCAAAGTTGCTGAGAGTGCATTCAATCCCTCTGTCCATGTCACTGGCAAAGAAGTTAAGTAATGTTGGTCCCAGTACAGATCCCTGAGGAACACTTGTCACTGGTCTCTACCTGGACATCGAGTCAATGACTGCAACACTTGGGATGTGACCATCCAGCTAATTCCTTATACACCAAATTGCACATCTTTCAAAAGCATGGCTCTCCATTTCAGAGACAAGAATATTGTGCAGGACACTAATAAAATAAAATTAACTTCATCTGGATAAACCAAAATATAGCAGAAAGATACTCTTCCAGCACAACCCATGTCTGCTGCTGGAACTTCATCACTGTAGTTGTGTTGGTCAGGAATTGAAAACCTGTATATCCTTGTCTGACATGGCTGTACTGGTAGAAATATGCAGCTCAAAACTGACGTGCAAAGTAGAAATAACTGCCTTAGACATATGGTTGACCCAGGAAGAAGCCAGTTTTCATTTGGATAATTCCCATTGCCATCTAACTTGGCCTTCTCACCCCAGGCATTTAGGATTCTGGCAAAGTGCCCTGGTTTCTCTGCCCTAAACCCAGCTCTATAACATCGCATTAATAAATACAGACCATTCCTCTACAAAGATGGTCACAACAGTCCTTTTAAATCTACTCAGCTATAAACTTTTGTACCTGTGCCAAACCCTGCTGTTTAAGGAGACATAAAGAGGCACAATTAAAACAATGTAATTGAATTAAATATAGCAAAAATAAAATAAAATAAAATAAAAGTTGAATACATAGGAAACATTCCTAGTGTCAAGAAACTGACTTCAGAGGGGTTGCATATAGGTATAGAGTTGGAAACACTGGAGAAATGGGTCCTCAGGTAGAGAAAAATGGAAGAGGGCAAAATAAAGTCAAGTCTAATTAGCTTACAGAGTCACATGGGAAGCAGCCATATGGGTCTGTGTAGCTCCAGCTCTTTGAAATGAATTAATTGCTTTGACCTGGTGCTGATTACAGCTTGTAGAGAAGGTAGGGTAAGTCTGGCTTTTGGGGAAGTGACTTAAGGGAGGTAAATGCTGAACCTCAGAAAATGGAGTGACCACAGCAGTTCTGGGGCAGAGGGAACTTGAGAAGTGACATATCTTTAAATCCTGACTACAATACACTTTTAATACTTCAGTAATTAGGCTGGATAACTGTGTGTCATAATCCATTTTCCTACCTCAGCTATCTTACCCACCTTCTATTATAGCATCCCAATTCAGAATGGCAACTGCTGTGTCACCAAAGACAGCTATAGTCTTACATCTTTTAAATTTTACCTATATACACATTTGCATATTCTATTTGCTTAAAATAGGTAGACACTGCTCTGGCAATGAAGAGTGCCTTTGTTTGGCCCAACAACAATTAGCTTATGGTATTATTACATTACTCCCAGCTTTGCCCAAGATCAGTTTGACCAAGCTGGTGTCTCTAGGGCCTTCTCCTAAATAAGATGCATATCTCATTTTCCCCAGTGGCAAAATAAATAGGCTTCTCTTAAGTGAAGTTTGGAACAAAAACATCTTGACTGTTTTTGTGAGGTAGGGGAAACCCTGGTGAGCTGGGAGTACTGTACATGCTCTGCTACACGACAAAGTGTGTTAGCTTCACAACATGAAACCTAATGCTCCCCAGAGGCAGCTGCCTTGGTCACCTGGGGAAATGTAAACACTGTTTTATACCTCTCTTGTTCTTTAAGCAAAATGGAAATGCTCATTGATTTGGTGCTGCTATGTTATATTACCACAAGTTCTTTCTCCTCCTTCCTCAGTCAGACTGAGACTTAGATGAGTTAGAAAAAAAACAGAAACAACACAAAACAAATGAAAAATACAAACAAACAAAAAAGAAAGAAAAAGCACAAAGACAATTTCCTCAACAGATTAAATACTCCTCAGTTCCTACAGTTGTTTCATATTTGAATCAAGCAAAATCAGGAGCAGAACATGCGTTAATAAGTATTTCTTACCAACTTTTTGATTCAAAACTCTGGCAAGTTCACCATTGTATGAAGGTATCTGAAATTAGCTTAGTGATTTCCCTTAGAAATGATAAGGACTGAAATGATTACTAATAGCAGCTGATTAAGGTGAAAAATAAATGATTTGATCTTGCATAGACATTTTTTACCAGGTGCATTTTTTTTCCCCAGTGAATGGACCCAAATATAAAAAACACATCTAAGGTGGGAAATGTCTGCAGTTAAGGAGCTTAAGTTAACACATATGCTTTCATGCATATGTAAGGCTCAAACAAATCCAGTACAGCCTAATTCTGTGGCTAGTTTGGTGGATTACAGTAGAATTTCTTAAAGGGGTTGGTTGTTTACCCCAAGCATACTTAACCTTTCTCTTGTGTGACAAGACTGCAAAAAAATTCTCAGTCCCAATGTCTCCCAGCATTCAGTTTGTTTGGGGATCACAGCCTGTGACATCCCACTTAGGAGAGATTTCTGAATCCAGCTGTGGTCTTTAGCTAATGCAGTTTTTAATAAACTGCCTTATTAATAGACGGTTCTTTAAGGATGATGCTGCAGAGTGCACTTCCCAGTTTACCTTTTTAGGAAATTGTTTACTCAGAATAACACATAAGTTAAACAAAATAAAACAAAATAAAACTGGGATTATATTAACCTTCCTTCTCATTCATACTTTTAAATGAAAATAATTATACAATTGGTAAAATAATGGGCCAGAGAAGTGAGAAGGCCACTTTTCTGTTGCACTAGGGAAGTCAGATTAATTCCCCTGTGAAAGCAGAGGGTAATCACAGGACATGCATCCCGAGAACGCAGTTCATTATTTCATGTATTCAAATTCCTTAAATCATATTTGCCTCTCTGTTACAAGCACCATAACAAAATCTTAAATCAGGATACTGAATGTTTAATAGTTTTTGTGATTTCTTTTATTACTGCAAGTTGATTTAAAAAACAAAACAAAAAACCTATGTTTTCTTAAGAACTTCACATTTGTATTAGGAAGAAAAAGGGAAAAAAAAAAGAAATATAGAAATTAGAAATGTATTTTGTTTTGGATAAAGTTATTTTGGGCACTTTCAAAGAGAATATTTATCTTAATCTTCTATCTGAGGTCAAGTAAAACAGAAGACCAGGCTCATGAGTTACAAGCAAGGCAGCAGATTTTACATGTCCCAGGGCACATGTACCTTCAAAACCTACTACAAATTTCTTGTAACTATTGTGCAGGAGGTGTATAAATACTGAATTATTTTTCTGTCACTGATCTTTCTGCTCCTTTTCCTGTTGAGACTACACTGCACTGTGACATTTTTTAGCAAATTCCCCCACCGTGGGAATAATCATGATCTAAAAATAAGATTTTTTTTTTTTTTTCCTCCCCTCTCCTTGCTGCTTACTTTTCTAAAAAGCAGTAGATTGCTAAGGGTTGCAATTCTATAATTCTCATCACTGCTCTTATTTCATCCCCACATGCTTTTGGTAGATCAATCAGAGATATTTCTGCAAACCTGTTAAAACATATGGAGAAAATATTTGAAAGTGTTGCAAGCTTCTGACCAGAATGCAAACCAAGCATGGACTTCTCAGTCCATGGACACATACGTCTAGGCTCAGCTACATCCAGCCTTGTGTGTGGTGAGACCTGGTATGATTAAGAAGAGAGCTGGGAGTTAAATGGTTGTATAAGATGGAAACTTCCTGGCCTGTCTGGGAGAAAACAGTGGCTGCTGTTATCTGGATATTTGTTCTTATTCTTTCTTACCAGCCGGTTTGGTGTTGTTGCAGTAAAGTGGAAAGAGATAAAAGGGAACTGACATCTTCAGATTGCAAGGCAACATTTGCAAGGTTGTCATAACCAAATTGTAAAAAAAAGTTATTAATACAACTCCGTGAGTTGCTTTCTCCCTTAGGTTACCTACAAGCAAAGGACTTTAGTTTATAAACCAAAGTGCTGATAAACCATCATTGCTACTAACCTACTTAGACTAATGTATATTTGCATTGCCATTCTGCTATTCAGTTACGTTTCAACTAAAACAACACATTTAAGCTAGGAAGATATACACCATTACACTATATACACCATTTATGTGGTGTATATAACACAAGCACACAGGGCAAAGATAATTGCATAATGAAAAGTAACCTCACTGCACACATGGAAATGGACAGAAAAAGAAGGGCCTCTACTCATAAATTCCTCAGAAAGAGTTAGTGATAGCTATTTGTCCAAGCTAAGCACTTAAAAATAAAATTAATAATAATAATAATAAAAACAACTATACTACGTTTGATTAAACATAGTATACATGGGGGAAAAGTCTGATTGAGACACACCACCCAGACATGAATATGTCAGCATTCTCCATAAGGAGGAAAGACAATATTTAAGCTTAATATTCTGCTAGCAATTTAATGGATAATCATAACATAAATAAATAAATAAATAAATAATCCTTTGTGCTATTTAGGGCAAAAAGCCAAGTCTTTATTTAGAAGGAAATATATAGCAATTGTAATTCATAAGAGGCTGTTTTATACACTTGTTCAACACAATGCTTAAAGCAGCATTTAGGAAAAAAAAAAGGAAAAAGAAAAGAAAAATATTCTTAACTGTTTTTAGAGCTTGTTTTCTTATTTCTTTCCTTTCTCTGAAGAAAAGCTACTTCTAATTCTACAGAAGGGACTGCTTCCAGAAACCTCTGTTAGTGTAAGAGCCTTTACATTGATTCCCACTAAGCACAGGGAGGTAGATTTTGTCCTCAGGTCAGAGAATCCAAGAGCAACATCTATCCATGGCAGCCACTACACAGTGAGTCCCATCCTACCAGAGTAAAACCTGTATTTGCTGTTCAAGGCAAATAATTCATAATTAATGAGAAATTACTTACTAGATACTGAGGCATGCATTAAATCCTCTCTTGCCCAAAACCTCAGTGCTGAGAGATATTTGACTTGACAGTCAACAGCCTGGATTTAGTTAGGTTCATCCTCGATTTGGAAGGGTTAATCTAATCCTTCCATGAGGAAATATGGCATAGGTTGAAATCATTAACATCTCTCCCACATTTCCATATCCCATAAGCAAGTAGATTGGTGACCCAAACTTTCAACCTTTCAAGTCACCCTGAACAAAGGTAACTATGAACTTATTTCAATGCCACTAAAAACAGTAAACATTATGTAGGTTTCAGAGATCATCTCTCTCAATTCCCTGTTCACAGAATCACACAGAATCACAGAATTTCTAGGTTGGAAGAGACCTCAAGATCATCGAGTCCAACCTCTGACCTAACGCTAACAGTCCCCACTAAACCATATCCCTAAGCTCTACATCTAAATGTCTTTTAAAGACTTCCAGGGATGGTGACTCCACCACTTCCCTGGGCAGCCTGTTCCAATGTCTAACAACCCTTTCGGTAAAGAAGTTCTTCCTAACATCTAACCTAAATCCCCCTGGCGCAACTTAAGCCCATTCCCCCTCGTCCTGTCACCAGGCACGTGGGAGAACAGACCAACCCCCACCTCGCTACAGCCTCCTTTAAGGTATCTGTAAAGAGCAATAAGGTCGCCCCTGAGCCTCCTTTTTTCCAGGCTGAACAAGCCCAGCTCCCTCAGCCGCTCCTCATAGGACTTGTTCTCCAGGCCCCTCACCAGCTTCGTCACCCTTCTCTGGACCCTGTTCTTTAATTCTTTAATGTAAACACAGCTGTATGTAATGATTCAATTGCCCATTGCTAACAGGAATGTAAGCAAACTCCTTGTGCAACACTCTTTTACCTCCCTAGTGGATCCTCACTTGCAGTAGTAGGGTTCGGCCTCATTAGAGTGCCAAACAAAAAGGACAACACTCATGCAATTAAAACAACAACAACAACAACAACAAAAACCTACACTTCCTTCTTTAGTTAGTGATTTGGACTATCCTTGTTCTTACTGACACAACTGGAAAAAGAAAAATCTCAAATTCAGTGAGACTAAACACCACTAAAGCCTTTGTGTAATCTCTGCATCATCATTCAGTGGCCATAGTCCCTCTCACTATTGGATTTATGTCTGCCACCCACCTCATGCTCAGAAATGTTATCTCTTTCCCTTGTGGCAAATTTCCAAAGCAGAGCAAAGAAAATGCCTTAGCAGACAGAGGGAAAAAAAAAAAATCTCCTTTGTAGGAAGCATTTTTGCTCAATGATAGTAAAGCATTAAAAAGGGAAACTTTCTGAGAATAAAGCACAAGTGTCAGTGCTGAAGGGTGAGGAAGAATAAAACATATAGAAAAGATGAGTTTATTAGTGAGATTTGGTTGTGATTTTGCTGTTTATGATTGCTACACATGCCTTCTTCCTTTACAAAAGACACTATCTTCTGGTACAAATGCTGGTACAAATGCTGTATACTTAACGGATGGCTGGAGCTTTTTATTTATTGACTTTGTAGTAACTAATAAAACAACTGTTCGCTATTGAGCTTTACTATCCACAGACAGTTAACACTGCACATTCAACATTATTAAATGTGGTAGTGTATGTTAACTCTTGAATTTTGTAGTGATAGCCAAAAATGTCTAGAGTTACTACAATGAGCTCACTCTAGATATTATGGTGGCTCTGAGATTTTGGGAATTTCAAAAAGTCTTATTTGCCACACAGTTCATGAAGCCAAAAGACCAATTTCAACACTGACCAGATTTAATTTGATTTGCAGACTTCATTTTTTTCAGCAGGTGTTTCCCTCAAACTCTCTGAGATCTACTCTGAGATTTTCTTCACGGCCTTCCTGGACATTGTCCCAGCAATACACTTAGGAGGGATTTGTAGACACAGGCTATAGTCTCCTACTTATCAGACTAAAGGAGAAAACTTGCACCAAAATATCCCATTTTATCTTTTGTGCAGCTGGGCAACCAGATGAACCAAGAAGCAGGTTAAACTTTTTATTTTTTTTTCCCCACTTTTTTTTTTTTTTTTTTTTTTTTTTTTACCTTTCCAGATTAGTATCAAGGTAGAGAATTGTGCCAGAACAGAAAAGAGAAGATACAAGTGCATGGAAAGGACAAGACTGCTTCTTTCAATAGCAGTGCTGGTTCCTGAGATTGTAACAGGGTTATGAATCTATAACACCCCACTGGAATGACCTAGTTGAGTGCCTACAGGAGCAAATCCCACATACAAGACAGCAAAATACATCACTCTTGCAACAAAGGCAGTAGCTTCAAAATGGACACTTCATCAGGCTGATGATGTCACTAAACTACTCATTGTTTTTGTAAAATCTGATCAGAATCTTCTTTTTCTGCCCCTTATTACTGACATCCCTTTGTGTCTCCATCCTGGATATTCGTCTTGATTATTCATTTTTATCATTTTTATCATTTTATGATTAATCATTTTTATCATTATCATTTTTATCATTTTGTATTCTCATATTGACTCTTTTTTCTTTCATTATTTACATGAATAAGTTTGTCACTTGCTGTGGCTGCCACATAGTATATATTGCTGCCTGTTGCAAGGACAGAAAATAACCCTGAAATTTGAACAGATGTCTATTGGTAGCTTGAAACAGTGCTATTGGCCTAAATATTTATTATTTTTTTATTATTCATGAATCTAATAAAATAAGCAATACGATGTTCAGGTTATGTGGAAGACAGGCTTATCCCATCAATTAAAAAGCACTATACACACTCCACTCAGACATTTCTTAAAATTTCGTGGATTTTTGCTATGCTGTTTAAAAGCTGCTTTTCAGTTCAGTCCAGTGATGACACAGGAGCCAGTTATATACTGCATTTCATTCTCCATAGGTTGCAGGAAACATGAAGCCTCAGATGGTCCACATATGTCTTTGACTTCATTTTATGAGTTTTGGAGTTGTCACTGTTGCATTCCCTAGAGTTGCAGCAATAATTTTACTCTGTTGGATTAAACATCCCTTCAAACCTATGATTATGTTTTAAATTTAGAGTATCGGTCTTTTGGAGGTTAAGGGTAGGATTAGGCAAAATTCTGAAACATTGTTCCTATTGCTTTTCACCAAGGCAGTGTGCTGTTTTTCTTTTATATTAAAAATGGCCGAAAAATTTTTCTTTCATGTTTCTGGAATATGATTCACCAGAAACCAGAACTTACAGAGTTAAGCAGCCATCCATGAAGATGATTTCTGGGTGTACTAATTTCAGTTGCAAATCACAAGAGATTGTTCCTCTGTATTTAAAAACAATAAATTTTGGGGAAAATAAACAAAGCTTTCTTTCCTTACTGTGTAAGTAAGCAATTACAAGATAGAAAATATTTTACAAAGTAAATGGAAGATGCATCATTTGACTTATTTAAGACTGTTTCAGAGAAAAAGCTAAATGCATATTGTTGGGAAAAAAAAAAAAAAAAAAGGCTCTCTTCAAAATTGTAAGCCTCTATATATATGCACAATGTGATCCTGATTTTTTTTTTTTATATATATTATTATTATTTATTTAGAGCTTCCAGATGCCTTTGTAACAAATAATGATAATTACAGTCTTGGTCATGCACTATTGAAGCTAATCGTACAGATCCCATTACTGTTAACAACCAAAAAACAGGTTATCTAGTATTTCCATTGCAAAAAGTCTAAAGAAATATATAAACACACAATAGAATACACATATATGAAATTAATTTTAGGGAAAAATTGACATATGATATTTCCAAATCAGTATTTGTCATTTCATTATTTCTAATTGAAATTTATCTAATTTGAAATTAGTTCACACTTTACATATACTTCTGTTCCTAAATAGAAATATGTATGTTTTCTGTTTTAATGATGAATCCAATATAAACACATTTGTTTCAAATAAAATAACAATTTCTATACACTCTTAGAAGTCAGCTTTTTCTTCCAGTCTCAAAAATGTGATTGTCAACATTCATTTTATTTGTTCTGAATAAATTATTCAGATCTTATTTACCATATTATTAAATTTTAATTGTTCCATTGCATTTTGTCAAATGTAAACAAACCTGTGCAAGAATAAAACACTGTTTAATTATGGCAGCTTCAATTGCTCAACAAAAGAGACATTTTAGAGAGGAATTTTTAGATTGTCTAATTCTTCCCCAAAGGCAAATGCAGCTTTCTCAAAGATATTGCCTACCCATTTTATTATATATCCACAAAGGTAATTTTTCTAAAGAAGATCTTACAAAAGAGAGTATTTAAAGTCTTGATTTTTTTTTGTTTTGTTTTGTTTCAGTTAATTGCGCATTTGTAGTTTTCCTTTGTTTAGCATTGCCCAGAAACAGATATTGAAAGTGATGAGACATGCGAGTCTGTATTAAAAAGAAAGAATGCCACCAACAACACCACTACCTCGTTATTGCTCAAAGAGGCTCTCTTGCACTGGCTGATGTGGATTTTGACTGGTGCCTCAATTTGTATATTCTAGTCCCTACTGCATGTGGGGGCAAAATCTACGGGTTATATGGGTTACAAACATAAATGATTTTTTACATTGACTGTTATGCAGTAGCCCGGTAACACAGAAGTACAAATAGTCACCTGGTTGGAAAGAAAATAGCTATGTTCTGCAGTTGAACATGTGCAGACTCCATACGCTCCCTGATGTGAAAACTGAGGTCAAAACACAGTAAGGATAGGTTATGACCGACACCATAACTATACTAAAGCCATTCCTGTGCTGGAACAAAGCACAAGCCTCGTTGACATTACACCCACAGGGCTACTGAAAGGAAAAGCCATACACTGTCAACCTACACTCAGTGAACTGAACCTGCATTTCACCATAACTCCCATATCATGTGGTGGTGTGATCTTGCAGGAGCTTCAGACAAGCAAGACAGTGCATTCAATAGGACATGCAGCCATGTGAGATGAAGCAATGACCATTTCTTTATTTTTACATTGCTTCCAGTAGCAAAACTCTAATGAATGAGAGGTGAAAGCTGGTCCCAGCTCCACATCTGTGTAGAAAACTTCAGCCTACCCCAATGGATTCAATCATGTTAGAGCAGCACTCTCAGATGGTGGAACATGAGCCAGCAGTAGTCTGGGGTGGGCTTCGGTATGTAATTACAGACTTGTTCTTCAACAGCTAAATCCTCTGAAACCATTAAAAGCAACAGTGAGACCACAGTGGGACTCATTAGCGAGTCACAGACCTAAGTCTATGTGCTTGAACAGTTCCTGGGCTGGCTTGGACCACAGGAGGAACTGTCACACAGTTGTCAGTCCTCAGCTCTTTTTGACTTGTCTGTAGAAGCCCTGCTTGCAGGGACTACCAAGGACTTAGGGCCCTCGGGTGCTGACAGGTCAGTTGGAATTTATTGGTATAAATGTTGAGAAGTGTGTGGAAAATAAGTGGGTACTTGGTAGACAGAGCAGGAGGGGTGTTTTATATAGAAGGAATGAACAGCATAATGCTGGAATGGGAGTCCAATTCCTACAGCATTGTTTTTCACTTAGTATATTATACTGTCATTTCATATGCCTCAAATTATGGACAAAAAACACATTTTCGTTCATATTTAGCAATGATTGTAGAAGGAAGAAAAAAAAAAGCTAAAGATGCTGTCAGCAAAATCCAGCTGTAATCTTGCGATCACAGCTTCTCAGAAATAGTCTCTTGCCCTATCAGAAAATACATGTGTGGTCTGATCATAGCCAGAATGTTTGTCTGGATTTTCTCTGCTGTTCTCATCTATGGCTAATGTTTATGACTGCTTTTGCACAGCCATGGGGGCCCTCTGTCCTACCAAATATATCTTTTTCACAATGGTTAGCTAAAGGACTCCGTAACCATGTGGCCTGGTGTTCCACTTTGCTATTGGTATGTGATGTCATGCTGATCCAGAAAATAGACCTGAATTTCAGAGAAAATTTACAGTCCCTAATATTTTTGAAGAAATAGCAGAGGACTATCAGAGTTGTAGGTAGCTGTATGCTGAACATTCAAACCTCAGTGAGTAGGTGCCTGCAAATTTGTGTCATTCTTATCTCGTGCCTCCATAACTCACCTTTTTGTACCAGCATCAAACAATAGGTCTGGGGAAAAAATAATGTGCTTCAGGGTTGGATCATCTAAGAAAAGCTAAGAAAAAAGCAGTACAAAGCTGTAAGTGAGAGTTAAATGCTGCTAAGTATTTAGCAGAAATAAGAGCCAATGAGAGGGCCCAGGAGGCAATACCCAGTAGAGCTGCCAGAGCCATCAGGTGAGTTCAGAAAGCAATTGATGCCTATTTGCAATCTATCCCAGGTTTTGTGCATGTAGTTTAAAGTAGGAGTATCACTAATCAAAGAGAAACTTCTACTTGTGCTGTCTGGGACCAATCCCTCATCCAGCAATACCAGTTGTCTTTCTTTTTTGAATTATCAAGAAGACACAAAAACATGAGAATGATTTATGATTATTTATATATATATATATATATATATATATATATTTTTAACAATGATTTTGATGGGCTTGTTCAAGTTTGTTGTTTTTGTTTGGGCTATCTAAGGCCCGGGGAAGCAAGGTGAGGAACTTAGAAAGCAGAGTGATCTATTTTCATCAGTGGTATCACTCCTTAAAGAAGCTTCTGTTACCCCATGGACACTGCACAGTGCTCTGATGATATGTTAAGTCTCAACTCCTTAAGGAGTCAATATAAACCTATGAAAGATTTGTTCAAACAGTTAAAGAAAAAAAATAAATCTCCCATTTCTAAGGCTAAACAAAAGATCTGTCCTGTCATTTGAACTTTGAAGTTTCCATATGGTCTTGGGAAATACAAATTTTTAATGGTAGCTTCACAGCTAATAAATAGCTAAGAAGCAGAGCTGCAATGTCACTTGGAAGAGATGAGGACCTCCATGTTTTATTACAGCTCTAATCATAACATATGCAGTATGTTCAAACCTGGATAAGAAATATTAATTTCAACCCCACTGTCAGCTTGAAATAATCTAAATAACTTCTATCTGACAGTTGAATTTACAAATCTAAATATACCAAACAAACCCATTCAGTTTGAATTGCATCTGAAGAGGAAACAAAGACCAACTACAAACCTTAACTCCTGTTGCAAAAATATTTTGAAGTTGAGGATTTCTATCTGGACAATTCCAAATACAAATGTTCTTTTTCTGCAGGATTTTCTCCCAGTTTTCTAAATAAGAATGTCCCTAAAATTGAGAGTAATAAACAGAGCTGTGCAACTATTGCATTTTTGAATCTTGAACTTTAAAAGAAACAGAAAAGATAAGATGTAAATAGAACTTAAATAAAGTTATTTTCCATGTTTATTTTACTCTAAAAATATTTAATTTTCTTTTGAGCAAGCATTATATATTTCATTTTTAACTCAGGTGAAATACTCAGTTTTATTATAATAATTTTTATTAGTGAATTTTTAAGTACCTTTCTTTTTTTAGCATAGCTTTTTTTTTTTTTTTTTTTTTTTTTTTTGAAATACATGGGGGAGTATCTAGAAGAGATAATTTTCAATAATTTCTTCTTTAATCAAATTCAAACCGAATTTGCAAATACTTCTTCTTTTAAAATTTGTATTTTAAAGAATATTCATATTTGTCAAAAATATTCCTCAGAGCTAGCCACGTGCACCTGCCAGACTGGCATTTTTATTTGAAAGCATGGAATTTTCATCCCATGTGCTTGATAACACTGACCTCAGACCATAATTTATGTTGCTAATAATGTGCTCCTGTAAAAAAAAAAAAAAAAAAAAAAAAAAAAAAAAAAAAAAAGGGAAAAAAAAAATACAAGGTGAGGCTGAAGGAAAGGTCTGCTTGTCAGATGCCACATCAGCGAGTAGAGTTTGACAGCAGGGAGCATGGGGTGAAGAGAAAAGAGCCAGATGTTATTATGTGTTATGTTCCTCCATGAACAGGGGAAGACGGACCAACTCCTGCCGTTTCAGCTATTTCCCCTCCAGCCCAGGGTGCTTCTCCTTGAACTGTGACACCGAGCTGAGAAGTAATGACATTATTTTGCAGACTGGAAGCTCAACAGGGCAGGGACTGTCTGTTTGTTTGTACTCATTCAGCACTTAGCACAATGCAGGCTTGATAGAGACTGTGGCCTCGGGACAGTGCAAACAATCGTATAAATAACTACGCATATGCAGGAAAGCCTCACCGGAAAGTTTAATTGCTGTGACAGTACCAACATCTGCTCTGGTAAAAGCCTACTTAAATTCCAACACTGCATTAACAATCTGGGATGATTCTCCTTGTACTTTGGCATCTAAAGTATATTTTACGTTGCCTACAACCCCCCCCCCCCCCCCCCCCCCCCCACTGCTAAGTATTTTAGCTTTACTCCTATCCAGCATTTTCATTCTAAACACACATTTTTAAGTGCAGCTGGGGCTAAGTGACCAGCAAATATGATTACTGCAAGCGTACAATGCCTGACATCCTTTATGCACTTGATTCTTGACTCAACACAGTGGGGGCTAATGGGAGCTGTGAGGATAATGCCCTGTGTAGCAGGTTGAGAGCATGGCTCCGAAAATTAACATGGGAGGCTTTCCATCTTCATAAGGCTGCTTTGCTGGCAATGACAGTGATGGGTGGTGTGTAATATCAGGAAAGATCAGACTGTGGCACAAACAGAAATCCTGTGACACCAATGCAGAGATTTTAAGGACCTTAGCTATTTTGGAAAGGACCTGAAGGCTGACTATTTTCTCAGGAAATAAATAAAATATCACCTTAAAAAATAAATATCATCTTAAAAAATGATACTACTTAATGAAGAGCTGACAGACAATTACCATAATAAAAGAAGTTTTTCTTTTTTCCATCACAAAAAGGATGGCTGTGAAGGTAAAACAATATGATGAGAGATAGAAGATGTATTCTCTGGGCTTTCTACAGATTCTCTAAATAATCTTGGGGACAGAAGCACTTCTTCCCTCTCACCTTTTGCATGATCAAGTTAAATTAGAAATTCTTCATAGAAGGGTTGATTGATCCCTTGTTATATGTATGGTACAGTGACACCCTGGCCTGTGAACATATGCTGGTATTTTTAATAGCTCCACTATGAGATTTGCTGTTAGAATGGCTCTGTGAGAATACGATGCTTGAACTGTGTGGGAGGTCAGACTAGATAATTTTAATAGGCCCTCCTGAACATGAAATATATTATCAAACAACAACACAATAATACAGGCAGCAATTATTTTCATAATGAGAATGGTGATTGTGTGGACAGCACTGAGTGAAAATAAACGAGAACCAGAGAATAATAGCAGGCTTCTGTAGCATGTTGAGGAATAAATATTCCTGTAAACAGAATTAGTATTGCTAATACTTCATATTCACGCAGCACTTTGCAGAGCTGTCACCTCCATTTTGGAGAAGGAGCAAACAGGGAAGAGAGGTGAAGTGAATGCCCAAGAGCATGCAGTGAAGGTTGCATTTCTTGTCGTGTGACCACCTCTGCCAGTCCCTCTTCCTCCTGAGACTTCTCATACATCTGGAAGTGCTAAATTCCATGGCAATGATAACTTGTCCCTCTCCTGACCCATGCTACTTCCACCTAACTGAACCTAGGTGACATCCTAGGGATCTCTGACAGTCATTTTCCCTCATAGATTGGCAGCCCATCCTTCTGGCCTTGTTTCAGGTGGGGCACCTTCTCAGGGCAGGTCGGACAGAGGGAGCCATGTGTGCTTCAAATCTGTTATGACCTCTACCTGCAGCCCCAAGTTGTCTCTGGATGGACCCCTTTGACAAACCTTCTCAGAAATCACCAACAGTAGTACATGCCTGGGGGTGTGAGGGTGTGAGTGTGAGTATCTGCATGTGAAGAGATTGACAGAATGATTCAAAAATACAATTTTCTTGTCCTGTTTTTTTTTTTTTTTGGTCTGACTTTCTTCCCTCACTTTAATTGAGTTTATGCTGTCTTCTTTTCCTTGGGGAGCCTGTTGCTTCTGTGTTTTGGGATTATTATTTCTGCCTTTCATTGGTAGACACATGTTTCTGCACTGAATAGTTTTTCCTCTACCCTCACTATCTACTTGAGACCAATTTGCAGATGCTATGTACAATGGATATAAGACCAAGAGCCAAGATATCAGCAGATGTAAATTGAAGCTGTACCAATTTACATCAGCAGATTATCTGATCTGACACTAATTTTGTCCTTCCTTCCATCCCCAATACAAGATGCTCTTCTACAGGATGCAATAACAGTAAAATGTTGGTAAGATTAAAGGCCCATTCTAGTAACCTTTTACAATCTGATTTACTAATTGGGCCATGGGACTCACAAAGCAGTGTGATTCTACCTCAACTACTAATTATCTGGCACTCAAATCCCAAATTAAAGACCTTATGCAGATGATTGGAGTCTTAGGGGGACGTGATTCTCAAGTGTCATTTTAAGGAGACAGACTCATATATTGTATGTACAAAAATGGGAAGAAGATGACAGGAGCAATTTTGCTTCCTTGCTATTAACATTCATGACACCCATGCTACCCGTGAAAAAAAAAAATAAAAAAAATAAAAAATTAAACTACAATAGCGATGTTTTGGCAGTCTGTGAACAACTGCACTTATAATGGGCTATTAATAGATTAAGATCTTGTCTACTGTACTCCCAACAGTTACCTAAGGATCTTGAAGTGTACTCGTAATAATAGCAATGCTCAGTACTTATAGAGTTTTACATCTCCGAAGTACTGTACAAACATTAACTAATTGATCATCAGCGCCACAGTGATCTGTCAACATTAATCAGAAATACGTTTTGAAAAAAGACCTACCTCATATTTAATTTGTTCAGGTGGCAGATCTATTCTGTAGAGGGCCTTACACTCTAGAGTCTGAGTGCTTTCCTACTGTAAAATTAAGTGTTGTAAGGAACACCTGTCATGGATGCTCTATTTTCTCATTTTGACCTCATGGGAAGAAATATTAAAAAGTTTACCATTTCCTTAGAAGCTTTTGTATTGCATGTATAGGTTTTATTTGCATTTTTTAAATATATCAATTCGTATAAATCTGTTGCAAAGAAGACACTGACAAAAATTAAGTTAGTGCGTTTTGTGGTAGTTCATGCTTTGTAGATAAACATCCTTCTGCTGTGTCTTTAGATTGTTGGATTGTACAAATAGAACAAGGCTGTTCGTTTTTTGGGACCTTGACACCTGCAAAATTTGTTTCCTTTGATTACGAACATTAAGTAGACCAAGAAATGGGAAATACACTTTTCTTCTTTCTCTACTTTTATAGGTCACGATGCCCTTTCACTAAGATAGCAGAGGAAGATGACTCTGCTTTGTGCAGTTTCTACCATTTAAGTGGTTATGGAGGTGACTTTTTAGCACACAACTGACTTAGCAATGTGCTGTTGTGTCTGGCTCGCCACACCAAATCTGAAGGAAAGGACTGCCACGAAAAAACATTGTAGTTTTTGAAATAGGTCATATATCTTCTCCCTTGGAGATCTTCAAAAACTGCCTGAACATGGCTCTAGGAATGTCCTCTAGGTGTCCCTGCTTGAGCAAGAGGATTGCACTAAATGGCCTCCAGAGGGCCCTTACAGACACAACTGTTCTGTGATTTTGTGATGTCCTAAATAACATAGGAAATAAGCTACAAAGTCTTAAGCACCATCTACTAATGTTGAATCCTTTGACTACTTTCAACATGTATATACACTTAGAGATAACTATCCATCGTCTGCATCCAAAGCTCCACTGAATAAATAGTATTAACAAACAAAAGACCAAGCCCTCCAGAAATCTTGTGTCCCCTTAAATAAGCATATATGTACAGGTTGTTAATTATGTAACCATACAATGTTTTTCTGAACTACTTGAATTCACTGGATACCCAGAGATGCAATGATTCAGTATACTGTTTCCTTTTTCTTATTACGTGTGTGGTTTTATTTTATTTTATTTTATTTTTATTATTTTTTTATTATTTTTTATTTTGTTACTCACTATCTAGCCAAACTTTTCTGTTCATTTCCATATGGGATTTTCTGTCATTCTAAGTGCTTCACAAATATTAATGAACTCCAGCTGTATTCCAGTACAGGGTGGAGGGTGAGAAAATAATAAGATGATTTAAGGTTTCTTGTGTATTTAACTATTTCATGCCTGACTTTTGTAATCTTATTATAATTATATTTTTAGGGAGGGTTTTCACAGGTCATTTAGTAGATCTTCAAGAAGAAAATTAATAAAGAACAAAATCTCTTACCTTGGCATAACAGTAAAACCTACATGATTTATTGGTAGGTTTGGAAACTGTAGTTACATCTCACAACCTCCTGCCACTAAAATAAGAGAGTAACAACAGCAGCATAACAGTTCCTCTGAAGGGGTGTTTGGCATATATTTTGCAAGCCCCACGTGGCTCTGTGTTGCAAATATGACTTGCAGAGTTCCCAGTGATGGAGTCACTGCAGGATGTGAGAAAGGAAGTGCAACACATTAATAAAACACCTCATGGGTGTGCAGACAGTCAGTGTGGTCTGATGCTACCAGGCACTGATTCCACATTCAGGCAACACCAACAATGCTAGTGGTTTGGCTGGATGACCAAAAGTGTAAGTCTTCCTGTATTGTTGTTCATATTATGACTCCACCAATGCAAGGAACTTGTTCTGTGGCTCCCAGGCTTCTTCCCTATAGAGCCTCTTTCCTCCCTTCTATTCTAAGCCTTCTGCTTCCCTCCTTTTTCTCCCTTCATTTCAACATCTCCAAATTTTTTTTTTTCTTTCTTTTTTTCCCCCTCCACCCCCAATAACCCTTAGTTTAGTTCCCGCACTTCTCATCAGTCCTAATCCTCTGTAGCTATTTTTGTTCTCCCTGTCCACATAGATCTCTCTCATTCGTTACCTGACTTCAATTTCCTCAGCAACCCATGGTCCCATAGGGTTGTTACACCCTTATTCCTCATCCCATACTTCTGTGATGCACATGGAGAACCAGTACCTCAACAACCTGTATCCATTCTCAGTGTGTATTTTCAGTCTCCCAGTTCCAGGGCTACTATGTTTTTTGTGCTTTAATTCCCTAAATCATCCTCTTTCATATGTGTTTTAAAATCAAATAGATACTCATTCTAGTTTGTCTAGCAGTACAGAAAGTGTAAAGTACTTTTTTTTTTTTTTTTTTTTTTTTTCACTTTTAATTAAGGAGTTTGAATCACACCAGGCTAGGAAAGGAAATATCTGTCCTTGAAGGATTGTTTAGTCTATCCCTCAAGGGCTGGAAAAATTCAGAGTATGCTTGCCTTGTGTTTTGGGTATAAAGAAGAGCTTACCAGGACAACACTGGAGCTGAGAGTAGTATCAAAGTAGTATGCGCTGTCTGAATATACCTGTACTCTTTCCAGCATTCATTTTCTCTCTGCCTTACTCAGAACAGCTTAGAACAAGCATATCACTGAATTGTCATGCTCAGATTTGCCTTCATCATTCACAGGAGGCTCAGGTACATCATAGCTTTTCAGGGAATGTTGGACATCTGCAAAACACTAAAGAGGATGCTTGGCTATTCAAAGAGTCCTTACATATAACTTTTAAGCAAGAATTTTGGTCAAGGCTTAGTATGTACTTGTATACTGATGCAATGATAAAAGGAAGGGTTCCTGAAACCTTGGAGTCAGTAAAAATTACTAGGAGTCTCATAAAGATTTCTCTTGCTCACCATTTAGTCAAATAGTCAGATAGGCTTCCAAGAGCAGAGCCTCTCTTTTGGAGCATATCCAAACCTCCCAAGTCTGCAGAAATCCCAGGAGAATGTGAAATTCTTGTCAGCTATCTAAATCCCAGCTTCCAGTAACACAAGATGATTTTTTTATTCTAATCCCAGATGGAGTCTGAGTGAAAATGGAAAACTTTGTGTTGTAGACTGGGGTAGCTGCAAGCCTTAAACACCCTTGGAGAGGCTATTTTTTGTTTAAATACATATTCTGCCAGTCTGCTGAGAGCAGTTTCTGTATCACTTGCAAATTCTGGTTTGCTTCTATGAACTCTCTGTGTATTTCTATCTTTGTAGTCTCTTTTGGTGTGTTTGCTAGATGAAATCACACCAAGTCTGTAGCTGAAGGGGAAAATGAACAACAGATCTTCTGAAACCCAGGTCAGACCTCTTTCCATTAGATAGCCTCTCCACACACTGCCAGTAAAAGCGGATTTTTTGCTTGATGTGATGTCAAAATACAGGTCACTTCAATGAAGCAATACCAAAACTTTATGAGTTTAGCTTTGAAATGTCTCAGAATTCATAAATAAAATGAAACTATTTTTTACAATCATGTATCATGGGATAAAAAATAGCTCAGTGAATTTTCACAGAGAAAATGCAGCTCTTTTCCTCTTTGTTATGACTGAGTGCAAAATGCAGCAGAAGGACCTTTTTATTTAAAGTAGTTTAATGACTGTCTGACTTTAGACACTGGGATCAAAAACAAAACAAAACAAAACAAAAATACTACCAGAAACACCTGTAGAGAAACAAGTAGTCAAGTACTTTCCTAGAAAATAGCCTCCCTCTCTCCTTCCCTTCCCTTCCCTTCCCTTCCCTTCCCTTCCCTTCCCTTCCCTTCCCTTCCCTTCCCTTCCCTTCCCTTCCCTTCCCTTCCCTTCCCTTCCCTTCCCTTCCCTTCCCTTCCCTTCCCTTCCCTTCCCTTCCCTTCCCTTCCCTTCCCTTCCCTTCCCTTCCCTTCCCTTCCCTTCCCTTCCCTTCCCTTCCCTTCCCTTCCCTTCCCTTCCCTTCCCTTCCCTTCCCTTCCCTTCCCTTCCCTTCCCTTCCCTTCCCTTCCCTTCCCTTCCCTTCCCTTCCCTTCCCTTCCCTTCCCTTCCCTTCCCTTCCCCTCTTCCCCTCTTCCCCTCTTCCCCTCTTCCCCTCTTCCCCTCTTCCCCTCTTCCCCTCTTCCCCTCTTCCCCTCTTCCCCCTTTCATTCCTCCCTTCATTCCATTTGAAACACATTTCCAATTGTTGGTTGACTGCAAACAACAAATTAGACATAACTTTGCAATAGAAACAACAAGAAAAAAATACATGAGTGATTTCAGAAAACTTTACCTTTAACCTCTGAAGAAGCAGCATTGTAATGCAGAGAAATGACATGCATAAATTCCTCTTTGATCTCTATAGCCAAGGCATACACAGAAGAGAATGAATTTTAAATGGGGCTACTTCCAATCTGCTATAATGGATATTTTATCATGGTTTTCATTGTAGGAAGTGCTAAGAATGGAGCAGAAGGATGGGAATGGCAGTGCAGAAGCATCATGTTCTCTTTACCCTGTTAAGCATGGGTGTGAGGTGACCCATGTACAGGATGGGGATTAAGGAATAGCAAGCTGGCTTTTGTGCTGATTTCCTTGAGTCTCTAGGCAGGAAATAGATTTTATTTTCTACCTTAATTATCTTTATTTGTAAAATGAGCATGAACATTTTTTCTTTTCTTCTTTAGAGTACAGATATGAGTGTTAAGATCAATCACTGAAAAGCTGAGACTGAAGATATGGAAACAATAGGGATCACTATCCTGCCTCAAGCATCCCATTTCACTCTTTATATGTTTGCAAATTACCTTTGATCCTTTCTAAGTGTGTACTCCAATATGGGTTGCATTTTGCATGATTCAGTCTTAAGAAATGCTGAGATCTGAAGGCCTGGTTCATGGCTGACTCCCAGAAGGAGCAAGTCTCAGTCCTCAGTATCCAACCAGGATTTTGGCCAGGGAACCCAACCCCATGCTTTTAGTGGTGTGTGTTTGAAGTACACCACCCTGGTGAACACCAGCTCTGTTAATCTTCTGTTAGGGACTATGCTGACTGATATGAAAACACTGTGGCTCCTGGTAAAACATTTGTTGTGTTTCAGCTGTTATGGTAAGTGAGTAAATCAAATCTCTGTTTTTGGATGATTTCCCTCTCTCTATCCCAACTACCCTTTCAACTCACTATCTCTCAAGGATCCTATTTCAATGTTAATATTTTATGCATTTAACTATGATAAATAAAGAATATAAACATGGAACATTAATGCATTCCTGAAGGATTAAACAGCACTGTAGAAACACAATTTTGCTTTGATTTTGAGATTTTTTTTTTAAGACAATTAAAGGTGTATTTAAGGAAATATTTGCCAGTCAAAAGTTATAATGAAAATCAGAACAAGAAAACACAAAAAGCTTTTAAAATGTAAAACCACATAAACAAAAAGTACCTTGAGGAAGTGAAAACAAACCTGGTATGTGTCCATTAAAAATCTATATACATATATAACCTTTGATGACTTTTTTTTTTTGGTAAAGGTCTTTAGTATGACAGGAAGAAGACATTAAGGAAGTGGGATTACTGATTGCTTAAGCCATACCAGGGCTAGGAGAGAAGTCAGTCTCTAGAAACAGTTGTCTCATTTTTTTGTCTATAATATTTCAAGTACTCAGAATCTAGTAAACCTGATGCATTAAAAAACTTTAAAAATAGCAACTACCAATATATTTAAATATTTTTCTGGATGCGAGAAGAAATCCTGGCAATGCCACATTTCTTGGTAGAGAGACTCTGCAAATATCAAAACAGAGAGAGAATAAAAGCTGAAGAAAACATCCAGAACACTTCACCTATAGGGAAGTGGGTATAACACAAGGGGCAATGGCCACAAAACGGATCACAGGAAGTTCCACACCAATATGTGAAAGGACTTCTTCACAGTGAGGGTGACAGAACACTAGAACAGGCTGCCCAGGGAGGCTGTGGAGTCTCCTTCTCTGGAGATATTCAAGGCCCATTTGTACGCCTGCCTGGGCAACTTGCTCTAGGGAACCTTCTTTAGCAGGGGGGTTGGACCCGATGATCTCTTGAGGTCCCTTTCAACCCCTACAATTCTGTGATTCGGTGATAATTTCTAACTTGCTTATCCTGAGATATTATAAATTTTGAATAACAAAGTCCCACCTAGGACCCTGTAACCAACACTAAAGCTGGATGGAGACCTTGCATTTTACATTGTAAATTGGCACAAATGATGCCACTTATAGCACTATGGCAGGCTTCAGCAGGAGGCTTACAAATGCCGCTTGTAATTAGTAAAAACTCCGATCTCAAATACATTTCACAGTTTGTTCCTGGGGAGAAGTACTTCACACTTTTTGAACTTTCAAGCTGATGGGCTGAGCACACAATTGGTGCAGTTTCTTTTGAAGTGGATAATCCAGTACACGGCTGAGCAAATGACAAACCAGATGCAGAATGAAAGGTACCCCTCAGGGATCGGAGAACCAGAGAAACAATGGAATCCACAGGACATTTTTAGTGAATCAGACCCTTGTTCTCCTCCACAAAGGAGGAGAGGAAAAAAATAGAAAAAAAAAAACACAACACGGTGACACATAAAACATGTGGCAACAAATTGATGGCAACTTCTACAAATGGGAACATGAACTACATGGCATGTGGATAAAAGAGAAAGCATCTGCAAAACATGTGAGGAAAATTGTGAATATAATTCTAGCAATTATGATTATAGTGTTGTATACGCTACTGCACTTAATTACAATTCTCTGTTCTTTTCATGCTATGGAAATGGACTAAATGGACTACAAAATATATCTCAAAAGACAAGCAATCTGTGGCATGAATAGGAACCTCCTTTATCTTAGTACAATGAGGACTACATTTCACAAACATGGCAGCATCTCTGTGATAATTCTTCAGAGCAGAATTTTGATTACAAACTGAACATTGTGAAAAAAATTAGCAGCTTTTATTATTTTATCTGAGAACATGAATAGGATTATTAGGACTATTAAGAAGAGAGTTTAAAAAATACACAACAAAAAGTAGTTTACTTTGAGAGTTACATTAAAATGGTAATCCTTTCTTTTCTTAAAAAATAATAATAATAAAAAATCCAGTATTATTTTATTGAAAGGTAAAGGGCTGAGTGTTTTTTAAATCTTCATTTGCATGCTTAAAGCTTTCCTAATTTTTCTTCATTGGAGTGAGAAGGTGTACAAGTTTTGTAGTGCTCACATACCCAGTTAAAAGTTAAAACAACAGTCATAATCATTAATCTTAAACTGTGAACCAGAACAGTGGGTCTGGGTAGATTTGTGAAATATTTTGTAAATAATGAATTCTGTTTAGGAACATTGGTCTAAAAGAGACCCCTCAGGGAACTGAATTCATTAGCATTTTTTTTTTTCCTTTTTTTTTTTTTTTTTTCTGTACATATTTAAACATGTACACTCATGTTTCAAGTGTCAGTTTCAGGCAGTTCAGATGCTCCACTGAATTAAATGAGCCAGTGCAGATTTACAGGACCTGGAGAAGTAAGCCATTATACCTATTGATAGGGAAAGTTATATGAAAGCATGGTGTTGTACAGCATAAGGTTTCCAGTGGCATGAATTTGGGACAACGGCATACTTGGGAATAGTAAAGCTGTGAGTTACAAGATTGTCTGTAAAGACAGACTGATAAAACTTAACAGTTCATTGCCCCATCATGTATACTGCAAGCCTCATTCATTTTATAGATTTTTTGAGTATTTAAGAGTGCAATGAGTTGGATAACTTGTCTCTAAATAACTTGGGAATTCTGGTTGTGTGTTTGGAGAGGAAGGCTTTGCTGTGTAGGAGAAGTTCTGGGGGCTGTCAGGGCTAAGCCACATTTCTCCAGGGTCAGGAAAAATGTTGGTGAGCCTCGATGAGCATCATCTAGCTGTGAGTATAGCATACAGTTAGAAGGGTGAGTGAGTGAAGGAAGTTGAAGCTGAGCTCTGAAATGTGGAAGAACAGTGGAAGAACAAATTACAATATCCATACAGATCTTAGCAAATAAAAAGGCTGCCAATGTATACGTGTTTGGGGAGAGGAAGGAAGCATAAGATACAAGACTATGAAATGAGAAGAAAGAAAGCACCAGGAGTTGTTCCGTTTTCTTGGTTTAGCTAAAGAGGATAACAAGGAACAAAGAGCGGCTATGAAGAAGAGAGGGGAAGGTATGAGTAGGGCCAAGAAAAGGAGAAAATTAGATTAACTGGAAATGGAGGAGAAGAAAAAATTAATTATTGCAGGGGCATATCAGCTGTCTGGGCCACACTGGCCATACTGCTCGTTCCTAGACATACCACCTGGGAATGCTCAAGAGTGTGAAGAAACTGAGACAGAGAAATGTATATAAATATGCTTACTGTGCTACCTAATCATGTATACACATACATATTTTCTCAGAGATACCTATTAATTCAGTAAGGAGAGTTATATATTTCAAGGGAATTTTTCTTTAGGATTCACTGTGAAGCCACACACTGGCCAATTACAAAAAGCGTGTTTAACCTAAGGGGACTTCCCAAAGCTCTGTAGAAGTCTTTATGGCCATGGACAACTGAGATTGTGGTCTTCAAAGTGCAACATGAAAGGTTACCAAACACACCAAGGAACAGATTGTGTCCTAATCCTGCAGAAGTACGCTAGGCTTGTGAATACCCAAGTCTAGTGATCCAAAAATTCAAACACACTCGGTCAGCTATTCAGCGTCTACTCAGGAAAATCTGTGTGTAGTCTGACTTTGCAAAAACAGCTGAAGTTATTTCTTAAAATGTTTTCCTTATAAATTAATTTTCCTGATTTTCTGTGGATTTCTATTAGTCTTCTCTTGGTTTATATCACCTACTATAGGTCATTAATAATGCTGGTATATGACACATGGTAGCTTAAACTTTCTCCTCCTGGCTGAACCTGAACTAATTTAAGCTATTGCAAATCTCCAATATTTACATCAGAGTTAATTAATATTTGGATTTTCTGCATGTCAACTGCTGTAAATTTATTAGCACTTCTTTTCCTTCAGTAACCATGAGAAAACTAGTCTCCATTGCTACAGTTCTTACTAAAAGCAACATCCAGGCTTGAGGTCATCTAGTTTGAACATTTCCTTCACCCACTACTGCTTTCCACAGAGGCTTTGTCTAGACTTAGAAACGCAAGCTAACTGAGATTGATTTATTCCAAGTTGTACAGATCTCAGATTTGATCTCTTCTTCTCTCTATTTTCTTGGATTTTATATGACTTAGAGAAGCACGTCATCCTCCCTTTATAATCAAGACACTCATGTTTCACTAGGTAATAGCAGGATTCCAGAACCTACCACATGTATATCACTGTTTGATTCTGTTGTTTAAACTTCTGTTTCACCAACAGTATGGGAATGATTTCTCTCCAGAGTTTTTTTCCTGTCATGCATTTTGTAAAATATATATATATATATATATATATATTTCAGGAAGAGAAAATTCTTCCTCTGCATTACTTAGTCCTTCAGAAGAAGCAAAAGATAGTGTATTTTCTTCCCATGGACATCTAGGAAAAAGCTGACTCCTAAAAAGTTAGTTTGAACATGTATAATCAAATTATGATAATTGAATTAAATCCCATTTAAAAATCTAATGTTTATTATTAGCTTGTTTACTTCCTAATTATTTTATAGGCTTTTATTTTTTATGGCAGGACTCCAATAATTACAAAGCTGTGAAACTTGATACATATACAAGCAAAGAAATGCATTTGCAAATTCTGTTTAAAGAGAGAATTGTCAGAAATGCCAGAGCATGACAAAAGAGAAAGAAAACTTGGCTGTTAATGACATAGTCCTTCTCTTCCTTGTTAATATATTAAAGACTACATTAACAATTTTGGAGGGCAAGAGGGGAAAGGGGACTGCACTTAGAAAGCATAGGGCTGTGTAATATCATCAACACCAAGAGATTAAGAACTAAAATCAATATGTCAGTGTTCACCCAATGCATTGTCTTTTCCAATTTTTCTTGTGGACACCAGAAATAGATTCTGATGTCAGCTGAGTCTTGATCCTGGAAACATTATACTTGCCCACAAAGAAAAATAGTTTAACTGATTTTAAATGAATAGCAGTTTATAAAATGGGACTTCAGAATGCAATCATTTTTATAGGGAAGAATAGAATAGAATGCAATCATTTTTATATATTTTCTGGGACTACTCTATGCACTTAATTAAGTATTATCCTTATGCCTGAATTAATTAATTAAGTATACTGAACCCCTACAGATACAGTAGTGTCAACTAAGAGAGAATCAACGCTGCCAATAAAAATGCTAAATCTGTTAGTCCTGATTTTTGGAGAGCTTCTTGACCACACCCATTTTCCCTCAAAAATCAGTGAAATTCTTAGCATGATTTTAAGATACATGAGTTATGTTGACAGAAATAAGGATTCTCTACTTTCTTTCATTTTATTTTTTGCCTCATCATTAAAAAATAATGTAAGAATGTAACACTGAAATAGCATATGTGTCTTTAAATAAGGCATTTCTAGTTTGAAAGTCATACACAGACACTGTGAATATAATAATATTATAACTACCTGGGGAATTAATCCCAAGAGGAAACAACTTTATTATAAAGATCATGTTTTTTATCTACCTCTACCTAAGTGCCAGATGGTCAAACCAAAGAATCAACACATTAAGCAGATGGATGTATATGATTTCCAATTACTAGAGTTACTTCAGGTGGAAGGTTACTTCTACTGATGAGGGAAAAAGATTTGTCCCCAGATGGTGGCCAAAAAATTGCTCATTCTGCTCTTGTAGTATTAAAGGTTCATACTTTTCAAAGTTAGGATGTAGCACTAAAGATCTGATCCAAGGCTCATGGAAGACAGTAATTAAAGTTGGTATGTTTTAATCAAGCCTTAAAAGTGTGTGATGAAAAGTTGAAAACAAGAAGTTTTTAACCAGGGAGACGAGGCACTACCCTAAGTTTGAGCATGAGAAAGTGCTAGATACAACACAAGGAACCATTGGATATAATAAATTAAAGCATGGGGAATAAATGACCAGCTGTGTTCACACCCAATGTGTGTATTAAGAATACACATTCAGCCTCACTAATGGCTGGACCCCAAAATGGGAAAAGCAGCAGCTTCACATCAAGCAGAGCAGGAAAGGAGGAATCCCCAAGTCTTAAAGACCAGATGTGTATTTCCTTTAACAAAAGTGTCAAAAATATTTAAAATAATCTTTGTCAATAATGTAGGACAATAGGACTGAAAACAAAAGAGCTCAGTGGAAGGCAATAAAGCTCTATTAAACCTTGTTCAGGCTTCTACAGACAACCATGCATTAGTTACCAGCTGTACATAAGTATTTAGTCAAAGCATCTATTTCAATGACAATTCCCCATCAAGGGGATAAATGGAAGTATTGTTTTGATGTATTCAACAAGTTGGTTCTGTAGATTTCTGTGCATCCAGAGGTTAGAACTGTGTACTGCTCTGAATGGAGCTCATCCCTTCCCAAAGCTGACACAATCAGAACAGTTTCCCAGATCCCTTCCCTTATCTCATGTGCTCATGACACTTTCATGACACAGTTTAGCAAATGAGAAACTGTCTTGATAATCATTTATATATATGTATATGTATACATATATATATATAAATCATTAAAAATATTTTTAAATAACATAAGTATATAAGTATATATGTTATTTTGGGGTCAAATCAAAATACACATTTTCTGTTAATATAGGTTTCCATTGAAAATAACATATAGAGCAATAGAAAACACTGAGAATTATACTTTTCATTTTAAGTTGTTTACTTTGAACACTGTCACTGTTTTCAAAATCTTTGTTTCTGAAACAGAATTCTAATTGGAAATTGAAGAATTAGAAAAATCATCATCAACATCAATTGCTGGAACTTTTAAAGGTTTTTCTCTTCCTGTTTTTGATTACAGTTTTTGCCTCAAATTGTGACATTTGTGAATACTCTCAGTCCCTTGCAAATTCTCTGTTCCTACTCCCAAATCTCCATCTGCCCTCAAAAACACAAAAACCCAAACACTCCCTGTTCCACCTGATCATCTGCAATTATCTGTATGGGGAAAAGAGGAAAATTTTGAGAAGTGTTGGAGAGTAGGTTCATTTGACATCAGGTGTTTAATAATACACCATGCTTTGTTTTGTTTGTTTGTTTAATTATTTTTTTTTCCTTTTAATTATTATTATAATTTATTTGTAAATAGCAATTAAATTGAAACTTGTTCAAGTTGTAATTAATTCCAACCTTTTGTTGTTTAAACAGATCAGGTTTCTAAACTACATCATCTTCTTGGATTGATATCTCTGTTCAATGACCAGGTTTAGAGAGGCAGGAACTGCTGCTTCTCTTTGTCCTAAAGGACTGCTTTAGTTTCATACAAATATAGCTTGTGAAAGTAAAGGATGAAATAATCTTTTTGCCAGTAAAGGCTGGAATATGTCAACTCCCCTTTGTAAATAAAAGGTGAAGACCTTTATTTAGTTCTTTTGAGCAACACTTTGTAACAGTTTCAGGTGTGTCTGTTAGCAGAGATAAATTTAAATGCAAGCACTCTGCAACATCAATAGTGATATTAGTTATAAAATGATGGAACACAAACATGACAATAGATTGGAAAATCTGAAAGGAAATTGTGGTAATCAAAAAAGGAAGAAAAATACTTCTGTATTGCAGATGTGTATTTTCTTTGGCTAAATATCCTGCTGAAACTGTCATAGCTCGGTAACTGGTGCCTGTTGATTAGTATTATAACGGAGGCAATAAAGAATTTAAATAGCAAAGATAATATAATTATTTTCTAAATGTAAACTACTTTAGGGTAGAAATAATGAGGGCCTTTCATACACAAAATAGTTGTCTGGGGAGGCAGCAAGGACACAGGGCAAAGCTACAGCTGCGCAATGGAGACAACATCACCTTGCAGATTTACTGCACCACATCATAAGCTGATACAGGAGAAATGCAAACAGCTTTTTAGGTGAGCAAGTGAGACTTGACATTGACCAGACACTTTAAAGATAGTTTACAAAAAGAGAGAGATTTGGTATGACCTTCTCCTGACTCTCATGTTATTTATTCTATAACGACAGGTTAGTGATTCTCTATGGCAACCACCCCAGGTTGGTTCAGGAACATCTGCAGCTCCCAAGAGACTCCCTTGAAACAACCCCTCTTTCTATGTAATCATTCATTTCATCTCAAAGTGGTAAGACTGTGAGGTGGCCTATAGAATAAATATGATAGAAACTTTGTTGCTGATATCTTCATTCACAGGCAGACCTGTTTCTTTGGCATAAGGGAGAAGCAGCAATGAGAAGGTGAAAGAGACCAAGAGATGACAGGCGAAGCAAGGGGAGGCAGGGAGCACAAGTGGAGTGACAAATGGAGATATTTATAGTGGCATTATGGCCTTCTGCTTCAGAGGGCAAAATTCTCTGTGGGTCTGGAAAGTGTCTGTGATGAGTTCCAGAGTCAGCCAGTGCTTGGAGCTGGGTCTGTCTGCACCTCTTCCCATGAGTGGCCCAAAAACACCAAAAGAGCTTGACAAATCTAGAGCTAAGTTTTGTTAGATCATAAAGGAGATTCTTAAATTTTGCAGAGCAGAGAAACCACAACATATGCTTAGTAAAAAATCAGAAGTGTTTGAAACAAATACCCTTCTTTTCCAGTCTGTCTTCATAAAAGAAGATCACTGGCTCTTAGCACTTCTACTAGACCACCTCTCTCACTATTTTGTGCCCTGCTTCTCAGCCACAGCCAGGGAAAGGGCATAACATTAAATGTTGATCCCAACATCCACTGCACCTCCTGTCTGGATTTCATGTATTCCCAGCAGGACGGCTCCCTGCATAGTCACCTGGAAAGCATGACAGAGGATATCCTAGCCCTATAGAGGGCTATAGAGCTATAGCCCTATAGAGCTGGCTGGAGTCCAGCTGGGATGTGTGTGCAGCTAACGTACCACTAGGAACCTATGTCCAGATAACCAAATCCCACCCTTGTGTGATTAGGTAACACGAGTACTGCACTTTATTTCCTTGCTTTTATTTTAACTGGTTTGTTTCAGATAGATAAAATTTCAATCTGTGGATTTGATTATTTATTTATTTATTTTTTTCCATAATCAGTTCTTCCGTGTTAGTGTATGTTGAGAAACTGATGTTGCACAGGTTTCCCAGAAGTGTGATCACGTCTATGTATATTAGTTTAACAAGGCAGAAAGGACTTCTCTAGTTGCATATACTGCATCTATACTTAGGATAGGCCAGTGATTCGTAGAGAAGGGACCTTGATATATATAAACCAATGCTTTATTTTAGAAAACATCCATTAAAAAAGAAAGTGCTATGAATATAGGAAGTGTCAGTAAGTCATTTACAGAAATTCACACATATAAAATCAGATAAGGATTTGAATTTTTTCTTATCGTGTTGCAAGGAATGCTTGTTAGGTTGTGTGAATTCTGGACTTAATGTTTCACCAAAGTTTAATAAAAAAAAAAAAAAGAAATGGATTTAGTAGGGTAAATCATACCTTTCTTTTCAAAGTGAAGACATTTTGAGAGAAAAATAACGTTAGTACAAGCTTTGGGCTGTTGATTCATCACAGAATCACAGAACTGCTTGGATAGGAAGGGACCTTAAAGACCATCCAGTTCCAACCTCCTGCCACTTGCAGGGACACCTCCCAGTAAATCAGGTTGCTCAAAGCCCCATCCAACCTGGACTTGAACCAACCTTACTTTTGTTCAGGAGAAAAGGTTGGCATCTTCTCTTTCAACTAAGGGATTAATTTTTGCTACTCTCCCCTTCCTTCATTCCTTTTAAAAAGTGCCCTGGGAACACATCAGTCATTCCCACATCTCCAAATACTTTTTTTTTTTTTTTTTGGTGGTGTTGGTGTTTTTTGTTTGTTTGTTTATTTTTCTTTTCTGAAAGATAAAAAAGAATAGAGTAAGGAGTCAGGACTGCTTCGCTGATATTAAAAATCCAATCTGTGAAGACTGGTTACATATAAAAATAGAACTTTTTCTGTAATTGGTAGTAAATACACAGTTTGCCTATTAAAAGGTAAAACACATGCACTGCATAAGCACAACATTCGCACTCACGCACGAAACAAGACATTAATTGATAGATTGCTGGTAGTAGTATTAAAGATTTTTTGTTATTGTTAAAGAGTCTTTATAAAACTGTGCTCTGTGAGTAAACAAATATAAGCAAAATTAAATGTTTCAGAAATCTCATTATCAGTTTGTATCTTGATTTATCATAGTCTGGTACAATGTAATTAGAGGAACATCTTTTTACAATTCTCCTCTCTACTTGTCTTTGACTACCAACCCAAAGTACTGACAGAGCAGGAGGTTCAGATTAGTGATTCTTTTCCTTTTCAATTCTTTTTCCCAGTGGTAAATCTAACAAAGATATGAGCTTAAAAGAAACTACTAAATATCCGGTAATACTTCAGTGTCATGTAGTGCATACAAAAGCTTCTCAGAACTGGCAGTGACTTCCTCACTTGCATCTGGCACTGTTATTGAGCTTTCCCCTCACCCCCCCCCCCCCCACACCCCCCTTTTCCTCCTTTCTTTCTCTCTTTCTTTCTTATTTAACACCAAAGGAAGACCAAATGTAATTCTTCTTACAGAATTTAGAACAGGGAGCAAGCTTGTACATGAGTCTAAGAGGCAATGTGTTCAGGTTTCCCAAACAGTCCTTTTTTTGAATGAAAACTCCATTTGGTTTGACCACCCAACAAAAAAAATACATTAGGCATAAATTGCCTAATGAGTTCACAGAATGACCCCAGTATCAATGTTACAGCAGATCTATTGTAATGGGTACTATGTAGCCAACCTGTACATACCCTTCCTATCTTGATGTGTCAGATATGTGATTTCCCAGATGTAAAATATTATCCTTTGTAAGAGTAATCTGTAGATATATTGTACAGATTTCACATACCCTACTTCTCAGACATCTTCTATAGCCCACATTATAAAGTGAAATGTGCAACCACAGGTTGTTGTATATTCTTTTAATTTGTGGTCAGAAGAGAATTGTGGCACATAGAAGGTAACAAGCAATGCCATCAGCAGTATGCTGGCAGTTTTGATACAAGACCATTAAAAACTGAATAATAATGGCAAAACATCTCACTTCAGCTATATATATTAACAGCTTACCTGTGCTGATCAAAGTGAATAGGTGTCCTGCAGCATGAGAATTTTTTTGGTCTGTCCTAAAGTCCACCTCAGCCAGAAACAGGAAGCACTTTCTTGCTCATATTTTTGTTCCAATTATGTAAGTGCCAAATGGCCATCTGTAACTTTTCCACAATATAAATTCACTTAATTAATTTTGAATAAGAAATCAGTACCCTTGGAGCTTAATGAGATATTTTACAGACCACAATTGCAGAGTGTTCATTACTATAAGGAAGACAAAAAAAAAAAAAAAAAAAAAAACACTGTAAAAAAAGAAAAAGTCTTCAAACATTGTGTAGTTCAGTTTGGGTGACTAAAAAGGAAATGTTGACACTGTAGATGAGACAGCTTTCTTCTGACTGTATTTGTCCAGGTGCAAGTGTGTACATCTGAGCTGATTACAAAACTCCCTTTTTTGTCACTGGATAGAGATATTTCTATGCTGTGATGTATCTGACTTTTTGGGGATGTCTTATGAAATAAGTTGCACCCTTGGAGTGTCCATATGCTGTGCAATGAGCTTAATGTGAGCAGTGCAGGTGCAAACATCCACACTGCTTTAGTTGGGTGAATTCCTACCTTTGCAATAACTTAATTTGTTGGTCCTAAATCTGCAATGACACTTATAGTGTTCCAGCTGGCCTGAGGCTACTGTAACACCTAGACTTGTCTAGTGATAAAGAGGACCAGATCTTCTATTTCCACTTCCTGAGCATTTTGTGGCAGACTTGTTCTCTCAGCTTTTCCCCTTTGTCTTATACTCCATGGTGTCCTCAGTGTCAGGGGCTATCCTTTCCATTATGCTCACATGAAAACAAAATTTGGGCTGAAGATGTTAAAAATCCATTTAGTAAATGAATTCCTAGATTCTCTGCAATTGCAGTTTCCTAAGGGTAAAGCTCTGGACTCAGAGTCAGAAAATGTGGATTTACATCCCTGAACTTTAGGGATGTAAACCCTGAAGTGTTTTTAGATGCAGTTATTGAATTGATACTTAAATCCCCTCTAAACCATAGAATCATAGAATCAGAATCATAGAATGGCTTGGGTTGGAAGGAACTTTAAAGACCGTCTAGTTGCAACCCCCTGCCATGGGCAGGGGATGTCACCCACTAGATCAGGTTGCTCAAGGTCTCATATCTAACCTAGTCTTGAACTACCTGTTACAGGGCCTCACCACCCTCTGAGTGAAGAATTTCCTCCTCTATCTAAATCTCCCCTCTTTTAATTTTAAACCATTTCCCCTTGTCCTGTCATTATCTGCTGAGTAAAAAGTTGCTTCCCATCTTTTATATAAGCCCCCTTTAAGTATTGAAAAGGCTCCCTAGAGCCTTCTCTTTTTCAGGTTGGATATCCTCATCTGTCTCAGTCTTTCTTCATAGGAGAGGTTCTCCAGCTCTCTGATCATCTTTGTGGCCCTCCTTTGGACTTACGTAACAGCCCCACATCCTTCTTGTGCTGGGAGCCCTGTACCTGGATGTAGTACCCAAGGTGGGGCTTCAAAGGGGAAGAGCAGAGAGGGACAATCACCTCCCTCCACCTGCTGGACACTCTGGAAGAACGATCAAAACCACTGACATAAGCTGTCCCAAAAATACTATTGATAGTAGAATGGCAGTAAAAGGAGAGTTTTGTCTTTTTATCTATTTTATTCTGACTGATAAACTGTTGGCCAGATATTTCTCACTTTTTCTTTTGATCAAAAAGTCACTTATTACATAAATTTGTGATAAGAAAAATTCAGAAGAAAACAAAATACACAAAGAAAGACACTTTATATTAAGAGGGAAAATCTGAGGAAAATGAAAGGTTCCTAAACTTTCTGAAACTGTATCTAGTAGAGAACTGGATGTTTTCTATATTTAGATTTTTCCTAAAATATCTTTTGGGATTTATCTTTACACACATGCTGGGATTTTCAGTGGAAACATCTGTTACAAGTTATTTTATTAGGATTTTGGGGCACAGCTTTTTGTGGTACCAATGAGAACTTTCATTTCTGGGATGTTCAGAGCTCATCTCTAGAGTGAAAATGAGGGAAAATGACACAAATTACATAACTATACAGATGTAAAGTGATTTAAAGTAAGCTAAATTATATCTACATTGATTTCTTGATAATGTGTATTTACATTGCTTCATTAAACCATTAAAAATTAATTTGAAATTAATTTCCTGCTATTTCCTATGCAAAGAAATTCTTACAGAAAGAGGAGATTGCTCCTCTTTGGGTTGGCATGTATCTAATCTATCTGCTTAGATATTTAGTGTGCATTCTTTCGTGACAGATTAAAAACTTTAAAAAGAAAAAGAGACAACAGTGATGAAGATACTAGCTTTATCAGCCTGTGCTCTGCAGAGAGCAGATCCTACAGAGAGGTAGCATGGTTGTGGGTCATCTCTGCCCATGCTCTAAATTGCAAAGCATGTAAAGGCCTGTAAAAGAACTGGGCCAACATTAAGTTTGCTCAGATGTTTTACTTCTCTGAGTAAGGTCAAAACAGCTTTTAGCCTAGAAGCAATTCACTCTCCAATGTAGAGTAGGTAGAGTTCTGTCTGAAACTGGCAGCATATGCACTATATTAATTTGAATTTGGAGTTACATCCACTTGGACATGCAGTATTTGGTCTACCTGCAAAAGAAATAACACATGCTCTGCACTCAGTATGCTGGGAAAAGACACCCAAGCAAGCAATTTAGGCAGGGAGAAGTACAACTAATCAGAAAATGTCCAACAGGACATGGGCAAGGCAGAGACTTGAAAGAAAGACATGAATATCTGTGAAATACAGTTATAGACATGGTGTGAGAGAAGGTAGAACGGTGAAGTGCAAAATGCAAGAGTTGAAGTGAGTAATGGTGAAAATCTGTAAAATCACACTGGAATTATAATGGAAATAAGGACAGGTGTGAAATATGCTTTGAATTTCCACATCTGGTAGGAATATTCATGCTAAAAGAAGTCAAATGAAAGACTTTTTTTTTTCCCAAATGAAACCTACCCTTCTTTCCTTCCTTCCTTCCCTCCTCTTGTTAATAGGAAGAACTGATAATAATGTAAGAGACAGGAATAAAAATGTGACCAATGGTGCCTGAGAAACCTGACAATTTATATTAAGAAGGGAGAGACAAGCTAGAGACTGACTGAGTCTGAATCAAATTCCCAGGGTTACTCCCAGACAGATTTTGGTTTTGATAGCCAATCTGCTCCTAAACATACTAAACATTTTCCAAGCTTTCAGAAAGTGGCATAGGCACTGTGTCTTGTTCTCCTTAGCCTACTATCCACTTTCAACACATTTGAGTATTTTTTTACACTTAGCTTTCATGATTCCTGAGTCTCTTTGTTCTATTCTTTCTACACTTCTTGTGAAGGATCTCCCTTATTCTGGATCAGCTCAGATGTACTATTGTTTAGAGTTCAGTCTCCATTAGTCCAGTTCCAGACATGTGAAAGACATTTGTGGGACCCCTGCTGCATAGCCTCTCTGCCTCATGGAAGCTCTGTGAAGTCTTCCACAAAGCTCTACTTTGTTGCAAATCTTCTACAACTTGAGAAATTGGCCATTGCCCATCAGACTGATCAAGAAAAAAAAAAATGTTTTCTTGTGCTGTCCTGTCTCTTTGTATGTTTCCTCTTGCCTCATGCTTTACATATGAGCTCTCAGAGACAGACACTGTCACTTTAATTTACATTTCTCAGCATTTAGCACAACAGTTCATGACGAGGCCTCTAGGCTTTATGGTAATATAAACAATAGCAACAAAATAAATATGATGGCTATTCCTAAGGCGTGGCTTGAAAAAAAAAAATACCTAATTGCTTCACTTGTCTGGACCTTTCTTCATTCAAGGTCAACGAGGTGAAAGAGCAGAGCTTCCCCCATAAAATCTCTCAGCCCTTTCTAATCCAAGTCATTTCAGCAAGTTCTTTTTATTGTTACTTGTCACATTACAGTTCTGCACAGTTAAAAAATATCATAGAAGCTACAGTTATTATAGTTATTAACATTTTATGGCCTTGTTATTCATACCTTAAGCTCCTTAAAATGAAGTGGTGCATTTTAAGAGAGCAGCATGTATTTAATTGATTCTACTGTAAAAAGATTGCCCTATTTCAATGGTTTCCCATCTTTTTCCTTGGGTTTTACTTCTATTAATGATGACAATATCAATTTTATCTCTTTAAAAGAAGTGATACAGAGCAGTTAAAATTTTCTTACTAGCTGTATATCTGTGCTTGGTTTAAACATTTTCTCCTTCCATAACTCAATACTGTGCAATGATTTGCAGTGTTCTGAGCTACCTGTTTACATACATATCTACCTCCTGGTGTCACGCATTCATTGGTGATATAAATTATTCTGAATTATACAACAATTATACAACATTTACTATGCTGTAAGTATATATCTTTGGAGAGCTACCAGCAAATTGCTGATTCCTGTGTTTATCTTACCTAACTTTAGATGTAGAGTAGAGTAGATACCTATATCTAGAGTGACTCATTTAAAATCCACTTTCAGTCACCATAAAGAAACAAGTCTGCTCGATTCTCACTTGAACAACTTCAAGAATATACTGCACCATGTGATCAGTTTCCTCTAGATAGGTCCCTTCTTCTCACTTGTCTGCATTGGAATCCTAGAGTGAAATAATTAAGAAGATAAGTCATGATGTTACTTAGCTCTTGCATGGTGGCAGCTTCATTATGTCAAAGTTTCTCCAGGTCTTGAGTTCTGAACTTTTAAATAGAAACATTAGGCATTTCCCTTCTGTTTTGTACATCTTCTTTACTAAGAGATAGGGACAAACTTACTCTAAGTGCTTATACAGATGCAAGCATAGGTATCTTTATTCACCACAGGGAATATAATTTACACCCGTTGGAATAAAAATCAGAAAATTTTTGGTCAGTTAGGATTACTGAAAATCAGCTTTCTTATCTTTTCTGACTGAAATAACTTCAGGCACCTGCATTTGGATGATGTTAACTTATATTTCTATGAGATCAGGAAGGTCAAAAACAAAGTAAATGAAAAATCCATAGGCAATTGAATTACAGAACAGTGATAATGTCAAAGTAGTACATGCTCGCATTATGTTTCCCAGACTGCATGAGTCATTACAATTTTGACACTTTGGTGTCCTGGCAAGGACAGATGGAATAGAAAATGGCTACACATAACTTCATTGTCATCAAAGAGGATAATGAGAAAGGAAAGTGGTACAAATGTAAGCCATTCTTCTCTATACCATAGACCAATACAGCCTGACACGCTTCTACTCTGTTGGCAACCTCTGCTCTGGAGAGAGCCAGGAACTGAATGTGGTGTGGCTGTTGCCAAACACACTGAACAGGACGGAGGTGTATTGTAACTTGGACTGCACAGGCAGCATGCCCAGATGGTGTCTGGAAGCTCACAAAACATCTGCCTGTACGTTTCAGTTGATCTGAAACAAACAAAACTGCTCTCTCTCTCTTTCTCTTTTCTATTTTTAAGAGTTGAAAAGTTGAAACAGTTCAAACATCAGTATGTAGTTTTGAAGGCACAATAATATAATAATATACAAATCTTACTCAACCTCTAATCTGAGAAACTAGAGGTGATTTAAGATTTTTCAAATACAGATTAAGTCTCTTTGCAAGTAGCTTTCACCCTCCTCCCCCTCCCCCCCTTTTTTTTGTTTTATTTTACACACACATTCAAAGCAAAACAAAGAAAAATTAAATGGCTGCACTTGAATTGTACTGAATTTCTAGACCTGAGCTAAGTAACCTGTTGATCTGACTCACTCCACACCTCCACACAAGTCAGAGAAAGATCGTTTTGCTCAATGAGAATAAAGCTCACCTAAATAGTTTTCTCCTGAGTTTCCTAATAGGATGAAAAATCAAAAAAAAAAAAAAAAAAAAAAGGAATATATGAAGAACCTATTTAGATCACCACATCCTACAGCTGTTTTTGTTTATCTTTGCTATTAAATGAGGCACCTCTGTTTTGTTTATAGTCTTACAACTCTATAAATTTTGCATAACAGTGATGAGTGCAAAAGCAGCATTCCATAGGCTTTTCTGGCTATTTGTTTTCTGTGGTAGCTGCAGGTAAGTTGCCTACCAGCTTCTCAATCAACAGCTATCTTGTGCTGGCCTCAGTATTGCTGCATATATATAAGATGGTAGTGAGAGATCCACATCTGAAAATGTTGAGAGATGGGAAAGAGACAGACATATGATGACTGTTATTTTTGGGCCTCTCTTTCTACCACCTACTTGGCTACTGCATGGAATCCACAGCCCTCAGGTGTGAGGCTCAGCCCTTGGCCAGCAATTGCTGTCAATGCCACTGATCCACTAGGAACCCACCTGACTGCATTGCCAAGAAGTCCAGGCAGGAAGAACCAGCCCTCAAGCACCATGATAAAATTAATTGGTAGCTGAAAGTGGAAGAAGGCCTCCTGAATGTTCTCCATGCTACCTCTCCACAAGTGCAAAACCGGTCTCCTGAAGTATTCATTTGGCACTAATTGCCCTAAATTTACCATGAGCTGAGTGTGAACCTCAGATTGCTGCATTGCAAATTTGGTGCCAACCTGGGAGGTGGGAATTCATCACACCTGAGTTTAATCATCCAAAATCAGGCCTTCATTCCAACCTTGTCATCTTTTGCTCTGTGATGTAGAGGGAGATACCTCCACAATAATTCTCTGATGCTAGCATGAAAAGGCCTAACTTCTCGTTCGATTTTTAGAGGAAAGGAGAGGATTAACTAGAAACTGACCTGAATTACAAAAGGTAGCTAAACTATAACCTGTCTAAGCCATCTCCAAGAGGAGTTAATGCTCAGGAAGATCTCTGTTCCTCATCTTAAATTAAAAGGTAACCCTGTTAATATTTCCCTGTAAACTATTCCCTTTAGGTCTCCCATTTCTTCATCTGTTCTTGTTTTGATCTTAGTCTATGTGGAAAGGTGAATATGGGAGGCTATTTTTGACTAATAATTGCAGGAAAACTATTCTAAAATGGATATCAAAGTTTTTGCAAGTGTTATATAAATAGATATCAGCACAAGCCTAAAAATTCACTTAACTTCACTGTACTTCAATGTTTCCCCTCACTTCTTTCTTTTGCTGGGCTGTTTCCCATGCTTAAATTACTTTATTTTTCTTCCAAGAAAGTGAATCTCATTATTTGTTGATTTCTGCCTACACTTCTAACCCGTGTTGGCCCTCTTTTCTTTCCATTTCATTTTTAGTTTTCACAACTTTCTTCAATATCTGTGAATTAAATCCCCGTTCATCATTGTTAATGAACATTAATTAAAATACTAACACACTTTTTGAGTAGTTTGTTTGACACCTTCACTGCATCCAATACTTACTGTAACTGACTTTGATGTTGACAAATGCAATATTTTTACAAAAGCTAATGTGTTGTATTATTCATACAGTTGCAAGTTTTTACAGGAAAAGTTAAATAATTTTAACATTATTTTACAACTTGTTCTCATTCCCTCAAAATAAACAAAATGAAATCGTTCACTCTAACTGAAGCATTATTGTATTTTCCTAGTTCTTCCAGGGTATTGCATAAGCACATTAGGGTCAAATAAGAGAGCTTCTAGGAAGAAAGAAGAGAGTCTGTTGAATATCAGTGAGCAATGCATTAACATTATTTAAATTCCTTTTAAAGAGCAGCCCTTCCCTCCACACTTTCTTCTTGACAGGTGTCAGTTGATGAAGAGATGAGTGCGGGGGTGGGAGTTCTTATCTAAAAGGATTTTAAATAATGTTACTGACATTATTTGAATTAAAATTACTGTCTAAGTAATGTTATAAGGAGTTTTGTCTTTTAAAGGGTATTCAATTATGTTACATTTCTCAGTAGCCCTACCCTTCAGACTCCCTTCCTCACCATGTGGGACTTGTGTGTTTCCATTTTCCCAGGGTATAAGATGCCAAAATGGCACAGGATTGGTCACAGTTATTAATTGAACATTTGACAAATATTGGTCTAAGGAGATACAAGTAAGCTTCAAGGGTTTGAAGTGCTGACTTGGTTTGTTGTGAACCTGTTGCACTTTGGCAGTTCTGCAGTTGTGGAGTGATGAGGATCCTGAGGCACATAGCTGACTGGGTATGCATTATGCTTGAAGGATGGCTGAAAAACAACAATGGTTTTCTAGCAGAGAATTTTAAGTAAACCTGAAGCACTATAGCTCTGCTCTGTGCCCTTTCTTCCCCTGCTTTTCTTTCTGATCTAGTTTTTAAAATAATAGTGCTTTTCAGCCTCGTTGGATGAGTGGTCTTCTTTGAAGTAAAACTAATAGCATGTTTTTCCTTAAACACCCTCTAGAAGTAGAAATAATAAATCAGTGATGAATCCATTAAATTTATTTTTGGTTATCTTTTGAGATGTCAGCAAAAGGCTGGCATAGTTTTAAAGTGACAGAGGATGAGTCTGGTGGAAAAGTTCACATTTTAATAAATGTGTCTAAAACCAGCTGTTCTCATTGATAAACACAAAAAAATGTTTTTTTTTTTTTTTTTTTTTTTCTTTCAATACATTACAAAACACATTTAACATGTGAAATGGAAATGGGAAAACTAAGAATGAAAGTTTTTGTTGTTGTTTGTTTGTTTTTCCAAGAGTCATTCTGCTCATTGCTCATTAAGGTTCTATTTTGCAATCTGTGGAAACTCACATTCTTCTTTAAATCAAAACACACAATTTTCAGTAGACTAACTTAAAAAAGTTCTTAAACACTCTTCTAAATCGATATGATCTAATGAAAATGTATGTAGGTTTTTGCAATCTGTTTAATTTCTCTTTTCCTTAGAATTTGGACACATCATAAAATAAAACACAGCCATGGTCCCTCAACCACTATCTACCACTATCAGCTTAGCTTAAGCTCAAATACCAGCAAAGGAAGCTAACCATGGTGTGCCTTATCTTACTGCTGTCAAGGGCTAAGAGAATGGAAACAAACAAATACAGTAGTCCCTTTGTTAGTTCTTAAGCCTTGAACTGTGGAATAGATGTGGTCTCAATCCCATAAACCTGTATATCTTCCTTAATACATTTCCAAATTTTGAAGGCTGAGGATTTTTTTTTTTGGTTATTTTGTTTTGTTTTTCTCCCCACAACTACTATTTTTCTACATATACGTGTATAGAGGAAAACAAGTATTATATAGTCCTAAACAAAAAGAGTATCCATAAAGTGTAGGTTAATACCAACAAATATGTAAACCATATATCATTATATATCAAAACAAAAGTTAAATTAAGTTATTTTCCAATAGTAAAAAATAAATAAATAAATAAATAAAATCCAAAGAACTACTGAAAACCTACGTTGTGTGTTTAAAATACATAAATATATAAATTACTAGTATAGTAAAATCTCATCGTAATTAAAGGTAGTAAATTTGCTAAGTATAATATAAGAATAATCCTTCAAAAGGAATTCTATTCATTATAGATTTCTTTGCCTTGTATTGAAGAAATCCTGGAATCAAAACCATCTATTAGTATATTTTCCCTTCCACAAGCTGAATTTCATCAAGGCTTAAAGACATTATTTGACTTGATTATGCTATTTGCAGTATCCTGGCTGGTTAAATAAACAGATCAAAAATTATTTCTACATGTTTTGCATGATCTAGAGATTTTATTTTAATACATATGTAAATACTTATCATCTAAATCTAAAAAAAAAAAAAATTATAATCCTAGAGCTGCTGAGAATTTCTATTAGACAAATAACCACCTAGGCAGACAAATAGACTATGACGTAGCCATGTATGTAAGGCACTAAACAAAGCAGTAAACAGAATCTGGAACATACTATTTGAAAGGAAGAGACCTTTTTCTCCCCCCCCCATCCTCACCCCTTCCACTTATCTAGAATGTTCCACAGAGGATGAGTTTTTCTAGATAACTGAGAAAACCAAGCTGATCATGGTATACTCTAAAATGTAGAATTATTTTGGAGAATTTTACTTCACCTCCTCATCTTCTTTAATAGCTATTTATATACCACTCATGTTTGTGAGGTTCTCTCAGAAATTACAAAAAGACATGATCTCTGTCTCAAAGTAGAGAAACAAGGATCATAACAAGAGATAAGGGAATGTGGGTGGGAGGAAGAAGGTTTATAACAAGTAAAGGTAATTGGGTAGTAATTGCATGTAGATTTCAGCGTTTAAATTTAGAATCAGGACAGATAGAAAGAGGTATAGCTTGATTTCAGTGCTAAAAAGACTGCTCTGGAGAAGGTAAAGCAGAGAGAATCCCCAGCACAGTAGAAAAGCATGAGATGCAAAGATGCATATGAAAAGAATGTAAAACTTGATCCTGAATTTCTATCAATCTGCAAATCTCCCTAGGGAAGAAGATTGTCAACTGACTTAAGTAAAAGAGGAGGTTTAATATCTTTAATCTTTTCCCTTATATTTTCCTTCAATATTTATATTTATGTCTTGTTTGGTATATAGCACCTAGACATATAGAAGATTGCTAGATGGACAGTGTCCAAACTTGAGGGCTGTGATAATTTATTCATTTTTGATCCCTACAAATCCTACAGAATAGTAATAAAAGCAAATACCCTTCCCTGAAGTGTTACACACAGGACTGCTGAGGGACCCATGCCAGCCTGTCCTCCACAACTTGTTCTTGCTGATAAAGTTGGTAGCAAGAGATCAGCTGAACTGGCAGGCTTTGATTCAGTGTAAATTTGGAAGAAAAAAATAACAATATATAACAGATAAATCTTTTTGGTCAGTGCATTCTATCCCCTGCAGACACTGCTGCAGGATTCCCTTTGTGAATATAAGCTGCTTCTTGAAAGCTGTTTAGCTCAAAGGTCATTTAACCCCACCATTCTGGCTTCAGATTGTTCTAATATTTATGATTTTTTTCATAATTAAAATATATTATGAGTTTATGATTCGCTGGACATTATGGATCATCTTCTCTGAGGTTCCCCAACCAGTTGTATTTATATATTTATGAACTGGTATCTTCCTTAATAAAGAAATCTAAATTTCTAGACTTTCAAAGTAGACCTCTAGTGCACCAAACTGTGCACTGGCTCCTGCTCAAGTTCATATCTGCAAATCAGGTCTTTAGAAGACTTCTTCTGTAGTGCATTATTATTATTATTATTATTAAATATTTTTTTTTATTATTTTTTTTTACCATTGAAACACATATCTTTCCCTTGGTATCATAATATTCATCCCATATTCTTTCACTTCCAGCTCCTGAGAAACTTTTCCTTGCTCTCTCACAGAAGAATGCAGTTATGGTGACATGTGCATTTTTCACCTCTACATTGCACTGCTGTTTTTCATTGCATATATTGCTGATGAGAAAAATAATATAATGTCTCAGCTGGTTTCTGACCTCCTCCATGTATGAAGATGAGCCATAAAAATATCTGTTGCTCCCTTGGCTGCCAGTGAACTCTGCTTATCAAAGCAATCCATAAATAAGGCTCCAAATACCTTAGAGATTCTCTTTGTAGGTGCCTCACCAACTGTGTGAATCCTTTTTAACTATTTCAGCATAAATCATACTGTGTTCAGAATAAATAAATAAATTGTAGACAAGCAGGCTGACTAAGCTTCCAGAAAATACAACCACAAGATCAAACCACTTGTTGATCACATCAAGAGATTTCATTGTTTGATTAATCTTTTCTAAAATAAGCAGAATTAAATCTGTAACAACTATTCCCATATAAAACTAGCCCTACTCTGAGCAGGACTTTTCCTATTTATTGTCTGCTAAATGCTCAGATATTCTAATGATGGTCACCAAAACAAAGGCCATAGAAGCATTACATAGACTAGAGTCACTGCAAGAAAATGACAGTATTTCTATGTTTTAAATCAGTACATTTGGTTTTACAAGCAGAAAGAAAATGAATTTTATTGTAGCCCATGACATTTGCAGGGTGTCCAAAATGGATATCTATTCAAATGAAAATAAATCTTTTCTGGAGTCCAGTTGGTGTTTACTAATCTCTTCCTTTAAAAAAGAAAAAAAAAAAATTACTTGGACATTTTCTTGTGTTTGCAAGATGAAAAAGAATAAGGATATTTAGCCAAGTAGGAAGCAAAGAGAAAAGCAATTCAGAAACTGTTTTTTTGAGAGACTATTTTTTCCCATTTTATTAAATTGAATTTTTTTTTTTTTTTTTTTTTTTTTTTTCTGTAAACTGAAGACTCCCTTGGTGTTATTTACAATGAATTTCAGGGAATTTTAAAGAAAGTCTCTTTTTGCTCATAACTAACAAAAGATGAGAAATAATTAGCAATTTTGATCATATGGAACATGTGATCACACGTAACTCACTGCCATATAATGGCCCAGCCAAGCACTTAGCAGGATTCCCAAGGATATATGCTGTACCACAATATACAGTGATGCAAGAGTTGACTAGTATGCATATACATTTGCAACAATGGAAGATAAAAGAGGATTATGCTGCTTAGCACCTAACAATACAATAGGAAGATAAGGTCAATACAATTCCTTTCCAGTCTAACTCTGGTGTCCGCATGGCCCAACTTTGGAAGAGATGCCTGAAAAGCAGTAAACAATATGCCTGTCTGGTAGGAGAAGAGTCAATGGGCACAAACTGGAACACACGTGGGTCCATCTGAACACCAGAAAGCACTGCTGTGTTGTGTTGGTGATGGAGCATTGGCACAGGCTGCCCAGAGATGTTGTGGAGTTTCCCTTCTTGGAGCTTTTCAAAAGCCACCTGGATGTGATGCTGAGCAAGCTACTGTAAGGATCTTTGCTTGAGCGGGGAGGGTGGATCAGGCAACCTTCAGTGGTCCCTTCCAACCTCATGCATCCTGGGATTTTGTGAATGCTGAAGACATTTTTTGCTTAAAATTGTTAATTCCAAATAAAAAAAAAAACAGCCATAAACTGGATTAAGTAATAACTAGGCATTTGAAAATACGCTTCTGAAAAAAAAAAAAAAAAAAAAGGAGTCAATCTGGAAAGAAATATTAAAGAAACACAGCATGAAAAATATGTTGCTGTGAGGAAACAGCTTGGAGTGTGGATAGAAAGGTGGTCAGTCACCCCATGGATATGACGACATCTGCACAAAGCCCAAAAGCGCATCCTGCCCAATGGATGCTAGGAAGTGTTTGCACTCAGCTAGGGTGCTGGCATTGTGGGGGCAATTAGAGGGAACCCACACCTGGTGTGCATGGACATTGATGTACACAGATGTGGATCTGGGGACGACAGGGAGTGGCATGAGTATGGTCATCATGTCTCCTACAGAAGAGGTGTAAAAGTTGGGAATATTGCTTCAGAAAAGGGGGGGTGCCCTTGTAACCCCCATGTAGAAGATGCCTGTGCTCAACTTTGTGTGTTTGCATGGGTGTGTGTGATTACAATTTTGAGGGATTAGTTACAAGAGGATGTGTTAAAATGTGTAGGCATTCGTTACCATTTTGTAAGTGTCTAGCATTGTGGTTTGTTTGTTTTATTGCTGAATTGATCCTGACTGTATAGCTCACTGATTGCAAGATAATGATGTGTCGTTAATGAATCGACATACCTCCTTGATACTGAATTGATTTAAATTTAAACCACATGAATTAGGTAGTTTTTTCTTTTTTTTTCTTTTCTCTCTCTCTTTTGTACCGTTTTTCTTTTATACAACACCTACATATGGGAAGTCTTATTTTAAGGAACAATAATGAGTTCCACTCTTGGGCCAAAAATCAAAGCTAAAGGGGCCTTTTGAGGATGATATTTGTAAAAATCTAAGTTATATATATATATTTATATTAATTGCACTAATTTTCAAAGTGTATGACACTATGAAAGGATGCCTCCAGAATTTTCCTGTTGAACTGAAACAGCAAATGTCTCAGAAGTGGCTTTCCCAGGACATTTCTAATTCAGTGTTTTAGAGACAACTGTGAATTTCAAAGGACTTAGGTAAGATTCTGCAGTTCATGTTTGTTAAATCATCGTGGCCCCAAACTGGAGAAATTCAGACAAGATTCTGGATCAATATCCCATTTCATGATTTAAGTTTATCTCCAGTTGAACTTCAAATGATTATATTGCACAAAGGATAATTAGAAGATAGCAACAAAAAGAAGATAGACGCTGATAAATATGAACAAAATCTTCTGTGATTATGCTTTTCTAAATATAAACGAAGTAAATGAAGGTGGCAAGCTGTGAGATACACACAAAATGGACTACCCAGTAAGTACCAGAATGAAAAAGACAGCCAGAGGTAGTGGTGCTGTCAGAAGAGAGATGTGAGAAGGAAATAAGTAGACATATAAAAATATATACATTATAGAGAGAGAAAAGAAACTGAGAATTCAAATTGCACCAGAACACCCATTGAGTTTGTTTTGAACTAATCCAACCCATTTTTATTTTATTTTTTATTTATTTTTTTAAATTTTAATTTTATTTTATTCTCTTGGTCTGAGAACTATAACTACTGATTCTTTCCTGCTGGTCCCTATGTCTCTTTTAGCTACTTAAAAAAAAAAAAAAAAAAAAAAAAAAAGTAATCAAAGAATTACAGCACAGCACCATCTATAGTTGCTAAAACTCCTCAGAACCACAGCATTAGAGGCACAGGGCTGTGCTCAGCAGAAAATGGGCTGTTATTTAAAAATATATAAAGTAAGAGATGAAGCAGCCGTATAGGAGGGATCTAGTGTACAATTTGGGTTACAAAATTATTCGCTGATATTATTGGGGCCACATTCCAGGCAAGTGAGATAGAACTTCACAAAAACTGTAACCATGTACATTTTATTTTATTTTATTTTATTTTAAAAAGAGGAGGAAAATATTTCACTGACACATGCGAAGAGCGAGTACAATATTAGCAAGAGCAGCCTAGTAGCTACAGCAGATCATCAGGATTCAAGATGTTATTTCAATGCATAGCTTTAAAAAGGTCATCTTTAGCAAGCCTTGTAACCTCTATCTATAAGCCTCTATACTTTTGTAGGTTTCAATGAGATCAGTAACTTCTTAGAAGAAAGGCTATTGTGTATACAATTAAATACGCATGAACTCAAAAACAGTAAGGCTGAAGAACAGCTAGCTAAAGAATAAAAATAAAAAGCAACAATATCCACAGTTACTGGAGCTTGATGATAATATGTGACACACATTTTTCTGCTTTTTTCCTTTTCTCCTTAGCCTTTTCATTCATGTCTTTAAGTGGACATATACATGGCATGCCTGATATACCTGTTGAAGTAGTTATTCTCTTAAAAAAAAAAAAAAAAAAAAAAAGAAACACTAATTCTGCTCTTGCACGAAGAGTTATTTCTTGGTTCACTGAATTACACCTGCTTTTCTTTGGAGTGAATGAAAAGCATTCTAAACTGCTTCTCAAGATACTACAGAGGCAATAACAAACTCCTGCAATGGGGTCTACATCAGACAGACCGACAAGATGTCAATCTGCAGGTTCTGGCAGAGGAGGTTGCCATGGAATCCTAGATACTTCCTAGATGTGAAAAATGCTATTTTGATGTCTTTTGAATTGGATAAGGAATTATTTGTCAGTAAGGCTAGGATATACCTCATCGAGTTTTAGCTCTGTGAAGTTAGGCATTATTCAGGTCCTGTCTATGGTCAATATGGGAAAACAAACAAACAAACAAAATGTTCAGAAGGTATGATCATGTTAATTATCAAACATGCTCAAATTAGAATGGTTTTCTAAGTATCATCCCTCTTCAATGAAAACAAAAGGAAGCCCAGTTTAGCCTAGATACCTAATTTTTCACATTCTAAATTTCTGTGAGACTGATTTCACATTTCACCTCATTTTAGAAGGAAATTAATTAGTTTTGTAGCTGCTTAACCTCTGAAGGCAAAAATAAAACAAAGCTGATACCTCCTTGGGTTTTAGTTAATCCATATGAGGACAGATTCTACTCATCACTGAAGGGCAGCAAGGGGAACTCCAAAGTAAAATGTACTACTTAAAGGAAAAGTATCAGCATTTCAAAATTAAGGAGCGATTCTAAAGTGCTAAACACTTCCCTAAGATGTTTCAAGGTTTGAGTAAAAAGTTCTCCTAAGCTATTTTGACAACTTTCCTTAAAGAGAACTCACAAACATCTTCAAGAATAAATCTTGATCTGATAGCAAACAATAGAAGGTTAAACTACTTTTAACATTATTATTGTTAATAATTATTTGACATATTTAAAGTATGCTTTGGCATCAAATCTCTTTTCAGCCAACTCGTTTAAATGTAGCTAATCTCAGAGGCAACTAAGGTTTGCTGTAGAAGTATTGCTTCAGTGTCATAAGTGTATGACCTCTGAGCATGACTGCTGTAGTTTAGCTGTGGTAAAAAATATTTGAGTGCTTTTGATCAGACTAAAAATACAGAAAAATCCAGGGAAGGTGACAGCCTTGTTCATCAAACGGAGACAGAGTCTTCATTTCTGTTAACGATGCAAAGTAATGGCATGCAGAAGATCATTTCAGTGACACAGAAAGAAGAGAGAGAATACTTCTATTGTTAATTATAACAATTAATTTCTGATGGATAGAACATTTAATGGAACAAAATAATTACAGGAGGATAGCTTAACTTATTTGATTATTCACGACTTTGAGAGAGAAGATTTTATACTCTGCATGGTGCAAAGTTGTACTCCCATGGATTTTCAAGGAACTGCTAGGGAAGCTGAAGGAACCAAAGGTTTGGCTCCACTGCTTGCGTTGGGGACATCCTGATCCATTTCAATGCATAGCCAAATCCATCCCATTATATACATTACATACACTACTGTAGAGTGTGCAGCTGAGCTTTGGAGACAGGAGAACATCCTGCCTCAGGAAGGATGTTTCAGAGCTTGACCTTATGTTTAAGCTATTGCTGAATCAGGATTTTAACATATGTTTTAAGTCCTTTGAGAAACAGGGAAGTGCTCCTGAAGCAGAGCCTTGTGGCTAGCTACAGAACCATAGTAGGTACTATTTGATCTTTCCAAGCCCTACCAGATGGGAAATGGCCAGTTCCAAAAAACAACCTGTTGCAGTGGGAAAACCCTTTGAGATATAACAATAAGGAAGGTTGTAGGAGAAGGCTGACAAGCCTAATTTCCAGCCTACAGAAAACAAGCAGATCAACATGATTATTCAGTAGACAATCTTCTCACAAGGAGGGAAATCAGAGAGAAAAATTAATAGCCTATCCCCACTAAGAATAGTCACCATAGTCATCTTGATTAAACTGAGACAAAATCTGGAAAACATACTCTGCAAAATTGATATTTATGTTGTGTTTCTTTATCTAACTCTGAAGATTTTAGGAGGCTAAGCTTGACAAAAAAAAAAAAAAAAAAAAAAAAGAAAACCAAGTAGACAGAGTTTACACAGGGAACAAAGTGAAATCTTTCCTGAACAAGCGATTATCAAATTACAGACCTGTCACTACAGTTTCCTGCCAAGGGTCAGAACCTTCTCTTGTTCCTGACAGACAAAGAAAGTGTGACAAGCTTGATCAATATTTCAGTTAAATAAACAGCTGGATAATACAGAACTTGTGACAGACAAAGTTTTTTTTTTTCAAGACAATGAAATAAATGTCTTCCCAAAGATGTGTTTTGATTTCTGTTTCATTTTGTTTTCTTTTTCTTGCTTGTTAAACAGCTTGCATAAATATGATTTTTTTTTCCTTATTCAGGCTCAAGATTTTTGTGTTTAAAAAGAAATTTGCAAAGAGTCTTAGATGAGGAAAAAAATCAGAAGGCCATTTGAAACAAAATTTTATTCTATTCTATTTTATTTTATTATTTTATTTTATTATCTACTCATCATCTGTAATAGGACAACCTTTTTGAAAGGGAATGTTAGTACTGTAAATTCATTTTCATGTCACTCACGTGTGATGATCCCTCTCCTGTTTCCCCATCTTATCCACCAAGGGGGTTACAGGACAGTACAGGCAGATCTGTCTGGCAGCAAGGAAAACAATATCCACTGAAAAAAGTATTTTCCTTACATCAGCACTCGCTGAATTCCAGGTAATGAAACTCCTCAGAAACTTGATATATATATACTTTCAAAACCCAAGCCTGTGCCTTTGGATTTCCAGGGCTGTCCCATGGGATTAAATTTTAACTCAAGACAAATGCGACAAAATCTGATGCAACATCCTCTCTTTGGAATAAAATCTATGCATTCTGAGGTGGCCTCTCAAAATGGAAATACATCTTCACATCAACAGTTCACTGTAGTTGGAGGAACACTGAGAATGTTTGCTGATATCTGAAGCTCTTCCATTGCAAACTCTTTCTCTTAACCACTGCCCTTACCAGCATTTGTTCTTCAGTTGCTCACAGCCAGATTTAGAGGACAGCCTCAGAGCTGCTGCCTATTCTACCGTGCACAAAGGATTCTGAAAAGGATTATATTGCAGATTTCATCTTCAGTATAGTCATAACATTTAAAATACCATTAAACCTTTGCTTTTGCTGCGCTGTGGGTTCCTGTACCCTACAGCTTACCACATTTCTAAGTCTGCAGGGGTTCATATTGTACTCCAAGCTTTGTGTAACATTGTAATGTTTCTATAAAGCCATTATGTGGAAGAATGTTGCAAGCTTTGTTTCTTATTTTTCTACGGCACTTTTGTGCAGCACTTATTTATATGCCTTATTATGTATTGTAGTCCCTAGTGATCATTTTTAATAGTGATCTAACTTGCCTAGTGTTCTTTCACTAAAGTGCTTCTATATAATCACAAGGCTTTAAAGACGATCTGTTTTGATGCTGTGTTCAGCAGCTAAAGCTTTACGCTTAAGCTATCATCTTTGTGAGCAGGGCATCAGCTGCATCTGCTACTACTCACCCTTTGGCATTACAAAAGCCACACTTCAAGAAAAAACAACCACAAAAGATACCTCTTGACAATGGCATGTGTTGATTTGGACAAACACATTATCTTAGTGCAAGAGGATATCCATCCATCCCTCCAACATGCCAGGGATGAGCCACAGCCTTTGCTTCATCAGAGCCTACCGAATCTCGTTTGTACTGGTGTGGACAAAATGGAGGTGTTCAGATAGGAGATTGGGCCCACTTTAAAATATTTGTGTCCAAGCTTGCCATAGGCAGATAGAGATCGCCACCTTACCAACTGTCCCATTAAAGAAACTTTTTCTCCAAGATGTCCAGTTAAAAAAAAAAAAAAAAAAAAAAGTAAATTAATGCTAGAGAGAAAGAGGAGATCTGGGAGGGAAGGAAAAGGGAAAACTGGAGTTTACATTTCAGTGGCTTCTGTTTGTGTTTATGTTCCCACCCCCCATGGACTTTACTTAATGCCTCGAGAAACCTTTTATCAAACTAGAAGAACGCCAGCCCCAGCGGGCTATGGTAGGGCTTACGCTGCTTGATTCAGACTCTCATGCTGATTCAAATTACTTTCTATCACACATCAAAGAAACCTCCAAACTTTGGCATGTTCAAATTACTGCACTACTTCTGGGTGTTGTTTATTACCATTAAACACTCAAAGCCTCCAGGCTCAATTAGCTGTTTCATTTTATAACAGCCTTTAGCATCCATGCATTCATGCATGAATACATCCCTCCCTCCTTGTAGTTCCTGAAGGCTATTTGTTCCTTCACCAAAACTCCCTCTGAAGCTTATAACATGTCAACCACCCAAATGGATAGGGCTTTTTGCAAGGAAAATCCCTTAGAGGATGCTAAGGTCTTCTCCTAATTACTGGACCTCACATTAGTGAGGTGGAATCTCAGTCTTTCCTTGAAAGCCAATTCACCTCAACTGCTATATATTCTGCTTAACTTTGGTCATCATAAATTTGGGCAGCTAGTCTAATTATATTGCTTTAACTCTCTGAGAAGGCAATGAAGAGATACCGGCATCAGCACTGAATGATGCTTTGCTTTCAAGGGTAGATGACTGTGATATGGAGGATGGATTACCTGTGGAGGTGCTACATTCTCTGTGTCGGCTGTAGATAATTACCTTTGATGACTAACTTTCATACGGATAAAATTAGATGATGTGATGATAGAACGACCTTGCACATGAATGGCTCCTGTTACAGGCAATTTTTAAAGCCTATGAACATTGTGTTATACAAGTGCTGAAATATAGACATGAGATGTTAGTAATAACAGCCACAAATATCATTTACATACTTCACTTTTTTCAAACCTCTTGAAAATATCCAAGAAGTTTTTGTTTGTTTGTTTGCTTTGATGTTGATGTTATTTAAAGAACATCTTTATAAAGAAACAAAATCCAATGGCTACAGTGATAAGCCCACCTTGCCCACATCTATTTAAATTTTCATAAATTATTTGTGAGACAAAAGAGTGTTAAAACACAGGGTGGCAAGACCTTAAGTCAGGCAGAACTCTGAGGAAGATCTACCTAGAAATTTTCCTTAAAAGGAGCATTCAAAAAGCATCTCTAAAACTTTGGTGCTCTGAAGCTACTTTTTATGTGAAAACCAAGTAGAACAATGAGATTTAGGGATGGAGAAAATCAGTCCATAAAACAGAAAAGGTTTGAATATATGTCACCCAACACACACACACACAGTGATTTAGTAACAGAAATATTCCAGCATTTGTTGAGGACTTGTTGAATTTTTGAAGAAATCAAATACTAATTTCTTATCTTCTGAATTATGTACATCAAAAATAAACAAACAACAACAACAATAAAACAATTATAATGCATTAACAGTATGAAATGTGTTTGTAAAAGTTGCAAATCAGTTATAGAATGAATCTCATCTTGCCTGTCTGAATTTTGCATTCACAGATTGAGAAATTCCACCAATGTGGAACTTTATCAGAAACTTGTTTGTTCCAGAAATTCAGATTGAAAGTAGCTGACCTATAAGCAAATTAATCAGAAATGTAAAAATAAGTATAAAAAGGGGGAAAGTATTCTAAGATGATCAACACTATCAGGACTTTTCCATCTTTTAAGCAGTTGGGTCAGCTTTCCTTTGAATGATTTTCACATTCACATTCTTATCAAGACCCTACCTGCTCCTGGATCACAAACCAACAGCAGTGCCAAAGACTTTATTATGTTCCTCTGGGTTTTGTTAGCACATATTTCCTTGTATACATTGCAGAGCCATATTTGGCTTTGTGATTAATTAGGACAATGTGAACTGCCTGGCATTCTATCTAAGACAGAGTATGTGATGAATGCAAGGGTATCAAAAAGGCTCTGAAAAATATAAAACAATACTAACACCAAGAAAAAAAGTTCTATCTGATGAAAGAAGGGAAGTTTCGGAATTACTTCTCCTTTTCATTTTTAATATCTCATTTTTCTGAATCTTGTGTTTCTCATCAGATTTTTGATTCTGTATTCAGGTACTAGCAAATGGCAAGAAGGAAGAATCTCATTAATGAAAGCAATCTGGTCTAAAAGCAGAACTAATGCTTTGCACACTGCAAGCAGCAGTGTGTGTGGGGGGGCAGGGAGGGAAGGTATATTTGCTCAGTATTGAGGTAGTGGAATGAGTTTTATGAATGACTACAGAAAGCCAAGTAACCTTTCCGGAAGAAAGAATCATCTGAAAAATTCCTAACAGAAAATTAGAAGAGAACCTTTCAGCTGGTGTGAAATTAACATTCAGCAGCCTATGTACTGCTCAAAGCATTGAAAGACTGTACACATTTGTGGTTTATTCTATAAGTTTAAGCTTCAGATTTTTCTAGGAGTCCATAAAATATGTACCATTTACTCTCATTTAATGGAGTGCATGTGAAGAATATTAATATGATTGTTCTTATTTAAGATGAGTGCTTCACCATTTTTGGTCTCTTAAATATAGTATTTTGCTGTATTTACTTCAAGTACAATGTAATCACATAAATTCAACACCTGCTGTCCAGAGCCCCTGCTGTTAGGTGAGACACAGACAAAAGGCTTGGTAAATACCTTAACTATTCTGTGCTTCTATTTTTTCCCATCATATAAAATGGAGCAACAGCAATTTCTTATCTTCCTACTAGGATGCTGTGAGTAATAACTAACAAATTCCTGCAAGGTTTTAAGAAAGTTAATCCTGTTTACCGGTGAGGTCAAACTCCCGAGCTTCCAGGCGGAAACAAAGATTTTATAAAGTGAAAAAAACAGAAGTTTCTTCCAGTGCATAGATTACTCCAGAGGAGAGTCATGTATCCTTCCAACCTTCTGTAAAAGCACTGTAGTATGTAGTAGATAACTTGATATATCTTTATGTGAATTAGGATCACGCATCTTTTGTTTCCAAACCATTTTGTTATTCAAAACCATGCTTTATTGCAAGGCCATGTATATGTCTTTGGTCTAAGAAAATTCAAAAAGACTTAGCTCAGATCTAAAGGTGCTTCTGCTCTCAGTGAGATCTCTTTTATTCCCTGCAGAAACACACCCTGCTCTTCTGTCATATCACTTTAGGTGGAATGAACACAGAAGTAGGCAGAGAAGGACCTGGGAGTGATGGTGGACAGTCGGCTGAATATGAGCCAGCAGTGTGCTCAGGTGGCCAAGAAGGCCAACGGCATCCTGGCTTGTATTAGGAACAGCGTGACCAGCAGGGCTAAGGAGGTGATCGTCCCCCTGTACTCAGCTCTGGTGAGGCCGCACCTCGAGTACTGTGTTCAGTTTTGGGCCCCTCGCTACAAGAAGGACATCGAGGTGCTTGAGCGGGTGCAGAGAAGGGCGACGAAGCTGGTGAGGGGCCTGGAGAACAAGTCCTACGAGGAGCGGCTGAGGGAGCTGGGCTTGTTCAGCCTGGAGAAGAGGAGGCTCAGGGGCGACCTTATCGCTCTCTATAGGTACCTCAAGGGAGGCTGTAGCGAGGTGGGGGTTGGCCTGTTCTCCCACGTGCCTGGTGACAGGACGAGGGGGAATGGGTTTAAGTTGAGCCAGGGGAGTTTTAGGCTAGATGTTAGGAAGAACTTCTTCACTGAAAGGGTTGTGAGGCACTGGAACAGGCTGCCCAGGGAAGTGGTGGAGTCACCATCCTTGGAAGTCTTCAAAAGACGTTTAGATGTAGAGCTTAGGGATATGGTTTAGTGGAGGGCTGTTAGCGTTAGGTTGGAGGTTGGACTCGATGACCTTGAGGTCTCTTCCAACCTAGAAAATTCTGTGATTCTGTGAAGTAGATATAAAGGAGGGAAAAAGAGAGAGAGAGAGAACTAAAGAGGAAAGGAAAGGAAAGGAAAGGAAAGGAAAGGAAAGGAAAGGAAAGGAAAGGAAAGGAAAGGAAAGGAAAGGAAAGGAAAGGAAAGGAAAGGAAAGGAAAGGAAAGGAAAGGAAAGGAAAGGAAAGGAAAGGAAAGGAAAGGAAAGGAAAGGAAAGGAGAGGGGAGGGGAGGGGAGGGGAGGGGAGGGGAGGGGAGGGGAGGGGAGGGGAGGGGAGGGGAGGGGAGGGGAGGGGAGGGGAGGGGAGGGGAGGGGAGGGGAGGGGAGGGGAGGGGAGGGGAGGGGTGAAGGAAGGAAGGAAGGAAGGAAGGAAGGAAGGAAGGAAGGGAGGGAGGGAGGGAGGGAGGGAGGGAAGGAAAGGAAGGAAGGAAAGGGAGGGAGGGAGGGAAGGAGGGAGGATAGGACGGAAGGATAAGAAAGATAAAAACAATGTAGGATTGTTCAATTGCTGTTATTTAGAGCTTACATATGTCCGTTCCTATCTTTGATGTTTAATATCATGGTGTTGCTATTTATGTGCAACCTGTTTTCATGTACATAATAATTTCATTCTCTGTGCCTGTTTAAACCTTTTTAGAAGGGCAATTAAAAACAAACAAACAAACAAAAATAGTCCCAGAGGGTCATGCAATCTTTCAAGAGTATATGACTTATCATCTCTGGGACAAGAACTACTCTTCTTGTACAATCCTTCTTTTAATGATAAAATAACAAAAAAACAGCGGTTTGTGATGGAGGGAAGAAGTACAAATTACTGACAATTTAACAGTAATGATGTTTAATGTTTAGTAATGATGGTTAATGAAAATCAGGACAGTCTGAGTAAGGAAAGAATCTGAGGTCCTGCAACCTTTTCCCATACGCTCAAACTAAAAAATACGATAATTAGATTACTCAAGTCATATTAACAAAAGTAATATTCAATCTGAATAGCCTCGAAATACATTGGTAAAATGGTTGGCTGTAGTATTTCCTAGATATTTAGAACAGTTATTACATAGTGTCATCTCATCACTTTGGGTTATTTTAGGTTATGTACAGCCCATCGGAAATGAAGGGTCAAAACCCAGTCTGAAAGCAGAGTATTCTTTTACATTGTTGTCACATTACATTGTGTCATTTCATTTGGTATTAAGAGTTGTCACATCATATTATGCTGTAGGTCAAGCAAATGCTAATGTGATGGGACACACCAGATATAGATAGCAGGAACCCAATCGGAATTCATTTGCATATCCTCATCAACTTCATTACTTGGTTGGTATCTCAATAAGATCACAGCAATTTTCAGAAAAATAAAAATATTTTGTCAAAATATATGGAGTCTAAGAACAAATACTGAGAAGTTTGTGAGCAAAAGGAGATTCAGACTACATATTGCAAAAATGGTGTCAGCTTTATATAATAATACATAAATAACATTATATAATTATAAATATATTATATACCCACAATTACATGTTAAATGTTGAATCCAATGCTGTGAGCAGAATTTCTGAATAGTACTAGATCTAAGAGAGCTTTTCATATTCAATAACCCTAAGAGTTTTTAGATTATGAAACAGTTTTCTAGCAAAAACTGTATCATCTATAGAATCCTATCAAACATAGGGAAAGCACCTATGAAAATATTGCAGAAAAGACTAGCTATGAATACATGGAAATTTTCAAAATCATCTGACATACCTTAAATCTGATTGTCAGGTTGAATAGCATGTCTGGTTCTATATCTTTTTTTTATTTTACTTTTATGGGATCATACTATTAATAAGTATTGTCTTTATGTGCCCATCACAAGACTAACATTGATTCTCTGGCTTACAAACTGAGGATGATTGTATGTCCAGAGAGTTTAAATCCACACTTAACTTTGTGTTGAAAATCAAGATCAAAATTTATGGAAACACTTAGTATGAGCTTAACTTCCAAAGGAGGTTAACTTCCACAGGAGGCATGAAGCACTTTTTAAAAATAAAACTTTAAATATTTGGTACTTTTAGACATGAGACGTCAATAAAAATAATATAATTAAAAAAGGGGGGGGGATCTGATATATCTGATTGATATTTTTTTTTCTGTCTCTCTTTCTCTCTATGTATATATTGCATATAATACCTTAACTTCTGGTCTCAGAAAAGCATTAAAGGGACCTGCATATCTGCTTACATTTCTAATTTCCAAAAAGAATAGGAACCCAGTGAGTCCAGGATGTGTCACCCTTACCATGCGCTTTGAGCTATGTTGAATTGTGCATTTCCTAGACTGAGTCTGCAGCATCCGTACAGTGAGTACAATATTTACAGGAGCAGCTAAGCCACTGTGCATGTGAAATAATGTCATTATTTCCCTTAAGAGATTTCTGAAGCAAGCAATATCTAGCAGCAAAGAATAGTTGCCAATCAGATGTGCTGACAAAATTTGTTGAAATAAGAGAAAACTTTAAGAACACGGAAAAGGTCTATAGGAAATTGACAAAATGGAAAACGTGTTAGATCTATGTTTATTTATAGACTTTTTTAACTATAGGTGACATTTGTGGTGGTATTCCACAGTCAGATTTAAGTTTCTTTAAGCACCAGGCCTGTAGATCTTTCTACTAAAGTGAAAATGTTTGATACTTGGGCAAATTACAGTTTAAAATTCTATTTTTGATGCGAAAGCCATGGATATAACCTTACACACATAAAGCATCTGGCACTGTACAGCTGCAATCTTGGGTTAATTCTGTAATTTAAAGTTAAATAAGCAATAATAGTAATAGAAGAATGCAGTAGTAATTATCAAAACACCATTTCTCTAATTTCTAATGTAATTTGAAGGCTAGTTTAACTATGGGTTTCTTGGAAGATTATTTCAGACACATAAGATCTTTGGCTGTCAAATTCTGTTGTTCATTACTCCTACATTTATTTATTTATTTATTCAAATTTTATCTGTTATAACATAAATAAAGCAATGTATTTATTTATTTTAATATAAAGATAGAAATCCTCTGAAAACTAGCTTCTGTCTGAAGCTTTGTGTAGTTGTTTCATAACTTAGTACTGTGACTTAAACTTGAGTTGTTGTGGAAATTTAAGCAGGTCCTGTGTTTGAATTTTGGAAGGTTAATAATATCGGGCTTCAGTGGAGCTCTTTTCAATATCTTCTAGTCCTGAGAAGCCTCTTTCTTCTCATGTAGAGTACAGTAGCAGTGATAGAGTACACCAGCATGAGAAAATGGAGCCTCTCTTAACTTTCTCCTTGAGTGATTGGACTTCTGGCTCTAGGACTTGGTGTTTGTGGTAGCCCAAGTTCCAGTTTGAGCAGGAACAAAGCAGACTTCCCAAATAGATTCCGCTGACCACGTCTGGTGCCTTAAGTTGAAGCTTTCAGCATCAATTCCTTCTGGCTGAGAAAAAGAGCAATCACAAGTCTCCCACCGCCTGGATGTGCCTTTTCCCTTCTAAATTATTATGTGGGAAAATACATTTCTGAATGAAAGCAATCTTGGCTGCAGTTTTATTTATTTATTTATTTATTGTTTTGTTTTTATTTTCCCCCCTAGGCTTAGTGCTATTTCAATTTAGTTAGCCATCTTTTCAGTGAGTTTTGGTGCCCCTCTTCCTCAAAACCGTATTGCAAATCAACAGTGCGGAGAGAGAAACTGCACTGTGCCTATAGGGGTTGACATATGACAGTCTTTCCACACTGCTTTATTTTTTTCATCTTTTTATTTTTTCCCTTCATTTTTTATGTGTGTAAATGTGCCCTCAGACCCCATTTAGATAGCAAGTTTTGATTTTTATAAATTTCTGCCAGAAATTAAAAGGCTTTCCTACCCAGTCAGAGGCCCTAGTTTTGCAAAACATCCAAGCAGACGCCAACATTTCAGCTGAAGATTGGTTCCACTGACGTGGGTGCTTACGCACATTTCTGCATCAAGTCTGAAGTGGATCAGGTCCTACAGCTAAACAAAAACACCCACACCACCCCCAAAGCTTTGCTGAGGTGCCCAAAGCAGGATTGTTTCACTTGTTGCTTCAACTGTTGTAAAAATGATTGACAAGAGGGTTTGTCATTTTTCTTGAGCAAGTTGAACAGTGACTAATGGTCCTCATGATAATCACTGAAACTCAGCACCAAAACAATTTAGCTGTTAATTTGTCAGATCTGAGTATTCTTCTGAGTCATAAGGCAAATTCATTTTATTTGAACATCAATTAATAAAACCAGGAGTAGGGAAAAGAGGAGTTAAGCTTGATAAAATACTTCATTACTCTATTTATATAACTGTAGATATAAATCGTTCTATTCATTACATTTCTTATATTACAATTAAGAAGGAAGTTCATATATATATGAAACACATGTGTATATATTATATGAAAATTATATATATGCACTATATATATGTAGATATATATGTAAAATTATATATATGAAATATATATGTATATATATAAAATCAGAACAACTCTCACTATGAAAAAGTTTTCTTTCTTTATTCCTTCACAAGCTAGTCCTGTAGGGTGTACCAGATAGGCTAAGAAACTCCTAGGGGTCTTGAGTACTATGGTTGTCTACATCTTTGAGGAGCTTCTGTTGGAGATCTTTATTTAGGAATGCCAGCAAGAGCTGACGGCACCCTACATCCTACAGAAAATGTAAACAGGCAGTTTACGGGTGCTTCATTAAGCAGATATGTTGCTTAGCATGCTCAGCATGGAAACATATGACCAGCCCTCAAAATAACCTCTGCATACTAAGCTCTGCTATTTGTCAACAACAGTGGATCTATCTCACATCATGCCAGTTCTTGGTGCGATGTTTGTAAACCAAACGAGCCAAGCGGCTCCTAACTTGCCCTGTAAATATGGAATACCCAATATGGACATGCAACTCCTGGCTCTTCAGTTCTAGTAATAAGATTGCCCCTTAAACGACTGGAAGAGAGGTGGATACTGCAATAACGGAGGAAACTGTTGTCTGTGCTACATATCTCAGACCCAATTAACAGCATAACAAGCACACCTTGCTTTGTCAGACTTGTCTGTTCCTGCTGTCCGAGAGCTCTCTGAGATAATTGATTCTGGCACTTCTATTACTACCCAGAAACACAAGGGCATATGTTTTTACAGTCACTCAGGCAGTAGTCTGAGAATGGTTTTCCTACAAGATATTGCTTACACTACCTACTTATGCCCTCACTGAGACTGTGCAGACTTGGCATTCTCATACCAGGGATAAGCATAGCATAAAAGTGATAGATTTAAAATAACTCTTGTTGCAACTTTTATTTTTTATTTTTTTATTTATTTTTTTTTAATTTATTTTGCTGATATGCCCTTGTGTGCTCTGTGTTTGGTTATTGAGATGGACTTTAAATTAAAGACATTACTAATAGTCTGAAATTCAGGATTTTTTTTTTTTAATCTATTTTATTTATTTATTTATTTTACCTTTTGTGCTTGCTAGTGTTTTCCTTTTGTGTTTTGTGCATGGTTAGTTCCATGGAATAGAACTTGCTCTCCAGATATGAAGAGTCATAGATTTTACAGACAAATAAATACAATTACATATGTGCATTCAAGAGTGGTTTCATCACAGAATACTTGTGGCATGCAGAGATAAGAAATATACACACAAAACCTATACATTCAGTATTATCATTCCTGGTTGTCCAACTATGTGCTTGTACAAGAAGAAATGATTATGCTGTTAGGATTCAAGAAAAGGGGAAGAACTCAAGAAATGTACCTTCAGTGATTATGTATAAGTAAGTATATTGCATGTACTTCATTTTCATTCCATTTTTTAAGAAACTTATGAATATAAATTTTATCGGTAGATTTTTTCAGGAAGCAAAGAAGCATTATATTTGCAGCATTATATTTGAGAAATGCAAAACCTAAATCAAAAATTATTTCTCAAAGCTGATAGGCCAAATATTCACGGAAGTCTATTAAATTGCACCTGAAAATCTACACACAATGAACCGCACATGTGTCCACAAAGACTCATTTATACTCAGTTTCTCCATTAACTGCAGGGATGAGCCTGTTTGCTTATAAATAATTGAATCTGAATGAAATTACTAGAGGAAGAATGTGACCATGCCGATAGATTTAGACTTTGCTGAGAGCTGTTGCGTTGTGGCTCCATCTGAGCTTAGCACAGACGACTTTGATACTTCACTTTGTTGGGGCTGAGCTCAAACCCATGCAACTCAGCAAACTACTGGATATATTTGGGGGCAGAGGACTTGGGAGATAGTGGCTCTTGGAAATGACCATTGAGTCTTCCTTTTTACTTGCCCAAATAGGCCTAAGTGATAATCTAATTTTTTAAAACATGTCTGGATGAAGCAAGACTTTTTGGTACTTAAAGAATCACCAACTATTTTAAAATAATAGTCCATCTCAGAAAGATGGGCTAAAGCACAATTTCTTGCAAGGTCAGAGGTGTTACAGTGGGGTTATTTAAAATGGGAGATGAGTAAGATCAGAGGCGCAAAAAATTTACTAGAAATAAGTAAGTTTACTTTAAATAAGTGTTTTGCTCTGACATGGACTAATTGTGTGAAGTCTGCTGTTCCCTTACTGTGTTATCCTCACAGACTATTTTCACAGAATCACAGAATCTCAGAATGGTTGAGGTTGTCAGGACCTTTACCATGTCCAGGTTTTGCTTTGAAGATCTCCAAGGAGGAGACTCCACAACCTTTCTGGGCAATCTGTACCAGTGCTCCATCACCTGCACAGTACAGAAGTGTTTCCTGATGGGCATTAGACGTTTAGATGGAACCTCCCGTGCTCCAGATTGTGCCCATTGCCTCTGGGCACCCCTGAGCAGAGACTGGCTCCAGCCTCTCAGCACCTCCCAGCAGTGCTGGTGGCCATGGCTGGCAGCCCCCGCAGACTCCTCTGCTCCAGTCCCAGCAGCAGCCCCAGCTCTTGCAGCCTCTCCTCACGGCGGAGAGGCTCCAGGCCTTTCATTATTTAGTGGCCCTTTGTTGGACTCTTTTATGTCTATCTGTTGTTCCACACAGGGTATGGCAGAAGTTTCAGCTTTTTTCTATGTATAAGACTCCATGAATCCTTCAGGAAAAGGAGGAAAAAAGAGCCATAATTCGGTCTGCATAAAGGAAGGGAATGTAGTGTGGCCTTGTGCAGCTGGCGTACTTGGTAGATAAGCTCCACCATATCCATGCAGTGAAAACAATTGTTTGTGATTGCATCTTCACAGCCATATCATCTGCAAGCTAGCTGTTCTGCAGAAGGAACCTCCATAACTCCTACAGTAACATCAGTATTTCCAGTTACAGTAACATCAGTATTTTCATTCATTTTGATGAGACCAAAAAGGGAACTGTGCAGGAGAAGGGGTAGCAGGGGTGGCAACACAGTGCTATAAAATTTCCTCCTTCCCACCATTCCTGAACCTTGACACCCACACACAAGGCTGCTGTGCAGAGATCAAAGGAACCAAATTTCTGTTAACAGTGAGGCATAAGAAAATTATACATGCATAGCCATGCACACTTTTTGTATTTTGTATTTTTTTTTTTTTTTAATATTGAGGACATTTATGTCTGTTGATAATTAGAGATGTTTATGACATGCATTAACAGTAACTCTCCACATTGCCTTTTTGGAAACATGTGACTTTATGTTAATGGCTCGAGTTTGCTAACAATTTACAGGCAGACACTTACCACTCTAATACACCACTTACTCATTTGTTCTTCATATTTTTAATTTTATGTATATCTCTGCCTAAGCTCCAGAAATGACTTACTCCATCACCCACACTGCTTCTGCTACTTAAAGATGTAAATGGGTCCCAATTGTACAAGATATTTAGCATATGTTTAAATTTAAACATATGAATACTCCCACTGAGGTAAATGGGACTACATACTTAGACATAGGCACACACTCACATTGCTTTTTCAGAGCTAAAAAAAAATCACATATATGGTTTCTTGATTTCTGCACAGTCCAGTGTTAGCTCAGGGCTTCAGTATGTTTTATGAACTCATGGCATGCATTTCTCTAAATCCTCTCTTGAATGGTCATCCTGTTGGGATCAACATTCCCTCTCTTTCTTTGCTGTTGTGTTGGACTCGCTTGCTTGTTTGTCTGCTTGCAAGAGTTTTTTCTAACATGTCTCAGAGTGGAGGACCATTCCAGGAGAGCACAGACATGCACCACCCAGGTTCAGGAGCATGGCATTAGCTAGCAATAAACTACTGTCATTGCAGGTATCATCCTCAATGTGCAGGGCACAACACGCGTTTTTTACACAGTGAAATACCACCTAGCCAAACAATGTTTTATGCTACTTTTCACACTTTCTAGTTAGAGGATGCTTAGGATGATGACTGTAAGAAAAGTCATATCAGTCAGTGCATATCTTAAGTGTTCTACACACAAACACACTTGAGGTGAATGAAGTCAAATAACGTGATCCGTATTTCAGGAAACTCAATCCAGAACTGCTTTCAAAATCCATAGAGACTTACTCTTTAGGAAACCTGACCCTGTTCAGGAACTGAGAGAGAATGAGCTCTCTTATTACCCTTAATGTTTGTTCTTTGAAGATCAAAGCATTTAAACACAATCTTGTACAACCCTGATAATATAGGAGTTTTTTTTTTTTTTAAATAAACTTTTTTTTTAAAACAACAACAACAACAACAAAAGAAAACAAAAACAAAAACAAAAACTGGCCATTCATTCAGTTTAAAGCCCAAACTATAATCTGAACTTTTGAAAGACTATTTGCCTAACCCAACTATCTTTCCTCTATATTGTTCATTTCTATTCTTTCTGTTTTTTTTTTTTTTTTTTTTTTTTTGTGTGTGTGTGTGTGTGTAAGGAATTCACTTTTATTGTGTTTTTTTATATAGGACAGACAATAGGAACTCTCAGTTAAAAGAAGTTCTTTATACTATCGTAATATGTGGGTCTTAACACAAACTGAAAACAATTACAGCTACACACACTTTTTTTTTTTTTTTTTTAACAGCTTTTCACACGTGCTTCTAGAGTGTTATGCAGAAATAATTCTTACTATATTATTCACAGAGTAATGTTTCTTAATGTACCTATCTTTTAAAAAAGTCTGTGATAAAAGCAGAAGATTCAGCATCTCCAAGGAAAAAAAAATATGAATTTCACAATGTCCTAATCTATTAAAAATAAGTAATGTTAGCAGATAAGGGAAGATAAATTATAAGGTAATATATTCATGTCTGAAAGCATTTGTTCTTGTTTTACCTCTGCACATAATCCTTTACACATAATAGTATTTTAAACAGTTTTATCTTGTTGTTTTTTTTGTGTTTTTTTTTTTTTTTTTTGAATTGTTTTCCAAAGACTATTAATGATGTAAAGAAAACAACATTTTGAAACTACTCCATGTGTTGAGTAGGAGTGGAAAACAAAAAGGACTGCTTTTTGTTCAATGGGAAAATGGGTTAAGAAACACTGCATCACTCTCTATTGCTAAGACAGATTTTCTGAAAGAAATCTTACTCAGCTACCAACCCCTTCTCGGTCAAAGAAGACCCAAACTCCACACTGAGCTCCCACAGACCATCTCTGCTGACCAAAGTTCTGTGCAAGGCCAGTCTCACAAGGTCAACAGAGAAGCTGAGAGGTCATAGTAAAACATGTCTGGATGAAGCAAGACTTTTTGGTACTTAAAGAATCACCAGTACATGTCTAAAACCATCCAGGAAGGCAGAGAAGCATGATAAACTGGGATAGCTAAACCATTTTTCCTATCATTCTATAATTGATTGTTTAACCTGAAAATGTATAGAGGCTTTTTGAAACTGCATTGTGATCCGAGGTGTCACATATATTTGTGGTTGTAATTTTTGAAAGTCAAACCATTTTTTGTCTTCACATCTTAGTCTAAAAATAAATCTCTCTTCCACTTAATCAATTGACTATATTTTGTTTTTAATGTGTACATATGGGCACAATTCAAAGTCACAAGAAGACAAACTGTGTAATAATAACATGTTCAATATGGATAAAAATCTGGATAAACGCCTGTCTGATGTATGAAAACATCACCTAGTGAGCTGTCTACAGGATCCAGCTTCAGCAGAAAAACATAAATGTAAGTGTCAATAATATTGCTTTTTAACTTATGCATATACAAAATGATCATTCATTACAACAGAGAAGATATGTTACCATACTCTTTTTTTATTTTTTTTTTATTTTTTTATTTTTTTCTGGAAACACTGATTAGCTGGTGAAGAATTCAGGGTCTATAGAACTCCGTATTTAGTATTTGAAATAGCTGTTTCTTTACAAGAAATGGATTCTGGGAAGATGTCTTCTTAGGATTTAACTGCTAACAGCAGGTTACACTGAGAAATAAGATGATGTATCTTCTTGAGTACTTCATCTGCCATAAACAACCTTCAGATCTGTAGATAGAAACTATTATCTTGGTACATTTGATTTACAGAGCTATTAGTAGTGGTTCTGTATTCAGCAGAAGGCCCTCTTGCAGCACAAGAACCTCCTTCACCTGCCTCACACAGATCAGAGGGAGCTAATAATGATCTTAATATCAGCGTAGTGACCTGGAGGATGGTGGTGTGGTCAAATTCTGGGAAGCTGATGGGTTCATGATCTTCACTCTTTCATTCTCCCACTCCTGTCAAAGAAACTCATCTTTTAGTGAAGTATATTCCATTTTTACATAATAGGTGCTAAAAGTGGAGATGAACTACAGTGGAATAATGATTAGCAGCCTGCAGCTCATTCACACAGCACATGATTCCTATTCTTTCTCCTTAGAAAAGGAATTTATGGAGTCTGATTTATCTGCGAGTTGAGTCTTGCAGCTGCAGCAGCCACAGCCCACCCACTGAAACCAATATGAATGTGACTTATCGGGATTGCAAGAACTAGACCTCTTATCTCTGTTTCTTACTTGACTGGGTTCTCCTTATATCAGGTTGACCAGAGCTTTAAAACAAATAAATAGATGGATCAAGGTAAGCACCACCCTTTATAGCCATTAAAAGAAATTGTTCAGCTCTCCTAACTTACAGACAAAAAACCCCACTCAATTAATGGATTCTTATTCCAATTATGTGTTTCACTAAACACCTTAGCAATAGATCCAGTTGAAATCGACATTGAATAGCTCCACCACAGTAGAAGCAACTGAACTCTAGTGTTCATGGGATATGCAATCAAATAAATTCCACAACTGGGAAATCTGTACCCCAAATATTTGTCCCCTCAGCTCCAGAAATGGCTTAACACATGTTATAATTTTGGAGTGGAGTACATATCAAAAAAACAAAGTCTAAAATCTATTGGAAAATGTCAGAATAATTTGTGTGAGGCAAGAAAAGATTCTGGATGTGAAAAAATGTGGTTTTTCAACATGTTGATTCATTTTTATTTTTTTATTTTTTTTCTGTCTGCACATTTGTATTTGCATTGCACATAGAATAAGCGGTCAAATATTTATCAAAAATGAATGTTAAATTTGTATGTGGAAACACAATGATAGACTGTCATGCAAATGTGGTTGTGGTTGAATAGAATTTGTGGTGCCTTTTTGCTGTTGTCTATGAAAGAAAAACCCAATGACTGATTTAATAAATCTCTACTAGAAATCTAGCTGCAGTTAGCACAGCAAGCACAGGATATTTGACGTTTGCTTTTGTATATAGAAAAGGGAAAAAAAAACAGCTAACTATATGTGAAAAAAAAAATGCCAGTAACCTCATCTATTGAAGGATACTATTATATTAATGGGAAGGGAAACTAAATTTGACAGATAAAATATTTATTGAGGCATTTTATTTTCAACCTGACCAAAGGTGATCATAACTGACTGTATATTGCTGAGACATAATGAAATGACTTTCGTTAGATATCCAAAACTTATCCAATCTTATTTAATATTTTATAGTCCCAGTATGATATTTCATGAAATCAGACTGACTGCTTTTGACAGTATTGAGCAAAATGCAAGAACAAACATGAAGCAAACAAAAAATGCAGTAAGGAAACCAGAAGAGGTTCTGAAAGTTACAATAGTGTAGCTTCCCAATGAACTGTTTTTGTTTGAACACATAAAACAGAAGAAAATATTAAATACATATGTCAACCAAAGTTAATGAAATTTCAGAAGACTCTACCTGGTCTCAGACAAAAACTGAAATAAGCATGTATATCATCAAAATCTCTTAATTCCTTGTTAACACAAGTAAGACACAGAAAAAAAATCCTACTCTATTCTAACATAACTTCATAATTTGTCTTTCAAAATAATAGATGACTTTGTTTTGGTAATATGAAACTGCATAGCTCTAGAAAGAGGTTCTTGTATTATCCTACTAGCTAGACCTCACGAATTATTTCTCAGTGCATACTGATGAACAGTCATTCAGATGTGATCTAAATTTAGCTGCTTGAGTTAGGGATTCTTAAGAAGATTTTTAAAAAATGTTTTATATATATTATAAATATAAAATAGATTATAATGAGAAAATAACAGAAACCATGACATGCGTCTTCTGCTTTAAGAAAGAAGAACATTAGTATTCTACTAATAGATAAAATGTCACTGGAAAGTTCACCTTTCTTCATAATACTGTAATTAGTATTTCATATACTATAATTTTACTCTTGATGAGATAAGCACTTTCTGAGGAAATTTCAATATCTATATTGCTAGTGTTAGCAAAAAAAGCAATTTAAAATGACAAATTTTAATACCTAATGACTGTCCCAACCTTTTGATGTAGAGTCATGAATATCAAGTGTTTTAGGTAGCTTAAGATTTTCGTGACTTTATAGCACTGCAAACAGTCCATGCTCAGCCCTACTTTATTTTCCTTTATTTTCCTCATTTTCAGTTTGGTGAAGTTATACTTTTGTCTTACTCAGCTTCACAGAAAAACTTGATTTTCTCTACCCTAGTCTGAAAGACTGAGTGTCAGTTTTGATCTGACCTAAAGAAATCCAAGACCATTACTCAGAGGTCCCCTTTCATCAGCAGGTGCCAATAGAATAGAAAGGAAATGCTACAGAAAATTTTTAAAAATCCAGAGTGAATGTTTGTGTAAGAAGTTGACAAGAGACAATATATTTCCTCTTCTCTTGTTGATGTGCAGGGACTTGTGTCTGGAATTCCCAGACATGCTAATTCTTTTCCTAAATATCAGCTCATCATAACTGAACCATAGCTCAAGGCATTTTTAAAGTACTTGATTTACTTCGGTACTTTGCAAGCCTTATTCAGTTGCCATAAATTAATAGGGGAAAAAAAAAAAAAAAAAAAAAAAAAAAGAGAGAGAGAAAGAGACAAAGAAAAAAAAAAGAAAGGTATTAAAATGACTTTTACACACATATTAGAGATCAGAAATGTCTTATTACTTCACCTGTGAAATATTACCTCAAGGCAGCTAAAAACCATGCAAATTTAATGGGACTGGGTTCCATTAAAGATCAAACTAATCTCACTGAAAGGGAAATGAACTCTTTCCAAGTATTTTGTATAAACCTGTGCCCCTGTTTTAGCTTAACCTGGGACAAGCTTCTGGGTTTTATGTCCAAACCAGGTGAAGCTGGATGCTTTGTGAGAGATTATTATGAGGTTTGTCATTGGTTCAAAGCCAAAAGCCAAAGTTAGCAGGTGTTCACCTACATGGCTCAAAGGCAAAATACATTCCTGCATTGTCATAATGAAGATAAATTCTCAAATATTACAGCACTAAAGCAGTAAATTTCAGATTTGAAGTCTTGCAAAACACAAAACATAGACAGAACCACCATCTATACTTTCCTGGTAGGTATATCTGCTGTACCTTTCAGTGGGAAATGTGGTCTTTAACTCTTAATTCTCTCCACTGAATTAGGACAGCTTCTACTCTCAAGGGGCACTGGCTGACAAGGGACATCTGTAAGGGGGGGGAGGGGGGCAATGGGGACAGCAGTCCTATTCTTTGTTCTGAAAATGGGGCTGAGCTCCCTCAACTACAGAACAAGATAATTTATTTCCTATGTGCAACTTTACAGGGGTAGAGGTGGCCAGCAGCATGGAGCAATGGGTGATGACTTAGGAACAGGGAGTGATAACCCACCAAACTAGGCAAATCTGTGTTGTAAAAGTAAGAGGGGTGCTATGGTGCTGACAGATTCCCAAATCTGGCCAAAAATGTTAGTATAGCCAAGAGGAAGATTTTCAGTTGACTTCAGTGAAACCAACATCTGTTATTTTACTCAGCTCACCCAAAATATATTATAGTAAAGATAATGCAGATGCAATCCTTGCTGGAAGTAGTTGAAAAAGTAAGGTACATAATATCATATGAAATTTCAAAAAGTTTAGGGATGAACTGAGATTTGTTAAACTTTTAGGTATTTTTTTTCTTTTAATAGAAATTACATATGGCAAATTAATGAAACATATCAACGACTATGAAAAATGTCACTTTACATATACATCTAATTTTTAAGTCCAGAAGTGCAACATGTAGAAAACAAAATTAAGAGATGCATTTTCGTTTTACATATCAAGCATCCCTGGAACTGTGTGTCCTTCCAATTCATAGGAAACAACTTCAAGCCTAGAGCAGGAAATTAGTCATGATTCTTGGCTAAGACTGTCCCACGTGTTTTACCAAAAATGTCACTGGAAAATTTAGTTTTGTGGCTATTTAAATACTTTGTGAATTCATGAAATGCTTTATGAATAGACACAAATGAGAAAAGGATAGCCATTTTAGAAACATTTATTTTATTTTGAAAGTAAAAAAAAAAAAAAAAAAAAAAAAAGTAATATTTACTTTAAAAGAAAGCAAACAGACATTTAAAAAGGGTCCAAATAACCTCAAAATAACCTCAAAACCCACAATATACCTGGTCAAAACAATAACTACTTCCCAAGTCTCAGAGATGAGCACTGTAACAGGATTCCTTGAACTTATTTCTTAGCAAAAGAAGAAATAAAAAATACTGACATGGTTTTACTCAGTGCCCCTGTATGATCAACTCTGTCATGGACTTTTGTGGAGGAAAGTTCTGCTATTAAGACATGTTAATGTGCATCTATTCAAACCCTAATGCAAAAAAGCATTTTTATATTCCCCCCAAGAGATTCAGAATTTTTCCAGAGGTCAAAAAATGTTAATCTGTCCAAATAAAAATATTCTGTATGAATGTGTCTATGTCTGCATGAGTACCTTCGCTCCCAGTTTAATTCCCCTTACTGCCTAAATGCTCCAGCAATCACCAGTAAAAATTTATTGCAGAGTAAACTGAAGTTCTGTTGGTTCACTCTATGTTCAAAATGTAACAGCAGGGTCCCACACTGGCAGAAAATGCAATTAAGAGCACTCTTCCTGGGCTGACAATTGGAGACATGCTCAGAAAGATAGGAGCATGGGGACAAATTGCTATTTAACAGCCATTTCACCATGATCACCTGTTAGTGGTACATCGGCATAGTCCAACATCAGAGGATGCTATTTAAATGATGTCAGAGGGTGCTATTTAAAAGCATTTTTATTCCCTGCCTGGGGAAAATGTAAAAATAGCCATTGTGGGTCCATCTCTAAAAGGTGGGTGGAGTGAAAGTGCCTTAAATAGCATAATTTCACAGCAACAGAATCCTTGCTCTACTCCAACATTTCAGTCTGACTTTCTTTTTAACAGAAAGTGCTGATGTAAAATACTTTCCACATTTCTGACCTCTTCTGTATTCTAAAATCATTGGACAGAATCTGTGTTTGAAATTTACCAATATACACAGGAATTGATAGCTACCCGGGTGTATAATGGGATATAAGCTATAGATGTGGAAGGGATGGTTAAGTCTAGCTTGCACAGTTTAATGCATGAAAAAAAATCTAGGACTGAACACAGATTTAGAGTGTTTCGTCATGCGTTGCATGTGATCATGTGAAGATATGTGGGTGTCTAATTCCCAGTGATGACAGCAATTCCAGTGATGACAGCTTGCTCCCTTGTCCTAGTAGGGCAGGCAGCACATGGCTCAGGATCTGGCTCTCTAGGGAGCAGAGTTCAAAGAAACATAAAATGACTTACTCATGGATTCCCACTTCCTCATCATTTTGGAAGTCTAGCCAGGTCTAGCTTTAAATTATTAGTGCATTCATCCGTGAAATTCTCAATGCTTTCTTACTCTACAAATTTTCATTCCTAATTATATAGCTTCACTTATTGTCCCCAAAATATTTCATAAAACAGTATGGATTTAGACTACTTTTCTCAGTGTGAACACATTTAACTGCTATTTTATATCATCCTGTATTGTTAATGGTGAAAGTGATATAAACTAGTAGTGTACCTAGACAAAAAAGGATTGTAGCTTTTCATACAAATGCTAAGACTCTGTAGGAAAGGTCTTATTAAAGACATTTTAAACAGCAAAAGCATCCTGGATTGTAAGCTAGGGCAATGTAAATGAGGAAGACTGATGGGTTGGGTTAGATGGATCATTCTTGGATTTCTCTTCTGGGAAATTTCTGGGGATTAGAGGTCTGTGTGGCAGAAATGATGGGATTGTGTGCTCAGGACTGTGAGAAGCGTCAAAACAGGAAGGAGGAATAACAAATGCAAATACACTACTTATTTATTTATTTATTTATAATCGTAGATTTGTGTTTGTTATTTTATTGTATTTTTTTTTTCCTGTTTGGTTTGGTTTGTTTTTGCTTTGTTTTCATTGCTGCAAACCCACATGTAATTGTGACCACACTATGGATAGTTGCATGTAACTGCATGCCATATAGAAACATGTGGCATGCCAATTACACAAAAATAGCATTCTATTACCACTGGAGAACTGCACAACCCCCGCTTTGTGTGAAGATGTTCTGTATATGCGACATGTATAAACTTGCACAGTTACTTTCACACACACACACATACACACACACACATACCAAAAAAAAAAAAAAAAAAAAAAAAAAGAAAAAGAAAAAAACAACACAGTAAGATGACAAAACGAAAAATAAATTACAAGGACATAATTTTAGTAACTTCTTGACAAGCACTTAATGTCTTCCAGTCAAGCAAGAACAGAAAGTATGTTAGTTGTTTTTTAAACTATTATTCCAATAAAAAGTAATTATAGTGATTAATTGCATAATGATTACAGTAATCACAGCCTATTCTTAGTTGATTAAGAAAGACAGAAACAGCTTGCAGAAAGCTTTCCACTAAAACTATCTATGTTTATTTGATTTGCCCTTCGCTAATTTTCTTATCAGAAGCCATGAATGCGGATATTTCAAATACAACCTTGCCAGTTATTTTGTGTTTAATCCACTGTCCATTGATAAAAGCAGATTTGCAAATGTGTTAAGAGGTAAGAATTTCTTTGATGTTAATTATTATTATTGTTATTATTTTAATATTTGTGATTACAGTATTTTCTGCTTTTTGAGTTTTGCCTTACTATAAGACTTTGAGAGACTTTGCATGTACTTTTAAATACATATAATTTTTAGCATAATACATTGAATGAGAAGGTGTATGAACTCTCTGAAGTGATGGTAGTGGTATGACAGATCTGGGATTTTATTTGGGGGAGTAGAAAGTATGGATGTGTGAGCTGGGGAAAACTTTCAAATTTCTATCAATTTCAGTGGGGTTGTCATAAGTGACACCATTTAAGAGCCTGCTTTATCATGTTGTCCTTCCTTACAGTCTACTGGGACACTGGCTTTTGTTAATTTTGATTTGGTGTGTAATGACATCAAAAACTATGTGACAGACAGCACCACAAAAATCTAAATAGAGAGAGGGTATGATGGACAGAGATCACAAATTATTACGTACTTTTATTACAAAGTTGTATGAAGAAAGCAGCTGGTAATTGCTTATGTAAAACTTGTGAACTGCTAGAAAGCCCAAGAGTACTTAAGTATGCTTGATGTTGTTACACTCCCATGTTGACTGTGCATGAAATATTTTGGTCATGGAAACACAGAATTGTGGTATGACTCCAGGATAAATGGATGGGATGTCTGAAAACCTGTGTGACAAATATCTTAAAAAGGCTGGAGATGCAAAATAAACAGATAAGGTTATATAATGAAAGAGGTCCATGCTTCCTAAAAGAGATTCACCTCATACCTGGGTGTAGTTCAATGTGAACTTGATGCCATATAAACCCTGCTGAGCTGAGGCTGTCATAGCTCAGATGCCACATCAGTAACAAAGGAAGATCCTCTGAGAAACTGTCCAAAGATGCTCAGCCTAAGATTGTGCAACTCCATAACAATCATAAAATGAAATAATCTTTCCTATGTCTCATCCCCGTCCTTCAATCAACAATGCCAGGTATCCCCTGCACCATGATGCAGTTCAAGACAAGTGATTGGACCTTCACCAACTTTTGGTATGTTCTTAGACAGGAATGCTAAAATCTCTTTGCAATAGCAATCACAGATTGCTGTTACAAAGGGAAAATATATTCTTCTGTGTAATTCCTCCACCTGCTGGTCAGGTCAGGGATTCGGCTAGCCAGGTAATGGACACAGCGCAGGCCAGCTCCCAGCTCAGCCATCCTTGCTCTTCTAGCTAGTTTAAGGTGTTAGGAACAATTTGGCTGGACAACCAGGTAAATCTTGAAAGGTTGCTACTCACATTGGGACCAGATCTTTTTTGTTACTGGAACTGGACAGGTATAATTATTTGGCCAGTTATGTGCTTTACTGATACAGAAATCAGTTTTCCAGAAATTGTTCTTTTTTTTTTTTTTTTTTCTTTTTACTTCCATCCCCATTCCTATTCATATCCCATCCATATATTTTTGAGAGTAAACCCATTTGTAAACGGAGATTGCTTCTGAAAAATATCACAATTCAGCTTTAAAGAAAATATATCATGTTTTGTGATTGTCAAAATGCCCTGTTTTGACATTTGAAAATGAAAATAAAAGAAACTTTGAAAGGTCACTATCAAAACAAATTTTTTTTTTTTTTTTATTTTTATTTTAAATAAGTGAATTCTTTAACTTGATTTCTGCCAAAGGTTTCTTCTTTATATATATATATATATATATATATATATATATATATATGTTGTTTCTGTCTCTTGCTTTTTCTCTCCTCTTATATTCCCAGATAATTAGTACTGAAACATCAACAAGGCAGAAACACACTTGGATGCCTAGTAGCCTTTCCAAATGGACCAGGATGCACAACTGCTTTCGTGACTGAGAGCATGGAGCTTCTTTAGATCTTACATCTGTAAATCCTGAAAATACTTGCAAAACGGAAGACATGCTTCCCACCTGACATTAATACTTATATTCCATCACACTATTTTATGGCCCTCTTCAGTTAAAAGACATGCAATTATCACAACTGCTTGTTATTATAAATTCATATATGCATTAGAGGTACATTTTTCTATGTCTCACTCTTTTTCCATCAGCCATAGCCTTTCAGTTTACTCTCTATTACTTACAATTCCTCTAAATATATCCTTTGCAGTGAGGATATATTGAACCTGTCAAGTTTATTTAAAGAAAAGTTAAACTGGGGAAAAAGCAGGAGTATGTTGGCTGGCCAGGGATGCTAAGGTATTCAAGACAAGGCCTTGCTCCACTTAGCAGACTACAAATCCTCCAGATGTCGAGGGAAGCACAGAAAAGCAGATGATAAATGGCAAGTGAGAAGCTGTACATTGATAAATGAGACTGCAAAGGAAGAATACATCCCCAGCAAATCCTTCATTGTTGCCTGCAACTCTGTCGAATTGCAGAGTGCTATTTATATAATCAAAACTGCCAGTAATCAGTCAATGGGAAGCATGGTCCTACATTTGTATGACTCCTGAAAATGCAAGGAAGTTGCAACAGAGAGCAGGAAAAATATTCAGGTTGTACCTGTCCCCTAGCAGATGCACGTTTCCTTGTCATCTGTGGACTGAGGGTCCCTTAGGGAAGGGAAAAGAGTGATAAACTCTAACTTGACAACAGTCGAGGGGAAAGTAGTTTGGGGTCTCTGGTATCACCCTTCTGTTGTCCTGTAAAATGTTATTGGCAAAATAAATCAAAGACTTTCCTTCTGCCATAATTATATGCTACATGTTATTATTTAAAGTGTGGTCTGTAAAAATCGAGTTGTTTTTCAGCATCTCCCATTGTGTCTTCTCTATTAATTTAGGACCCAGAAATAACAATAATTGAGGATGTGGGGGAAGAGCTAATATGCGGAGAGCTGTATCATGACTTAAGGAAAATCAACAAAAAGTGTTTTGTTTAGTTTTGTTTTGTTGTTTTTTTTGAGGGTATCTGTTCTTTGGAGCCAATATCTCAGTAAAATCAGAGCTTTGGCATTTTGATATCAAAAGTAGTCCAAAAGTCCAAACTAAACACAAATTAGCACCTTAAGATACTTATCCAGAGACAGAAATCTGATCTCAGGTCTCTCCACTTAAAAGTAGTTTGAATGCAGTACTCATGTTTTTGGACAAGTTTATGACAAGGTTACCCACCTTGTTGACAAAGGGTAGGCAGTTGATGGATTTCAGCAAAGCTTTTAATACTGTTTCTCACAGTATTCTACTAGAAAAATCCAGCCTACAGCTACACTAATAAATAATACAACGGATGAACAATTGGCTGGTGGGTAAGTGTTCAAAAGGTAAATAGGGTTACAATTGGCTAGCAGCCAATCACTAGTGGGTTTCCGCACAGATCCTTTTGAGGGCCAGTTCTCTTGAATGTTTTTAGAAATGATCTAGATGCATGACTCAAATGCATACTAAGTTTTCAGATGACACTGAATTAGAAGGAGCTGTTGACTCTTTTGAAGGTGGAGACACCTAGCAGAGAGATCTTGATAAATTAGTTGGCAATCACCAACCACATGAAATATACCAATAGCAAGTGTCAGATTCTGCATCTGAGATGGGGCAACTCTGGATATAGGTACTGACTGGTGGACAAGAGGTTGCAGAACAGCCCTGAAGAAAGGGATATGGGGGTTCTGGTTGACAACAAATTGAATACAAGTTAGCAGTGTACCCCTGTAGCCAAAAGATCCAACCATATCCTATAGTGCATCATACACAGCATTTCTAGATAGTTGAGGGAAGGGATTGTTCCACTGTGCTCTGCACTGGCGGGACCTCACCTCAACGACTGTGTGCAGTTTTGGGCACCCAAGATAAGAAAGACATAAAACTGTCACAGAGTGTCCAAAGGAGGTCAAAAAAGATGGTGTAGTGTCTAGAGGGGAAGACATATGAGGAGAGGCTGAGGTCACTGTGTTTGTTCAGCCCAGAGCAGAGCAGACTGAGGGGAGGCCTCATGGTGGCCTGCAGCTTCCTCATGAGTGGAGTGGAGGGGCAGGTGCTGAGCTCTGCTCTCTGGGGACAGCAGCAGGACCCGACTGAATGGCATGGAGCTAGAACAAGGGAGGGTCAGGCTGGGTGCTAGGAAAAGGTTCTTCACAGAGAGGGTGGTCAGGCTCCCCAGGGAAGAAGTCAGGGCACCAAGTCTGCCAGAGTTGAAGACGTATTTGCACAACACTCTCAGACATAGGGTCTGTTTTTTTGTGTGGTGCTGTGTGGAGCCAGGAGTTGGACTTGATGACCCTTGTGGGTCCCTTCCAACTCGGGGTATTCTGTGAGTCTGTGCAATCCCTATAGTAGGTAAATTATGGTGCTATAAATGTAGCACCATAATTGCACCAGCAATTGTATTGATGTATCTTACAATCTTTCTAAGGGAAGGAGTTATTTTGGTACAGGGATATTTATACCAACTAAAGTGTATCCTCACTTGAGTGACAATGGCTTCAAATATTTGTGATATTTAAAGCAGTTCAACCAGGATACAAAGACAGCTTCTTTCCACTATTTGTAGATGTCTCTGCTCAAAACCACTGTATATGGGATACATCCAATGTAAAGTTTCCTGGATCTTGCTGATAACATTATAGGGATCATGTGGGAATCTCAGGTGCTGTAAGACCTAGCCAAAAATATTAACAAATATAACTCCACAAAATCTAAGTGAATGGAGATATTTCAAAGAACCAGATTGCCACTACTGAACTGATAGATGGGTATTAAAAGGGGGTAGGGGGGGGTGGGGGGTGGGGAGGGAGGAGGGAGAGGAGAAAAAAAAAAAAAAAAAGACATCTCAATCTAAATGCACATAGTCACAAACTGTACTCATATTTATATAGATGTGTGAGACGTTTCAAATTATGATACCCTAAAGTCTTAAAAATTGAATGATATGGTTCCTTGTTTGTAATCCAGCTGCTGAAAGAACCTCAACTTGCCACAAAGAATGTACATTCTTGCTTGTATAATTCAATTTTAAATACCTTCAGGAAGTTTAAACTCACATATAATATGCAAATTATAGGTACTCTGAAATATCACATTGATTTACATTGTAATTGTTCCATTACTGGTGATAATGGAAGTTACATGTCCATGAGTACTTATTCTTATTAGGCAAGATCACTGTAAAATAGGCTGACATCGCCTTGTTTTGCAGCAGTCATTACAATGTAAATGGAAAAATTGTAACACCCCAGCCACACTGTAAGATATTGAAAAGTATCCTGGAAATAGTGATATTTCTCTGAGTTTTTATGTAAGGAAAAAAAGACAAAAAAAACAAATAAACAAACCCACCCCCTTGACTACATCTAAAAATACAATAGTAAATATTAAAATACTAATGGTATGGTTCATGTGATAAAAATTCGTACCTAATAGCAGCAAAACAAGGGAAAATAGTAGTGCTGGGAAAATGAAATGAAATAAATAAAATAAAATAAAATAAAATAAAATAAAATAAAATAAAATAAAATAAATAAAATGAAATAAAATATCTGGGTCTGACTTGTTCTGACAGTGTTGCCCAGGTTAATCTAGTAGCAAGTGATTCATGGAATGGAAGTTTTTTGCTCTCTCTCTTTTTCTTTCTCCTTTCTTGCACCATTTTGTTTCCCATCTTTTCCCCCAGTTAACAGTGTAGACTGTTCAATAATGGACCAAAATAGGCAAAATATTTTGCACCCACTCTGGGTATAGAATCCTTAGTGAGGAAATGAGTGAAAAATAACAATGAACAGGAAAGAGCCACATTTGTGTTATGAAATTTTTGGCACAGACTAAGGAAAAAAATAAAATACTGTAGTATCAGCGGTATGAGTATCCAAAAGAAAGAAAAATCGAAGATGAATTATTTAAGAATTTCTTAATTTGATATGTTTGATGATAAATTTTGTTTTTAGGATGTGTGATACTCAACGGAAGCATTTTATTGCATTCATCTGATATTTGTACTAACACATTTTCAATTGGAGGTTAGGTGGGAGTGAATCTAGATATCTTGTTTTGCATAATCAATGTTTTGTATTCAGGTATAATATTGTGCTGAGTTTGAGCTTTGGAGAATGACCTCTGAATCTCTCTGAATGGTGACTCCAGAGATGATTTTGTTGTGGTCTCAGCCAATTCCTTTGATCTCTGTATGTCTTGAAGATTCATAATTAACATTTGTACATAAAATGTACATGATATTTTAAATGAGACAGCTCCATTTTTTTCCTATATATATTGATGAATTTAGGAAGTTTTTGAGCACCTCCACAACCACATCTTGTGACAATCCTCCTTTTCTCCATGTGACATGAACACAATTAGTTACTATACTCCAGCTATTTCAGACATAAAATGAAGATGTGTAGGTAAAAAGTCATCTTCTTGTGTCTCCATCCCCAAGATATTACCCGTTAATTTAATAAAAGATTATTTCTCCGGATAAGCTTTGTCTCATATTATTAGAACATCACAAACACAAAAAACATTACTGCTTATATTATATACACTGTTACTTATATTATACATGTATATACTGTATATAATATGCATATATTATATACACTGTTGTCTCAAAACCTGAAAACATGGTGTAGATGGCAACGGCAACATTGTTCAGAAATCAAGAGTAGGTTTTAATTATTATGAACTTTATTATCTAAAAAAAATGTTGTTATTTTTTTTTTTTAATTTTAATTTTTATTTTATTTTTTTATTTTTTTTTAAAACATTGTTAACATACATTTGCACTTACACTTTTCTTTGACCTGCACTACTTCAAGTGTTCCTGCTATTAAAGTGAGATGAAGTTGCTATGGAAGTTGAATTCCTCTTGTTTCACTTTAGGTGTCTAAAAGTTAGATGTTGTCTAGGACATCTGAATAGAATCTCCCTCTGAGCAGTGAAGGAGGTTACTCATCCCATCCAAAAGCAGGTAACTAAGGGAATTTCAGAGAATCTTGCTGAAGAGCTCAGACTAAACACCTAGTTTTTGACAACTACTGCTAGGAACAATTAATTCTTTCTTCTTGTTAATGCCTACCTTATACAGCAGTGACAGAGATCTCAACCTGCGATGAATGGTATGGAAATAAATTAATTGTGGAGGAGGCTTACTGAAAGTTGGAATATGCCCAAAGCTTCTATATTTTGAAGTACTTTCCTGAAAGCCATAGAAAAAAGGGGTGATATTATGCAGTTTGAAAATACAAAAATAAATGTCTGTGTGTATGGGAATCTAAGCATATAAATAAATGTGAGTTTCTATTTAGGTTTTCTTTCAATTAAAGTTTAGATAATTAGAAAGTGTCAATCCTTTGCCTATATATAATTGTATAATAGCAACACATATCAAACTTCTGTAAGTAAACTAATAATGCTCTGATGTTGATATTATATGTATTTTTGTTGGATTCACTTTGGACCAGGATCATATCTACAAAGGAAATCTTGCCCTTTTTTTGTGGCTTTCCTCTCCTGCTCACAGAAGAGGAAAATAATTGAAATAACTTCCTTGATTTATGATCTAGAAGGGGGTTTCCCTGGGATATCTGTGCTCAGAATATGTAACTATGTATTTAAATTTCTTTATAAATTGTCAATGGAGTTTGTTGGGCACTTTCTACTGCCCAACTGTCCTGCAATATTTAAGTGTCTTTTTTATTTTTATATATACATATATATGATTATTTTTGAGAAGGGACAGGATATGATTCTAAACAGTTTATCTGAATAGTTGTGAAAGGAAAGGAAAAGGCAATATACCAGAGAACCTGCCAAACTGAAGGATTTTATTATTTTATTTTATTTTATTTTATTTTATTTTATTTTATTTTATTTTATTTTATTTTATTTTATTTTATTTTATTTTATTTTATTTTATTTTATATGTATATTGACATGTACTAAATGTTCTTGACACAACCTGCCATCTAGTTTTGCCTTAGTTAGTGATAATTCATTGCAAATATATGTGATAATAAAAGAAGCTAGTGTGAATTGAAGATGTCTCTCAGAGTCACTCCTGACTCTTGCTGCATTTGTTTGTGTTTATGTAAGCAAAAAAATGGCATGCATTATCTTTTTATGAGCCTTGCGATTTATTCTGTTTTGTTGTCAGACCTTTGGGAATGCATTCTATAAACTTTATTGAGACAAGATATCTAGAGGCGTTTGCATATTTGTGAGCTCAGCACAATATTACTTTTTAATGCACTTTTGACTTTGCACGGAGAAAATGGAGTAAAAAAATGTTAAACAGCACTATTTCAGGTGGCTTTCTTGCCTTTTGTTACCCAAGGATAAAAACAAATAAAGTTTCATTATTTTAAATGAAAATAAAAATAAAAATTAAAAAATGTCGTGTAGTAGTTTAACTTCTGACTGTTTCTGTGTCTAAAAATTGAAATTACTAACTGATGCCTCCATTCAAAAAATTATTAAGGATACTACTAGTTCAAACACCTATCTAAATACAAATTTAAACTGGCAAATTTGACTATTTGAACTATTGAACTATTAACTATTGAACTATTATTTGAACTATTTGACTATTTTCAAAAAAGAAAAAAAAAAACATGCACAGTTTTCAATTGTAATATTTTTGTGCTCTCTACCTGAGATTTGCAGAAATTACCATCGTCTGCACAGTGTTCAGCTGGACACAGGTATTGACTTGCAGGAGCAATGAAAGAATTGTTTTTGTTCAATCTGAAGAAGAGAAAGTGAAGGGTGATCTCGCTGTGGTCTTCAGATACTTAATGGGTTAGAAAAGGTCTAGTCAGGACAAGGGGAAGATACAACAAGGGAAATTCTGATACTAAATTTACATTAGATATAAATCAAAATCTTCTCACTGATACAGTAGTCAAATACTGGAAAATGAGTGCAGAAAAGCTGTGGAAACTCTATGTTTGGTAATATTCAAAATTTGACTGGACAAATTTTTTAGTTTGATCTGCTTGATCTGATCTAATTGACCTTGGTCTGACCAGAAGGTTGGACTACATAATCTCCAAAAGTCACTCGTAACCTTAGTTATTCTATTAATTTGTGAATATATGTATTTCTACAGACTTTCAGTTGCATATAATTTACATCTGTGCTTTTAACACTTTGAATATTAAACAATAGATAGACATTTCATAATATCAAAGTTAATTAATATATTGATTCCAGCAAGGTTGGGCTATATTAAAAATATTTCTCAAAATATGTCAAATTATCTGTACTTTTATTTTAAAAACTTTATTTACATGAGTGATTTATCACTATTGGAAGAAAAGGCATAAACTGTCAGGTTTAGAAATTAAGAATAATTAAGGAAGTATTTATTTTTTTTTCCATTCTTTGCACTTCAGTCTGTGCTGACATCTCAAAGACCTTCAAGAACATCAAAGGTTTAAATGAATGATGAATTTGTCCTTTAATTATTTTTGGTTTCTTTCAAAGAACATTGTTAGGAAATGGCTGTGGAGTCAAAGTCCCATTAGCTTCTGTCTGTCTCTTTACTTCAGCTCATTTCTATGTCATGACTTGTGTCTCTTTTTTCATGATTTGTCTCTAACTGTAAGTTAGAACTTATGATCATTCTATTAAAAAAAAAAAAAGAGAGAGAGAGAGAGAAAAAAATATTTACTGGAAACATCATTCTAACTAACTAAAAAGCACTTGTGATATAATCTGGAGAATGAAAAATAACAGCCATCATTTCCACTCTTTCTGGAAAGACTTCTGACTTGTTATATTTTCCTTCCCTGATGAATCATTTGATGTTGAAATAACATCTTCACTGGCAACATGGGTAAGTGACACAAAGAATCCTCTGTCTCCTGTGGTGTACAGGTTCTTCTGAACATTTTCTAAAGAAATTTTTCTTTGTTTTCCATTCTAGAAGAGCCTAACAATTTTCCTGACATCTCCCTAACAAATAACTATTGTATTTGGCTACACTTACACCCTTATCTTTCCTCAATTTACCTGAAAAGGTGACCTAACAAATGGTCATTACTGTAGTTGTGGTATTGGATCACACTGTGACACAAGCCAGGCAGCTATTGTAAAGTCATTATCTCTGTATACATACTGAGGAACTTAAAAAAATAAAATAGATCATGAAAAATATCTGGCAAATGAGTATTTTCTCCATTTAGGCCCATATTCAGCAGTGCACTAAAATGCACACATCATCATTATTTAACAAAACATGCAAAGAGCGTGCTTAGGTGTTATATTGAATTAGGGACTTAATTATGAAAGACAAGCAGTAGAGCTGAACAGCTCATCTTTGGAGAACTATGTCCCCATGGACCCCAAATGTTAGTGACAGGCATATACTAATAGCATAGGAAAAAAAAAAAAAAAAAAAAAGATAAACAAAAAAGATAAACAGATTTGGAAGAAACTGCAATACAATTTGTAACTTTGCATATGATCAGACTTTGATTCAGTCTTTGGGTTCAGACTTTGGTTCAGGGTTCAGACTTTGCTATGAATAATAAAATCTTTTTTTTTTTTTTTTTTTTTTTGGGGGGGGGGGGGTGGGGAAGAAAGAAAACGCTGGAGCCAGAGGAGATTGTGGAGTTGTGGAGACACAGAGTATCATGAGGTTCAAAAAGGATTGGAGAAATTAGGCAGACAAATTAGATATGACAAATTAGATATCAAATGAGCAAAGTCAATACTACATTATTGATTGACTGACAAAACAAATAAATAAGCCTCAACCTAGAGGGATTTTGATGAACTGTATTGGGTAAGCAGAAACTTCATGAAGAGTGACAAGGAGAAAAGCAAAATTCTGCACATGGGCAGAATAAAGATGTTTATTGGTACCACCGGGAACCAAGTGGCTGAACAGGATCTCTGTCGAAAAGGAGCTAGGCACGGTGGACTCTAAGTTTAACAGGAGCCAAGACTGTGAATAAGGCACGATCCATATTTATGTACAGTAGGAGGAACATGGAGGAGACAGCTGGTGTTATTTTCCTCAGGAATGCTGGTGAAGTTACACCAGGAACACAGTGTTCAGCCTTGGTTCTCTCAAATTCAAGAAGCATGTGAAGAAAACAGTCAGCAACCAATGTGACTAGCCTAGAGCACACAGCCTAGAAAGTTCAAGGGATTTGGAAAAGTTTAGTATGAGTTATATGAGTCAAAGAGGGAGTCATGACAGACTGCAATTACTTCAAGAGGAGTTACAATTTTCAGACAAAGTTCAGTGGACATGAGCTGTGACTTGGAAGGTTCAAACTAGACATCAGAAAGGTGGGAGAATCTCCAATTTTACAGTGGGAGAATTTCATAATGCTGGAACAGGACGAATCATATAACTGGATCAGGGAGACTACGGAATCTCCATCTTTGGAGATTTTCCAGATGTTTTTAAGCAGTCACTGCTGACCTGACATAGCTTTAGCAACATTCATGCTCTGAGCAGAAGGCTGACTAGATGACCCCTAGAAGCCCATTCCATCTAAACTTTCTATTTTTCTGTGAAACTAACAGTGGGAAGGAATAAACAGATATGAAAGGGAATAGAGAGAGGTTTGTGACTTCCTAATATTCCTAAAGAAATAACTGCAGGTATGGGGAAGGTTAAAGGAGCCTTCTGCATTCAAGGGTCAGACTCGTGTACCTTCCCTAAATGGTCTCCTGTACTACTCCTTGCACCTCTCTACCATATGTGATGTATACTTCTGGTCACTGCTAGGTATTGTATGAAGGCAATTTTCAACATACGTGTACACCACTTTTATGATAGAAGAATCTTACTGACTTAATTTGTTTTATAACAGTGTAAATCATATTTATGCCAAAGGAAAGAGTTTTTGTTGTTTGTTTGTTTTTAACTTGTTTTTTTAACTTGTTTGTTTAACTTGTTTGTTTTTATATTACATATATTGATTTTTCATTCTGTTTTACCTGGGGCACTACTAGGAATATACAAACAGGGAAGGGGAAGATGGAATGATTAATGATGCATTAACATAACTGCTTTTCCTCTACATCTGATGAGACCCCACCATGACTGGAAGAAGCAATTGATCTCTTAAAAATTATTCTGCTAAGGTTCTCTTTGTTCTCATAACATGCAAAGTGAAATCCTTGATATTTGACCACAATAACATTTTGCTTAGGTCTAATGACATCAATGACAACTACAAAGGACCTGAGGAATTCAGGATATGGAGACCTAATGAAACGGTCTATATTACAAACATACATAAAACCATCTACATATAAGCAGACATACAACTGTATATGCATATATATACACACATAAAGCCATCTATACTATTTCAAAGTTCAAAAGCAAAAAAAAAAAAATAAATCTCTAACACATTATTTGTCTTCTCTCTACAGAATATCTAGAATATATCTGAATAGGACAAAGCTCATGATTAGAAGTTTTTTGTTTGTTTATTTGTTTTGTATTTACAAAAACTAAGATAATAGGGAAAATTAATTGTTTTGGGGCTTACAAATTTGTCTTCAATTCTCTGTGTGTCCACAACATCAGACTTGTGTTCTTTGGCCATCCCAGACTCAACATAGAAGAGTAACACTGAAAGAATATGAATAATTTTGCTTTGACTTGAGAAATGCTGACAGAAGTCTTGGAAAACTCAAGTGTCTTTGCAAACAGTTTTGCTGTACATCTTTGAATATTATATCCTCTCCTTTCCATATCCTTTCCATTATTCTCCATCCTTTTCCCCTTGAAGTACCTTCATGACCTCTTCTTGCTGACCTGTCACTCCAGCAATATATCAGTACAAAATGGAATGGAGCTTTACCTCCTATTTACATGATAAAAATATTTCTACCCCACAAGTAAATCGCCATTACAATGGAGGTTCAATGCTCTTATCAGGCAGCTCTAGCCCAATGCTGCAAGTATGCAGGTATAATATCAGTGTGATCACCTAGAGAGCATAAATGCATTAACAACTAATAGGATTATTGACCTTATGTCATAGAAATGAAATAAATTCACTTATGTAATTCTGCTTTAATTGTCATAATTAAGAACTCCTTCCCTCCTTCCTCCACTTTTTGAAGGAATAGATGTATGCACTGAAGAGAAAGATGTACATAATTACTTCTTAAGGTTGGATGGATACTAATAGACTTACTTAGAAGTCTTGCCAGATGATATGCACACTGAATTTTTTCATATAAGAAGACAAGTTCAAGAAATTCCCTGGCTGCTTCATCTGCTGTATTATACCTCCACCCTAATGCCAGTGTTCACTACCCTCTTCTATTGCACTGATGAAGATATCTGAATATCTGTTGATCCCACAATGTAAACTGGGCCATAAAGAGGACTGAAGTCACACACATGCAAACACACACCAAAAAAAAACAAACACCAAAAAAGCAAACCTTTTTAAAAATTGATTTTCAACTTCAGTTTCATTTGCTAGACCTCTTGTAGAAGGTTTAAAATATAAAAAAAAATAAATATATATATATAAAAGGAAAAGTGAAAACCATTTGCCATACTAACTTTAAACTACTAATACATGGCTATTTTTTGCTATGTTATCTCAGATCAGGATGCATTATTCTGACTTGTTAGAATTTTAAGTTTAGAACAAATATATGGAGATACTTATATGCATTATGTATACATGTAAGAACACACATTTTGTTTGTTTGTTTGCTTTTCCCTTGCTTGCTGAACAGAAATTCCATAGTGGAATTTATAGTCCAATAGTCCAATATGGACCCACTTATTAATTGAATCACAGAAACATCAAAAAAAGGAAAACCTTGGGTTGGAACGGACCATAAAGATAATCAAGTTCCATCCCCCTTGCCATGGACAGGGATGCCACTAGATCAGATTGCCTAGAGCCTTATACAACCTGGCCCTTGTACTTCCAGAGATGGGTTATCCACAGCTTCTCTGGGCAAACTGTGCCAGTGCCTCACCACTTGGGTTCTGTCTTGGCAATTAAAGGTTGATTCTTTTCAAGGAAGATGTCCATTGTGTGACAGCTGTCAATATACTTAGTAAGATTTGATTACAGTCACTTTCAAAGCAGAGAAGTCATTCAGAATTTACTTGCCTTTTAACTATAGGTATGCTGGTCTGCATGATACACTGAAAATACCTTATTTTTCCATGCAGCTAATGGTCATATGTGGTGTAAGTACCATCTTTACACCACAGTCATATAAATCTGGAGCAAATCAGTAAATCTTATGACTATGAGGGTTGTGAGGGTTTACATGGGTGCTCCACTTCCCCCTGGTGTATTTCTTTTGAAGAAATGGGCAAGGGAAGAGAACTGAATAGGGAGAAGCTCCATTTCTCCAGTCTTCAAAATGATACCCTTAGCCTATAGCAGTCCTGCCATCAGCACTTTGATATCTCCTGCAACCTCAGCTAGGCCATAAGTCTCATTTCACAATCAATGTCACCCACTGTCTCTTTCCATTACTGAAAAGAACGTGAAGCCAAAATTGGGCTATTCACATGCAGAAGAGCATCTATCTAGGCTCTTTCTCTGAGAATTATGTAGACATAAAATCCTGCCCAATTACATGATTACACGGAAGTAGATAATTTCTCATGTTTTAAGATGGCAGATACACTTGAAACAGGGGAGTGATTACGAGAGAAGAAAAGCGGGGGGGGGGAGGGGGTGTGGAAGGATGCTATGGGGTCTATTGGTGCCTTCCTTTCTGATTCTCCTTCTTAAAGGTCTTGTTCATGTGTAACACATACTCTGGTAGAGGCAGCCCCTCTGCACAGGACCTCAGCAATGTAGAAAGAACCAATTCTGTAGCATGGTTTACCAAATCTCAAAAGTGATGATTTACTAAGTCACGCACTCTGTTTCCTGCCAGACCGGGGTCACTTCCAATGTTTCTGTGTTCTTAATAGATTAATACAGTTCACTGAAGTTTATTCATGAAACAAAAAGTGGGTTCAGCACTTTCTCCAAATGAAGTGTGCAAAAAATCCTACACAACAGAAATAAGATTTTAGTTGGCATGAATGCTACCCAAGAGGACTAATTCACTAAAGTTTACATCACATATTTCCTTTAGCACAAGTGACAGAAGTGAGATACTTAATTCAGTTCTCAATTAATGTTGGAAAATGGCAAAAATTTTAACAATCCAAAAAGAGCCAATTTTGGTCTCACAACTGCATGTCCCAGACCATTACATATTATACAATAGATATTCATATTAAAAGTCTTTTGAAATGTATTGTGCATTTTGGGACAGGAAAGGGGAAAAATAAATAAATCCCTAAAACTAAAAATCTGTATATTTTGTGGATATGTGCTGACACATCAGTTTTGCAGCAAAAGTCTGTAGGTTGCTGTGCTTTGTAGAAAACATCAAACAAAAAACAGTAATCAAATGTTTATCCTCAGAACAGAAGGTCTTGGTAGAATGAAATTGAACATTGAAATGATCTTTGAAAAATGTTTAAATTTGAAGGAATTGAATGATTTTTATAAGAGTAAAGGAATGAAATAACTAAATCAAATTAAAAATATTTTTCATTTTGTGGAAGCTCAGGGGAGACCTTATTGCTCCCAACTACCTCAGAGAGCCAGCCTCTTCTCACAGATGACTAGAGATAGGACAAGAGTGAATGGCTTCAAACTGTGCCAGGCAAGGTTCAGGTTGGGAATTTAGGAGAAATTTCTTCTCAGAAAGAGCAGTCAGGCATTGGAACAGGTTGCCTAAGGAGGTAGTGGAGTCAATGTCCCTGGAGAAGTTTAAGGAAAGGTGGGATCTTGTACTTAGGGGCATGGATTGGTGAGTAATATTGGTGGTTGGGAAATGGTTGGACAGGATGATCTTGGAGGTCTTTTCCAACCTTAATGATTTTAGGATTCTATGGTTATTTTAAAGTATATAAACATTTTGGTGTCTGCTAAATTGAAAATAAGATTGAGTTGGAGCTGGTGAGAAATAAGAGCCAAGGGGAACCTCTTTAAAATATAAAGAAGAAATCCTTTCTGGTCTCATTTCTCTGCTTCCAGTATTCAATGAAATAAAGATTTTTTTCCTCCATATTTGCAAACTAAAGAGGTTTCATAAAATTCTGGATAAGTATTCTTTCAGGTTCATGGTGTGAATAAATTTGAATGTTAGGCTTAGGATACCTGCAAATATAGGTTTGTATTTCTAATTTTGATTGTCATTGGGCTGTAATCATGAAACAGTCAAAATAAGGATAAAGACTTATTACATAACTAGTAATTTCTTAAGTGTTGTATTGCTTGCAAAGTATTTTAAGGTCATAAAGTGATAGAGAAAAAAATGTGAGGAATTCTTTCTCCTTTTATAATCTCTCTGAATTCTCATGTTTTAATTTTATGGGTGTTCAGAGAGATATTACATATGACTGTCAGCCCTTCTTGTTCATCAAGTGGGAGCAGCCTTATTGTGTCCATAGCCTTCCTCTTCATGCTCCTGTAATAGGAAAACCTAATGATTCTTTCATGCTCTATGATATGTGGCCCTCTTTATTTAACAGACATGACACTTAAGTGTGGTGTGCAAGCTATGTCTATGACCAAATCATCCAAGAGTGTGACTTTACCAGGTATACTTAAAATTTGAAGGACATCACTGACAGCAGAGTCCATTTACTGCAGAAATTGAAACCTTCCTTCATGTTAGTAGCATTACTTATTCTAATTAATGTATTGATAATGATACCATTATTTCCATTGATTGTAATGTTATTAACTACTTATTGTTTGCTCTGCACTGACTTTTGGGACCAATCAAGAATATTTAATTCAATGAATATCTTAAATCAGACAGACACAGAGTAGACAGCTTTTCAAAAGGTCACCAATTAAAAATAAATAAATAAATAAATGCTGTTTTGGAAATCCCAAAATAGAAACCACCTATTTACATTACAGCTGCTGAGATTAATCCCACCTAGTTTCTTCATTCTTGCCAGCAAGAATGTCATTCATTTAACCACTGAAGAATGGAAAATAGGGGAATGAGAGTTAGAAGTGAGTTCTTGTCTTTCTTGTTAATAAAAATGTGTGAACACAGGAACTGAGAAATATGAGAAGATCAGGGGTTGCCCTACAGATGTTACATCTTCTTGCATGGCATAGACAACTTTAGTTCCGTACAGAGCTAGAACTTTTTACTGGAGAAGATCCTGAGACAAGAGAGAATGCTAAACTAAAATCCTAGGAGTTATTCTGTAACTTTTAATGTTTTTCCAGGCTCCCATCAACATAACTGCACTTTCTGTTTTACTGTTTTGTAACTGTTTTCTCACTGTTCTTTCTCTTTTAGATTATTTTGTCTTGTTCTTTTTTACCCTGTATTTAATTGTCTGCCTTTAACATTTTAATAGGTTGGAACGGACTTTGAACAAGTACATTAATAACCAAAGAAGACACTTTGATTTTCTAACGTGTGCACAAGAATCTAAACTCAAGGAACTTCAGCCACTAGCCACCCTTTATGTCAGCCAAATGGACTGTTGGACTGTCAAAGACGTGGATGATCCATGGCATCCCTTAGTGATTGTTTAAGACAATGTGACAATTTGTGGACAAAGGGTTTGCAAAATCTTTAAGAAGAATCTAAAAATATTTTGTTGTTGTTGTTGTTGTTGTTGTTAGTTTGTTTGTTTGTTTTTAAAGAGACTAGGAGGAAACCCTTGCTAATCACTGGATGCAGTGGAAAGAGCAATTACCAAACTGTGTAGATTACTTGTTTTACAAGGCAATGTGTGTGGGCCATCTCAGACAATTCAAGGGATGTTGCCTGCAGTTTGGAATGCTATATATGAAGAAAATTAAATAACATGTTTACTTTCAGACACCGATTTATAACATGGAATGATATTTTTTTTCTTCTGTGTGTTGACAACTATTTGACATATGGAGATTTGATATGTATATACACATTTATTATTCATCACTGCAAAAGATAGTTAAGTAAATATGAATAAAAGAAATGTACTAACCTTTGTTTATTTTTATTATTATTTTAAATCTGTCTAAAATTATTTTTGCATCTTTTTGGTATTTTTTGGATTAATAACCCATTTGTAGGACTAATAAATCTATAACATCAAGTGATGGATTTTTTTGTTCTTTTCTGTAATGAAAGGAACTCAATAGAGGAAATAACTTAGGCAACAATTTTTGGTTTGGTCTTAGAGTTACATTTAGAAAATACAAAAAGTTTGATGGTTATGAATATTAGCATATCTTGTTTAGGCATTAAGTATTCTTATCCTGTCAATCTTACGGAAATGAAATCTTATGGAAATGAAAAAGGTGTAGAATAGTTGTTGAAAATTAAAGCCATTTCATATAATTATTAAATGTGCCACTCCACTCCAAAAATGGTGAAGCTTTTGTTGAAGGCTTTGTTTGATATTAATCAAACTTTCCAACCTGAAATGCCTTCAAAATTTAAATCATTAAATCAAAATTAAATGATTTTGGTCTGCAATCAAGATCAGCTATCATTCAAGTACTATGGATGGATATGTCTTTTATTTTTTCTTTCTTTTTTATGCTTTTTCCTTTTTTTTTATTCTTTTTCCTTTTTTTTTTTTTTTTTTTTACTGTAAGATTACTGTGAGAAGAAACAAAGAAAGTTTCACAGAAATAAAATGTAATTACAGGACATGAAAGATAAAATAAAACTGTTGGAGAGAATAAAGGTATATCATTCAATATCTCATATGTTCTCTGTCATGGAAGTTTTTTTCTGTGCTTGAAAGATGAATGATTTACAGGGAGTTACATTCTTCATTTGCTAAATCAGTATCATACTTTCACTGTGCATGTCACGTATTGGAGCCTCAGAAAAAAAGGCAAAATCAAAAAGCAAAAAAGTCTCAGTGACAGAATCTCTTCTCTGTTGTTCTAATAGAATAATGCATAAGCTGTTTGCAAAACATCAGTGTCCTTTACAAAACAAGTATCAGAAAATATCAAGATGTTTCACCAGTTGTTATAAATTATCATTTATTATTATTATTATTATTATTTATTATATTTCCTCCTTTGAATGCAGGGGTAAAGCTGGACACTATTGGACACTATTTCTTGGTGATTCTCCTCCATATATTAGGGTATCCTTTACCAAGCTCTACACTGTATAAAATTACTTTCTTGTATCAAATTGTCCTTGCTCACTAAGCTGCTCAGGGGCAACTGGGGCCATAGCATGTCCATTAATGCCACATCCTACAGTGTGTACAAGTTCCAGCTCACAGGATGCAGAAGTGGCCAGTCCCTCTCCTGCCATGTTCACAGCATGGTTTGAATTTTTATATTAAAGTTCTGTTTATAAAATTAATTAATATTATAACTCTAGCACAGGAAATTGAGGATGTTAATAAAACAGCTGTCTGGGAAAATTCAATGCAAACAATTTTCTTTCATTCAGTGTTATTCAAAGAAAACCAGTTTGCTTCCTTTTCTCTGAAATGATATCAGCTTGGACAAAATTGCATGATATCATTTTGTACAGAAAATAAAACTATTTGAAAATGTTATAAAATCACTTTTTGATTTCTTGGAGAAAAAGTTATACATTTTTTGAAATTCTCTTGTTTGAAGATGAACTTTTTACATAACAAATGAAGAAATATTAAAATGATACAATATCTATAAAATGATTCACACCTCTAACCTCTGTGGAGGGATAATTACTATAATTTCATCTGGAAATCTTGATATCTTAACATTTTTGTAGTGAACAGAAGTCCATTCTTTGTCCATGTGTAGTTGCTTCTCACCAAGCTACTCAAGTTAAAATCTCCATTTTAACTTGGCTCTATGATTTTTTCTGGAAAGCCAGTATAATCTGATTATATACACATTATATATGATTATACACATTATATATGTGTTATCTTGTCATGGAAGTTAGTTTATCCTCTCACCTCTCTTTCTTCACAGCCTCCACATTATTTCTGCCACCTTTTAATTGTCTCCTCTTTTCCTTCTCTCTCTTTTCTCTTGGCCTACTCCCTGGCTCTGTGTTTTAAACACCATTATTGCTTCTGTGTTTCTTCTAGTGAATGTCTCTTCCAAATATGAATAGAATTAATTCAATAGTTTCCAAAACATTTTTCCATACATATGTAACCTATCATACTATCTTTTCCATTCATATGTTGTCTGTTTTTCTATTTATATTGTAAGAAGTTTAGGGCATGACTGTAAATATTTCTTTCTTCCCAGTGCCCAGGACAGCAGAGGTGCATGTCTGTCTGCTCCAGAAACACCTCTGTAAATATTATAATAAATAATAGAAATGTTTTATACCATTTTGTCATTCCTAGAAAAGGTTCATTAACAGTAATTATATGATTTTTGAAAACAAATTTCCTTTATATGATATATCTCTATATTTCTTCCTTTTAGAATTATTATTCTTATTTCGAAAATAAAGATAAATGTAATTCTGGTAAGGAAACTGCTTTGGAGAAACATACCGTTTTAAATAAATAATAACCAGTAGGACAACTGCAAAAGAATAAAAGCTCTGATGCACTGTCAGCTGAAGTTTACATGTCAGTATTCACTTTTTATCCTTCCCCCATTGCATTGGTCTTTTATGTCTCCTTCGTTTTTCTATCCTAATGTTCTTCCAAATTCTGCAGCAACTTTGCAGACATAATAGCCAAAGAAACACATTGTCGTAATAGGATTAAGGGCCTTTCCCTTCTTTTACACCATGTCAAATTCAGTTAATCATTTTCTAATAACTTTGGTCTAAATGAAGTGAGCCAGTCATCCCAAGGCAGTTCCTGTTAGTTCGGGGGCATACAAATACAATGGTCATCACTGTTGTCAGACACAGGAGACAAAATTGTGAATGGACTAACATGAGGAATTATTTATTCCTTCAAATTTTAAGCAAGCTCTCTCTTTCAAGGTATAGAGAAGAGCCAAGCTGTTCTTAAACTCCTCAGTGTAGGAGCTCAGTTTTCAGTCCTAGATATATTCAAATATATCTAAAGATGTATACATACACACATATACATGTATATATATATATACACACACATCAGGAAGAGGTTCTTCACCGAGACGGTGGTTGCACAGGCTCCCCAGGGACATAGTCACTGCACCAAGTCTGTCTGAATTTAAGAAGCGATTGGACTGTGCACTTAGTCACATGGTCTAAACTTTGGGGCAGACCTGTGTGGTGCCACGAGTTGGACTTGATAATCCTTCCAACTTGGGATATTCTATGATTCTATGATCTATATGGATATTTATATCCATAAAATTTGTATATAAAGAATATACAAATATTCTACAAGAAAAAAGAGATCTGAAGGAAAATATCAGGTAAAAAATTATTAACAGGTAAACAATTCATATCAATTCATATACATTTATTTCATTGTAATGGTTAAAAAAAAACACATATCTTTGTAGATTGTTTAATCTGAAAATTATATGAAAATTATAAACAATGATGAAAATTGTTGATATGAAAATTTATATATGAAAATAAGAGAGAAGTCCTAGGCAAAAAGTTCAAGTGTGGGATTGAAATTCCAAAAGCTTAACAAGTGTTTGCTGTTTGGATATCCACTTTGAGTTTATTCTAGCAGAAATTAAATAACCTTTCAGGGGAAAAAAATACCGTCCCCCTAAAAAATATATTAAAAATAAAAACACACTATGCTTTAACTTGACAGCTTGACTTGCTGGCAGTCAAAACATGGGGCAAATGCTTTTTATGCTTTTTCTAGGAGGCCTTCTCATGTTGCCATCAGGCAATCATGGCAAAGCAACAATCTAGAAAAAAAAAACCAACACACCACCACCACACACACACACACACACAAAACAATACAACAAAACAAAACAAAACAAAAAAAGCAATCAATCAAACAAATAAAACACTGTTATTCCCTTTGAACTACAATCTTTTTTTTTTTTTTTTTTTTTTTTTTTCATTCTCATTTGTTCATAGTCAACTTTACCTATATAAAATGTACTTCTGGACTGGAGACAAGAATATTTAAATTAGTCACAATTTATCATAATAAAAATACTCCTATTTATACTCCTATAACTTAGCTAAGTTATTTTGCATGTTTACTTTAGTTGATTTGACCCAAGATAAGGTGGTAAAAAATAAAATGAGTTTCCCAAAGGTAGAATTCTAGTTTAGTCTGATCTGTCCTTTGCAAGGTTACCTTTTTTTTTTTTTTTTTTTTTTTTTGGTGTAATAAAGTATAATAAGTGTAATAGCTTCAGTGATACTGAAGAAAAAATGGAAACTGGGAAAAATGAAGCTTAGTAAAAAAAAAAAAGTGTTAGCAAGGTGCTTGATGAAGATAATAATGGTCTTATCAAAGCTTTTTTTTAACGATCTTGACATCATATGATCAGATGTGACTTCATAGAGTTTACTGATGATATAAAACTGGGCAAAACTGTAGAAGAAAATCTATGAATATATTGGAAGAATGAATGGCTTTAAGGAGGAAAAGAGTAGAAATGAAAAGAAATTGAAGAGATCAAACATCAGGGATAAGTAATCAAAATTTCTGAAATGAGCTAGCAACTTTTTGCTCAGAAATGAAACTGGAAGAAGATTAGTCTATCACAGGATATTTAAAAGTCACTATAAGGCCATCAAGAAAAAGGAAAATATGAAATTTAAGTGCAGTAGGTAACACATTTTCAACACAAATCAGAAAGTAAATTCAGGGAAAATACAAAGTTTCAAGAAAAAAAGAAAAAAAAATGAAAAAAAAAAAAAGGTTATTTTACCATAGGAGACCAAAAAGTTTGTCTCTTTTACTCAGGCTAAGTGAAGCCCAAGCAGATAATTCGGTTTCTTTTTTTAAGGGTATCATGAGAGAAAATAATTCTCTCAGCTGAAAAAGGAATTTAACTAAAGGTATTAATTTCCCTTGAAGTTCTGTGAGTTCAGTTCTTAAAAAAAAATAATAAAATAAAATAAAATAAAATAAAATAAAATAAAATAAAATAAAATAAAATAAAATATTAATCCACTTATGTTTCAATGCTATAGTAAATATTTTCTGTAATACTTATAGAAACAACACTACTAAGTGTAAGTTTTAAGAGTAACACTGCAGTAGATATAAATTCTGTTGCTATTTCTGCCTCTGAACTGCATATTCATCACGTTTTAAGACTCTCTTTATTTTCTACCTTCCAGATGCCACTTAATTAAAATACCTAATTTAAAAGAGTCCTAATCTACTAATATTTTATGCATACTAATACTGGAATACTAAAATTAAGGAAAAAAAAAAAAAAGCTTGGAACAATTTAGAATGCAATGATTTCATTAACAGCTTTAGATGGTCCCATTTTCAGCTGCAAAATTTTGAACATATTAAAAAAGCTTTAGTCTGAGAAGTACTGTACATACTATCCTGTGTTTTATGCTTTTCAGATGTACCCTGGGCTAATATTCCAAATTGGAAAATGTCTTCAAACATTACTCTTCTGGGGTTGTTATCATTACCATTACATCATTAAGGTTTTTGAAACCAAAGAGGATTTTTTGTTTTTATTTTAATATTTTTTCCCTTAGTGGAATATTAGGAGGAGCTCCTAAAAAAAGAAAAAAGAAAAAAAAAAAAAAAAAACAAAAACTATCAGAACAAGTTTTCTATTTTAATGAATACTCAGATTTTTGAAATTTGAAATACACAAATGAGGATAATATAATTATCTACATTTCAGGTAGAACTCTCGTGGGAGACAACATTTATATTCAGTGATGACTCTGATAAATATTTTCTGATTTTGGTTGAATAACACACTCATTTCTGTATTTCATGTGGATGCCAGAAAAAAAGACAATAATTGGTATGGCACTACAGTCTTGTCCTCGATATCCCTGATTTTATGGAATAGATGTCCCTTAAAATGTGATTGAATGAAGAATCATTAATGGAAGTTATGAGAGCTAATCAGACTGTCAGACTGCATTTTTTTGGTGTCCAGAAAATGAAAAGCAAGTAAGACACTTACTAGAACAAGTGAGACATGGTTTTTACTGTGATAAAGATGCAATCCAATACAAATCTACTGAATGTCATCTTCTCTTGGAGTCAGAGTGACATCTCTATTCTCCACACTTTTAATCCTGAGGCACCTCACAGCAGCAACTGTCAAACTAGTGCTAATTCAAAAAAGAAGCCCTGGAGGTGAAACCATTTGACAGCTTCCCTCAGTTATCCAAATGAAAAATCAGGTTATTTTCCTTTGCCATCCTTTTTGTCCACTTCTGTACATACTCGTTTCAAATTGACTTTAATTTTCTTCATCATTGGCCCCAAATAAGTCTGCAGCCTTAAGATTTGTCTTCCTTTGCTGTTAATGATTCATCTATAATTATCTGTAGTCCAACCCCAAAACCATGTATAAATGTCCTTGTACACAAGGTAACCTCGTTTTTAGGCTGTAGACCTGACCTGAAAAACAGAAAACAGCCTCAGTCTTACTCACATTTGTCAGGGTCTCTTCCTGTTTTCTGAATATCTTAAATCACCTAATTAACATTACAGTAAAAATTAAGTGGAGATTAAATAGAAACAGTTGCTAGTGCCAGATTATTTGTAAATAATCTTTTAAATCCGACTGATCTGGAGATCTAACTCATTCTCTATTTGCTCTTTTAACATTGTTATAAAGCTATGAAAACTGGACTAGTCCTTTAAAAGTAGTGCATTTATCATAATTTTAGATCTTTGTTGCTATGAATACTAATAAATAATATTCAAAATATTCAGAATATAAGTATATGGTATAATTGCTTAATCATTTCAGTGTTTAAGATCAGTGTTTAAGGTCACAAGGTTACTACTTTGGTAAATTTGGTAAACAGGTCATGGAGGCTCTCTCAAAGACCCAGAGACTCCTGCTGTGGAGAAGTACATCAGCATCAGGAAACCAGGATGGCACGGAGAGCCCCAGGCAAGCTGGAAGTGGATTAGCATGGCTGTGATAAGCAGTGCACCACAATAAGGACATACTGGCAAAAGTCAATGTATATGCAACAAACCCAAGGTGAAAAGTCTGTCAGCCATCAAAAAAAAAAAAAAAAAAAATGTCACTTGCCTACAATCCAAATTCTGGAGACAGTTCAGAGGCATCCTGACAGTATGGCATGTGTGAGCCCAGTTTACCCACTCTCATGGAGTGTGTATAAGACCAAAGTGCAATCTGAGCTTAAGACCCCTGTCTTGGCTGGGAATGAGTTGAAAGAGATGTGTTTTGATATAACAGTCACATCCTAAGGTCTGACAATCTAAAATATAAATTATCTTGTATATCTTATACATTTACCAGCAATAAAATAAATAAATATAAATAAATATATTATTTATTTATTTGTTTGTTTGTTTGTTTATTGGAAGATGGCAAACAACCTGAGACCTGGAAAGCAAGTGAATTTCTGTATTGGCTTTTGCACCCTAACCAACAATCAAGATTAAATGGGACAAATTAAAGAGTCAGTTGCTTGTCAGAGCCTGACAACTACAAAAGATTTAGTTGTATGAATTCCCTGAAGACTTATGGAAAAATCTCTTGTCTATAAGTTTTGTTTTGAGGCAAAATAGGATAAAAGTAAACAGAGTTTTTCACAAAAACCTGCTGATTTCTAGTTCTTTTATTAATATTTTGTACTCATAATCTTATTAGATTGACTATGGAGGCACTTTTTTCAAATTATTAATACAATGCTCTGCAATTGTGTCTATTTTCAGAAATTTTCTTAAAGCACTTTCATCTAATGATCGCTGTCATCAATGGCAATGAGATTTTCTGTTAAACTCTGTGAGCTCTGGATTGTATTCCATGTGTACAAATGGTTTCTGTGTTATTTTTTAAGTTGTCGAAGCCTGTTTGTAAGGTTGACATTAAGCTGTGAAGAAAAGGACTAAATTCACCATCTTAGAGCCAGTAGGTTATCTCCAAAAGAATGTCATGGCTCTGATTCATTCATGAAACAAGGTTCATACAATCTGTTATGTATTACAGTTTTCCTGGCTAGATTTTCTTGTTTGTATCTTGGCCAAGACATTTCAGTGTTCCTGTTCCTTTGAGACCCTCTGGTTAAGATTTGAGTGATTTCCAATGCAGAAAATTATTGCTGTAATTAATTAATTGCCAACCAACTCTTTGTTAATAAACACACCAGAGAAATTCGAAGTTTTGCTCTGGGGGCTTTCATTTAAGTTTTATTTTCTAAATTTTTTTTTTGAAGTGTACATGAAAACACACACACACACACACACACACACACACATATATATATATCAAAGTTAATTTTGCTTCCCGTGCTTGGCTCCTCTGGACCTACCATAGGAAGAAAATAGTCATAAGAAAAGCAAAATACAGGTTTTCTGTATCCCTTTTGCTCTGGACAACCTCCATACAAAGGAAATGATGTATTTTGCTGATCAGCAGCAAAATTCTTGGTTTCATATCCTTACTGTAGTGCAGGGTGGAATGTACCCGTTGGGCAGACCGGTTCACCATCGTTAACACCGTTACCTTTCATTTGTTGTTTTCAAGGGATGGATGAATTCATATCCTCATCCTTCAAAATGGGCTGTGGGAAGATGTGGCATTATGCACAGAGGATCTGTGCCTTTGTAAATTTAGCTGTATTTTAAGTTCTAACACAATCAGCCTGCTTTAATGGTAGGCTGTATGTTTAATGCATTCATGGTGTTTATGAGCAGCATACTAACATTTACGTGGTGTTTGACTCTCTTGTTAACTGCCAGAACCATTAAGTTATGGGATTTAGTGCCAATCTTGAATTTCAAGGGGTGGTGGAGCTCCCAAGGGAACTATTCAGGCTGAGCCCATGTGCAGAGCATAATGTTATAGCACATCATCCCATACCTGCAGTCTTAATCCCTTCTCATAATGTCTGACTAAAAGGTTCTACATAAATTAAAATCATTTATTGTTTGCCTGGAAATGTATGTTTTGGCCTCAGATAGCTAAGCATACAAACATTTTTATTTATTTATTTATTTTTCCCCAGAATAACTTGAGTTGAAAAAATGCATGATAAACAGTGCTGACTCTATTTTTTTTTTATAAATACCTCAGAAATATCACTTTCTTGATCTGCATGTACTGTTGGTTTTGACATTCAAATACTAAAACTTCTAGGAGAATCAAAAAGACTAATTCTACTCAATACAGAAGCATAACATCACCCCAGCTATCAGCTACTAAATGATTTATTTTATTATTTTATTTTATTTTATTTTATTTTATTTTATTTTATTTTATTTTATTTTATTTTATTTTATTTTATTTTATTTTATTTTTATGCATAACTGTTATTTCATTCTTTAAGGAAGCTTGCACTGAGAGAGTGGAAGCAAAGATGTCAAAGTTCTTCTTCAGCGCTGGCACCCATTCTGGGACTGGAGCCCAAATAACGTCACAGCACTTATAACTGGGTCCATAAATTCAGGATGAATTTGATTGTAGAAGTGAGGTTAACCACCAGAAGTGTAACTAGAATTTAAAGTAAAATTGAGGAATAACTGTACTTTAGGAAAGGAAGTTTTAAATTTTCTTCCTTAGAGGCTTTTTGTGGATATAGTGATAGATAACCTCGTAACTGTGCTTATAGTGAATTTAAAACCTCCCCAGAGTTATTTGCCTCAGCAACATCTAAATCTTATCAGTTAAAATAATCTTTTAAAAATAATTTATTTGAGACAGAATTTAAATGATCAATTTTTAAGATGTAAATGATTAGTAGATTTGGGGAAATGATTTCAGGTATAATGGGAAAAAAAATGAAGCAACACTAAAAATAAGGTGGATTGTTGTCTTTGTATTGTTTCTGGTCTAAAAGAAACAGCTTGTGAGGAATGAAGAGTTACACACCAGAAATTTCAGAACAGCTCATATGATTTCACTGTGAGGATTTCCATCACCAGCGTTTAAGCATTTACTTTGTTTATTAAAATATATGAAACAGAGTCCTGACTCATGATATTGCCTACATTGCAATGACAATGTAAAGTAATTTATTTTGCCTTGAACTTTCTTCTCCACCCTTCTTAGATAATCTTCTAGTTATCTACTCCTATAATTATGAGGTATAACACATTTAAAATAAAGATCATCCATTTTAGTGTAGTCTAATCTCAAACCTCTTTGTCAAGTACCCTCCATTCTCAAGCTTATTTGCTGATTGACTGTATAAAATAATTACTGGTTTAGTAACATGCTTTACTTTTCTTTTTGCAGTTCAGATATTCACAGCCAGTGAAGCTATTTAAAACTATAGAATCCTTATGGGGTTTATTTATCACTGAGGTCTTATTTTCTGAAGTAAATTAATGATTTGCGATTCCTGGAGACTTTACTGTGCTTATCATTGTATTAACTTGCATCAAAAAAATCACACTAAGCCATTTTTCAAACCCTGACAAAAATAACCTAGAGACATCTTGGTGAGTGAAGGTCTTGAGGGGAAAAAGTGAGTATATTTTGAATAATGGAAATGTACTCACTTAACATCAGGTAAAGCTGTCAGAGGTTATTGCTAGCATTCAGAATAAGCCCTCCTTTCTACGGACAGTATGTCAGAACATAGCAAGAGCTGACTTTGGGAGGATCTGCATAAAGAAGAGACGCGTTTAGCTGTTAACATTTTGGCTTAGCTGTGAAAATTGCCTGGGTGCCAGTTTGCATTGGCATTGTGTCTCTGACACTTGGAGATCAGTTTAAGAAACCCAGCAAATGTTTGCAACAGGCGAGACACTAACATCTCAGAGAGGAAAAAGTGTAAATGAGAGAACTTATTTAAAAAAAAAAAAAAAAGTCAAATATTTAGTTAATGAAAACAGATGTCAGAAGAAGACATGTTGAACAATGTTGAATCCTTCTCTGCCTTATTTTATTTTATGATAGAGAGAGAGAGGGAGAGAAAAAGGTGTCTCTTTCTATGGGAGAAGACTACTGTACCTTTTTTTCTTCATGAGGAGGTAGATAAAAACCACACTAAAGCAAATCTCAGACAAAGTAATACTTTCCAATAGAAACCAGCATTAATATGGCAAGAGAGTTAAAGAACTGAACTGGGAATTATATATAATTTGAAATTAATTTCTTTAATTTCAAGATTCCTAGGAAAAATATCTTTGATCAACTGATTTTTGTTTTCATATAGTCCTCATTCTTCTTCCTGTCTGGTAACTCAAACAAATTTCCATTTGCAGAAAAAGTTAAATATGTGACTTTAGCCACCACAAAAACCTTCACTGGGGGACTGAAGCACTGGGCTGTTATTTGTTCTTCAGGACTACACAAAGACTCCTGCTAAACCATGGACAGACACAGACCAAAACAGTACCTTCTGCTGGAAGTTAATAAACTTATTTATTTATTTATTTATTTATTTTTAAAGGGACACTGCCAGAGAGACAAGGAATAATAACTAACTAGAGTGCAGAAAGTTTTGAAGGATTTGATTGAATCTTAAACTGTTTAAAGGCTTCTGACATTTCTAGACAACTTTTTTCTTCTCCACAAGCTTCTACCTCCCATCTAACATTTTGTCTATCATGAAAAACACTGAAAACTCTTCATAGCAAAAACTCTCTATGCTTGTATTTGATGGGTGGTACAACACTTGGTGACTCCGGGTTATATTGTCATTGAAAGACTAGTTACTGTGATATACATGTCACAGGAAGTAAGATCATCAGCAGATCAAACAGATTAACAATGATATGCAAATTCCAAGAGATGTGGAGAGTTATAAGGTTGTAAGATTAATGTCAAAATAATAAAAAAAAAAAGGTGAATAATTTGTACTCAGACTTCACCAGTCACAGTTACACAGAGAGACTGAGAAGAAGCACCCACCAAGCAGTAGCTGAAAAGCATCAAGGAATGTCACAGAACTACTAGAAAATAAGTAGGAAATTGAAAAAGCAGTGGCTCTGACAATTTTTATTTTTTATTTTTCCCTAACAAAATTAAAGAAACTTAAAAAGCTGGTACCTAAATATTATAACATAAACAACGGACAAGAGGACAAAAACTTCATCTCTCGGAATTTATTGTAATAAGAATGGTGCTTAACTTGCTGTTTAAATGTTTCCAAAAATACAGTTAAAGTGATATATATTTCCTATTGCAGAGTTTACTTGAACCATATGCAGGGAAGAAGAGTTCTAAGAAATTTACCAAATCTAGAAATGACAATGTCCTGTCTAAGAAGAAAAAAAATTGTATATTTAGTATTATCCCTGACTCTTGCATTCTTCATAATTATGATTTCTTTCTGTATGGTTATTGTGGTCAGGGTAGGGTATCAACAAAACCTACTGAAATGAAAATAAATGATTAAAATGATTGTGGGAAAATACATTAATTTTGATATATTTTAGTGTATGATCTAGTTGATTTGTTCTTTTTTTTAAAAAAAAAAAAGTTTTACTATAATTTTTCAGGTGGCTTTGATTTCAAAAATGTAGTTTGGATGTACTGGAAGAACAACTGATGAGACTAAATCTATTCTGTCCCTCAAATCTAGTGAAATACATTCAGAAATTAAGACTGGGGAAAAAAAAAAAAAAAAAAAAAAAAAAAAGTAGTGTTTCAAGAGAATAGCTGGAACACTGAAAAACAAAATGGTCTAATTCATGTGTCTCTTATGGTTTATAGCATTCAATGTTTCCCTTCTAAATTAATTAGTGATATTTGGAATAGAATGCAATTAGAAATAAAGCCTAAAATGCAAAGAAGTACCTAAATATGATTGCTTATGATTGCTTTATAATTCACAAACTTATCCTTATAATCCCTTGTCTAGAAATTTTACCCTTGTGGCTTGATAAATAATTTCTTTGTCATATCATATACCTACCCTGATTAACAAAGGATTGATTATTTCCTAAAACAGTTTTGTAATTAATACCAAAGTCACACTCCATCCCCCTTGTTGATCCTTGCCTCTACATGTTTCTGATAAAATATAATTGTCTTAATTCTCTCTGGATTGATTAGATATAATGTTCAAAGGGAAATCTACTTTATTACTGACCTAACACACCTTTATTAATATAATTTTTTTCACTCCACTTCAAAGATGAAAGTTTTTTAATTAACAGCAGGAGCTTTACTGAACCAAGTCTATTACAATCACATCACCTCTTCCTGGGGCTCTATTTTCTTTATTAATGAAATCTATTAGTGATAAAGGCGTGAAAATAATATTTAAACACAATGAAAATATTACCACCCTGAATACCATTAATACTTTTTAAAGTCAAAGTTTTAAGAACTAGAGCTTTTATGTAACGAAGAACATTTAAAATCTGTATTTGGAGTGGAATCCACCACTTAACTTCCATTTGGAGGATTTAAATGGGGCTCAAGAGGTGCACATGCCTTCAAAACTGCAGGGGGCAAATTTCACCCCTAATCAAGGCAGTTTTTACTATGCCATTTGAAAAGTGATGTTTGCTAGCTATAAAATTCCTCTTAGTATTTTTGTTTACCAATGCGTCAATAATGTTTTACTTTCATGGTTACATTTATTGTAACCAAGGTCAAGAAAATATATTCCAGAAAGAAAACTATTATGTAACCATTCTGGCCCTTTATAGTTAAGAAGTGAGATAAAACATTTCATAATGCATGTCTCACAATACTATGTATAATTAACTTACATGGAAAGGCTGTCCAAAGGCTCTTCAAATACCCCCTTTCTAATCAATATTTATGTGACTATCTGTGGTATCTCAAGAGAACATAAGTAATAATGGCTCATCTTTAAGTACTGAACTTTCAGCACTGTCAAACATCATCACACATCTTAAGACAGGAATCTTTTGTTTTGTTTTGTTTTAAGTTTCTGTCAGCAATTCTAACATTCAAAAATCTAACCATTTTAAATTAGAGAAGAATTTTGACAAATATAACTCTAACCTTCAGCTTCTCACAAAGAAAAGCTAGTAATGGGAGAAGAATTTAAAAATATAGTTGGAGTTAACAGCACTGCTTCTCTTCTTCCAATGAATAGAAATGAGGATATAAATAAACAAATAAATAAATAAATCACAGAATTGTAGAATGGCTCAAGTTTAAAGGCCTTAAAAATCATCTAGTTCCAAACCCCCTGTCACAGGAAGAGATGCCACACACTAGATTAGGTTGCCCAGGGCCTTGTCCAACTTGGTCTTGAACATCTCCAAGGATGATCTCCACAAATTCTCTTGGCAACCTGTTCCAGTGTCTCACCACCCTCCAAGAGAAGAATTTCCTGCTAACCTCTAATCTAAATATTTCAGTTTTAAACCATTCCCCTTGTCCTAACATTATTTATCTAATCAAAAAGTTCCTCTTCATCTTTTTTGTAAGCCCCCTTTAAGTATTGAAAAGATGTAATGAGGTTTCCCCAGACCTTACTCTTCTTCAGGCTGAACAGCCCCAGCTCTTCTGGCTTTTCTTTGCAGGAGAGATGCTCCAGGGCACTTCTCTGTGGCTCTCATCTGTACCTGCTCTAACAGATACACATCCTTCTTGACGTTTTGATGATGCAGTACTCCAAAGACATGTAGGCCCTCACAAAGGCAGAGTAGAGGGGGACAGTCACTTCCCTCACTCTGCTGGCCACTCCTCTGTTGATGCAGCCCACGATACAGTTGGCATTCTGGGCTGCAAGTGCTCACTGCCAGCTCATGTCAAGCTTTTCGTGCACTAAAACTCCCAAGTCCTTCTCTGCAGGGGTGCTCTCAAAGTGTTCTTCTCCAAGTCTGTACTCATGTCTGGGATTGCCCTGACCCAGGTGCAGCACCTTGCACTTGCCCTTGTTGAACCTCTTTAAGTTCACATGGGCCCACTTCCCAAGACTGTCCAGGTCTCCTTGGATGGCATCCCTTCCTTCCATTGTATCAACTGCACCACTCAGCTTGGTGTCATCTGCAAACTTGCTGAGGGTGCACTCAATCCCTTTGTCTGTGTTGTTGATGAAGATATTAAACTGTTCCAGTCCTAGGACAGACCACTGAGGGACACCACTCATTAGTAGCCTCCAGTTGGATATAGAGCCATTGACCACCACTTTCTGGGTGCAACCTTCAAACCAACTCTTTATCCACTGAATGGTCCACCCATCAAATCCACATCTGTCCAATCTGGAGATCAGAATGTCATATGGGACTGTGTTGAAGACCTTACAGAAGTCCAGGTGGATATTATTGGTTAGTCTTTCCTTGACAACAGATGCAGTCACTGTTGACATAGACTTACGAAACACAGATTCACTCTGAAAAAAAATACTGAAAAATTGAAGCCTGGGGATTAGAGGCATGAAGTAAAATCCCAGGCTGTAATACCTGTTTTTCAGTAAGCAATACTGGCAGCTCTACATATTCACATAGTAGAAATCAGGTCTAGAAAAAAAAATCACAAGTATTATCATTAGCATGTTGTGACATTTAAGCCATTTCAAATTTGAAGACTGACATTGACCTCTAAACCTCGTAGAATTAATTTGAATTATGATTTCCCAGTTCAGTAGGTAAACATGAGGGAGGGAAATCTGAAATTCTCAAGACTGTAGTAGTTATGGGTTTGTTAATTTTATTCTGATATTGTTGGAAGAATTGCCAGCATTTTTTTGTAAGTTCTTCCTGGAACATAAAGAAAACATGCAGCTGCTTTAAAATATATAAGTTTAATAAGAAGGTAGATGAATTTCTCTGAGATACCCTAATATATTCTCACTCTAAAAAAAAAAAAAAAAAAAAAAAAAAAAAAAAAAAGCAAAAGAAAATAGTAACTGAAAGGAGTAGTAATCTACTAGTCATGAAATTGACTATCTATGTACTGACTAGGGATGTACATTAGCTATTTTCAAAAATCAAAGAAAAACATGAAAAAACAGAGCATATGGAAAGTTAGTGAAATAAATCAGATAGAAAAAAAAAAAGTATAAAATTCTTCTGCTTTTAGAAAAGGAGAATTCTCTGAGATGCTGACGTATCCATTATTTATATGAGATTTCATCACAATATTTGCCTCCTTTACTTTTCAGAATATGTTAGCATGAAAATCACTCTGTTTTGGTTTGTCTTCTTCCAATGTTTTGAGTATCTACTACCTATATTCCATATATGCATTTAAATTTAGATACTGCATGCATAAATACAAAGTGGAAAAAGGTTAGGTAGATAGAAGCTTACTAGCAAGGAACCTGAAGATAAATCATATTGTTACACACACAAACACAAACTTCACACCAACTTCATAAATTCATTCTAGCCGCATAGCCCCAGCCTGTGAAGGCAAAGGCAGGGACTGGAAGAATGATGAACCACCCAGCACAGGAGAAGATCAGGTTCAAGATGAGCTAAGGAACCTGAAGGTGCACAAGTCCATGGGACCAGATGAGATGCATCCATGGGTCTTGAGGGAATTGGTGGATGTAGCTGCTGAGCTATGGTAGATCATATCTGAGAAGCTGTGGCAGTACAGTGAAGTTCCCACTGAACTGAAAGAGGGTAAACATAACCCCCATATTTAAAAAAGGACTGTCTCTCATGATGTCCCTCCTTGTCTCTAAGCTGTGTAGTACTGTTGACACACTGGAGGGAAGGGATGCCATCCAGAGAGACCTGGACAAGCCTGAGAGGTGGGCCTTTGTGAACCTCATGAGGTTCATCAATGCTAAATGCAAGATCCTGCATCTTGCATTGGCTAGGGCAATCACAAGCCCAAAATCAGGCTGGGCAGAGAATAGATTGAAAGCAGCCCTGAGGAGAAGTACCTGGGGGTGTTGCCGGATAAGAAGCTCAACATGAACTGGTAATGTGCACTTGCAGCCCAGAAAACCAGCTGTATCCTGGGCTGCAACAAAAGCAGCGTGGCCAGCAGGGCAAGGGAGAGGATTGTTCCCCTCTGCTCTACTCTTGTGGTACCTGGAGTATTACATTCAGTTCTGGGGCTCCCAGCAAAAGAAAGACATGGAATTATTAGAACAAGTCCAGAGGAAGGTCATGAAGATGATCAAGGATCTGGAACACGTCTCCTATGAAGACAGGATGAGAAAATTGGGGTTGATCAGCATGGAGAAGTGAAGACTCTGGGGAGACCTTATTGCAGCCTTCCAGTACCTACAGTAAAGCTGGGGACGGACTCTTTCTCAGGGAGTATAGTGATAGGACAAGGGGTAATTTTTTAAAACTAAAAACAAAACAAAACAAAACAAGTTTGGAACCAGAAGGTCCCTTCCAATCTAAATCATTTCATGATTCTATGATTCTATAATAAACAGTAGTAATATAGTTAAACTGTATGAAACAATCCTGGACTGTAATAATGTATTCCATTCAACTGTCTTAATGTCATACTATTCTGCATATCCAGATATAAGCACTATGTTCCAAGAAAAATCTAACACAATTAGACAGGATCCAGAAGAAGTAATTACACATAATTAAACAAATAGAAAACTTGATCTATAAGGAAAGTCTACAAAAATCAGCATAATAGAGTCTATGAAAGGAAAACCCACACAGAGACATCTTAATGAACTTCAAATATTTTAAAGGCTCTACAAAGAAAGACATGACAAAATATTCCACATATTGGGGAGAGAAAAATTACCAAGGTTTTAACTGCAGCAAAGGAGATATACATCAAACAGTAGGAAAAAAACATATCTTTGTAATGATAAGAATAATTAAGCACTGGAATACCCAAGAGTGTCAGTGGAATTCCTATCATTTGGATTTTCAAAGGATGGGATAGATAACCATCAGATTATAATGGGTGAGTGTGACTGTACCCTGGAGTCACGGTGAGAGAAAATCATTATCAGAGATCCCTTCTGTATTCATCTGAACTCTGAGAATCTGTTAATGTCTCTGGGAACTTCCAGACATTGGTCATTGTGAAGATGTTCTTTAACCAAATCAAAACACATTTCCATTGCTGATTTTTTTTTTTCAGAAACAACGAAACAATAATGTTTACTTGTATGAATCTCTTCAGACAGTGATAGAAAGATAAGGGCACTGTAGACAATAGCAGTACAGCAATTTTCTTAGGTTTCTGAAAAGACACAAAGTTGAAATATATGTTTTTCTTGTCTAGAAACCATTCATCAGACACTGACTGTACAGAAGATGATCTACTCTTACACATGATAAGACATGGGATAGAAAATAGTCTTTTTATTTATTTATTTATTTATTTATTTTTGAGAGAGAGAGAGAGAAAACTGAATATTTTGGTGGTAAGTGCAGAAAAGCAGACAATTTCTGCAGTATGCTTGATGAAGCTAAAGAACCCATCTAAGGGTGTGGTTGGGAAAGGAATCTTTTCTAACACCAAGAATATTCAGAAATGCTGAAGTCAGGATCATCACCATTGCTCTTTACAAGGTATATAATTTTGAGCTGTCACTCAAAAAAGTTGTTATTCAAGCTTTTGACCAAGAACTCTACCATAATTTAATAAAGATATATGTTGTTGGAATTTCATTTTTAAAGTTATTAAACAACTAGAGGTTGCTTCTGACCACTCAGCAACTACAGGAGTTGCAGAATGTAATTCACTTGCTGTGAGCAATTTGTCATAGGAACAATATTGCATCTATCTTTTAAAGATGAAATAGGTTTTCAGATAAAAAACATAGATTTTAAAAATCTAAAGCTCAAATATTTACAGGGGTTTAACAAAATATAGAGACACTAATAATACCTATTTGTTTCCAGTTTAATGCAATGTCTTTTCAAGTAGTAGTAAGTACTTCACCATTTCAGGCTCAACCATGACAGACAAAATCTCTTTTGCAGTTGAGAGTGTCATGATCACTATTCCATCCATTCCCTTCACATCAAGTTTAAACATGACATCATTTTATTTATTTTTTTAAATATTGGAGTGGGACTCATCTCACTTAAAGTCACCTGTCTATAAAGCAATACCCTAATATCAGTAGTGAAATTATCAATACAATCAATGGAGTCCAGAGAGAGACTCAACTAGCTGGGGCTTGATTTGGTTGCCTTATCACAGACAGTGGTACCATTTGAGATGTCTTGAGGTGGCCCATCTGAGTTTCCACCGCAGGTCCAGAAAGGCAGGGATGTCCTCTAGCTTTTATATCATAGCTGTTATCTCCCTAGATGACTTGTGTATCTTCAGTGGCTTCTATGTAAATTACTGGTTTGAACACTTAGTGTTCAGTTTTTGAGGAAATAAAGCGACCTCTGGAGTCCACTGACTAGATCTCCACATAGTGCATAGGACACCTATGCACTATGTAAAGAGCTCTACTGCTGGGACAGGTGAAATTATTTTTGCATATTGTATATTAATTCTAAACTCGCAATAGCTGGCATTAGTTGTCATGGAGGGTCTTTTACATTAGATTTCTTTGCCCCTGTAAAAGTCAGCACAGGATAAACTTGCTGACCTTCTGGGCACAATAAAAAATATTTGGTGGAGGCTTTTGCCTTAAGGGAAAAGCAAGGCATTGGGTAAGGGATATACTGTATTGTTCAACTGAGTCTCTTTCAATTTAGTTTTACAACCATTAACCATTACTTATTGCTCTTCATGTGCACCCAGAGAGATTGTGATGAGCACAATAAGAAAAGAAAAGAAAAGAAAAGAAAAGAAAAGAAAAGAAAAGAAAAGAAAAGAAAAGAAAAGAAAAGAAAAGAAAAGAAAAGAAAAGAAAAGAAAAGAAAAGAAAAGAAAAGAAAAGAAGTAAATGAATGAGCATGTCGTACTGAAAATGATCTATTGAAGATGATATACATCATAATGGGAAAATCAGATATTGTGTTCTTATATTGTTAAATAAAACAATGCTTCCCTAGTCATGTAAAGTAATCCAAGGTTTTAGAAGTGTAAACTCAACATGTGAGCTTTTTTAAAATTCATGTTTAGCTTGAATATTTATGTAGACCTGTGCGGTGCCACGAGTTGGACTCGATGATCCTTATGGGTCCCTTCCACTTCAGGACATTCTATGATTCTATGATTCTATGATGGAATAAGAGAAAACTGATGAGTCAGCAGCATTCTTTCTGACAACAGATATGAGGAATACTGTCACAAGTACCATCACAAGGTTTGTCACAAAGATTGTTTAAAACAGTAGGGGTCAATATGTTGTTGAACTTTGAACATACTACCTGGAAAAAAAATGTGTACCATTGAATCATGGCAATAATCCTTCTTTTATGTAAATGTCATTCACTTAGGAATAAACAGTATTGCAAAAAGATGAATCACCTTAACTTTCTGTGTCTTCAGTAGCTCTATTAAGATTCAGCACATACATGTATGTAAACGAATAATTATCTTACATTGAAAAACCGAAAGTGAAACAGTCTTAAAGTAAAAATAAGAAATAAGAGACCCTAATGTATGAAATAGGAATTGTATGTGGTTTGTACCAGTTCCTACATGCCATCATGACTCATTATATGTATATGTATTTATCTTCATATAAATACAGTTTTTTCTTTAAGGTAACAATTATTTTAATTGCTTTTTGTGTGTGTCAGTTCATATTACTAAAGAATTATTATTGCAGCATCAAATGATTCCATTGCATCCCATGACTGACAGTATAGTCATACCATTGCTTACCCTATGGGTTTCATTATTTATGATCTAGTCTTTCACCCATTATTATTCACTTGTGAATAGCTCTTACACATTCCTGTTTCTGTCTTGTCCAGTTTATTGATACCTATTGTTTTTGTTTGTTTGTTTCCCTCTCGTGCATATGTAACATGAGAAACTGAGGAAGTATATGAAACTTTCTGTGCCCCAAGAGAAGAACCAAACTACATGGATATACAGATAGATGTAAAGCTATATAGATGCACATACATACACATACAAACACATATGATCATTGCACAGAAATATAAGTATTTATATAAAGAGGAATCTTCCTTAAATTAATCACAACATCATGTATTTTAAAACATTACATTGGTGATATGAGAAAATTCCACCTCAACAGTAAGGGAAGAGTTGCCCTCTTCCAATTTCTTGTCTGTCTTCTGGAAACAATTATTTTCAGCATGCACAGGCACTGAGGGAAGACAAGCATTCAACTGTATGCCATGTTGCACAAGATAGGAAGATAATGTGCATCACCCCATGCATTCTGTTCTTAATTATTAGTATTGCATATTAGAACCACCTCATACAGTTTTATAATGTTGGCAGAGTTAGGAAAGGATACCAAAAAAAGTTCAGTATTCTGTAGATTCCTCATACGGAACATGTATATGTATACATACATAGATAATCACTGCTTCTGAATTTATTTCAAACTGTATCTTTGGGGATTAGTGGTGTTCAGACTTTTTATAGATCTATGATTCACACATATCAAAATAGTCAGAAGAAGCAGTAAAACCCTTAGGCAATCACTGGTGCAGTAACCATTACCCCAATTTGACACAGGTCTTTTTTTTTTAAGAAATGTTATTTTGTACATCAAGCATTCACTGTTTTATCCTATCTTCAAACCCAGCTGCCTTGTGTTAAGCAAGATTCTATGAAGTGAAACTACACCTACAGTTTCTTGAAAATTAAAATTATATGCACCGTATGCTGTGGGTATTGACTGCGTCCTTCAGAGAGGTTAACTGTTAAAATCATAGCTTTGGATTCATAAAAGACAGGAAATATTTTGTACCATAATAGAACAGGAGTGCATGCATGCTTTATATTACCTTTTGGCTTCAAATGACTGGAAGAGTATGTGATAGAGTTTCAAAATTCAGTAATATTTTTCATGAATATTTCTTTTCTAAAAGATCACATAGTACAGGGTAACTAAGTCTGGGATCCCTTTATCACTGGCATTGGTCAACAAGCCAATGTCTTGGAAATACCCTTGAAGTATAACTTCAAAACTGCCTATAGCAGTTTTCTGTAATACACGTGGGTTATGAGATAATCATGTCAGATGAGGTAATGGCTAGAACACGATTCTGTCATCTTGGGGCTGAGCACCTGCTTCACCAAGCTGCTATATGGTATAATATGTGGGTATCACACAATAATCCATCCAAGCTTCCTCAGGGGCTTGGGGTACAGGCAATTGCTGCTCACCAAACACTGTCTTGCAACAGCCCTCCAGGCACTCAAGAGAACTTCCCAATAAAGTAAAAACTAAGAGGGGATCCATGCATTGAATTAAGATACCTTTACAATTAAATAGTCCTAGGAAGTGAGTGCAATGTACTGCTGATTGTTAGTACCCTTATGTGCTTAAATCTCATTTTAGACATAAGTAAGGTGTGCTGCATCCCAGTCCATGAAAATTTAGGGGTTAATTGGTACATTCCAGGCAGTACATAGTCTCAGCACTGAAACAAAGCATCCCATTCCACCTGATTGCCTTCTCAGTTTCCTGTTCATACCCTATGAGGTGTTACGTTGTGTTTTGTGAAGCGACATATTTCTACACTCTGTAAGGATACCAAAGTAAAAACAGGCCTTTTGGTAGGGAATAAACTTCAAGCACAGTAGACAAATGTTCTATGCTATCATTATCAGCTCATTAAAGTTTGATGTGAAAGTATTTTCAAAGAATTTACAGATTATACTTCAGACAAAACTAAGAAATAATCAAATTAACATTAAAGCAGAGAGAGACCATTTAAACTTGTTTTTATGCCTGTGATACATAAGCAGACGTAACTTCTCATTGCTTTAAAAAAAAAAAAAAAAAAAAGGAATAGATGAGAACTATTTCTTTGTGGCTCAAATAAATGACTTGCTGTGGGCTGTTGTGCTATAGGCTGTGCATGTACATAGCCTGTTAGGGAGTCATTAGAGCAATTTTTGGTTCATTTCCTGTGCAAAGTTTTCAGAATTTCTTGACTATACTGGTATTTTCTGGAACTTCTTTGTTCATTTTTCATTGCAACTTGGATCTGGCTCTTTTTTTGTTTTGGTTTGGTTTGTTTATCAAAAACATATATAGAGATATTTCTCCATATTAATCTTTCATGTTTTGTATAAATTATAGATGTTTTCCTTTTGTGAGGGGATAAGGTGCAAAGAAAGTTATTAGAACAATACTTATAGAGGAAATCATGCTGGGCCAAACTTACAGCCTTCCACAATGGGGACCCCAGAACTGAATGCAGTACTGCAGGTGAGGTCTCACAAAAGCGGAGTAGAGAGGAAGGATCACCTTCCTTGCCCTGCTGGCCATACTTTTATGCACTCCACTATCTGGTTGGCTCTCTGGGTTGCAAGGCCACATTGCTGTCACATATTTAGCCAATGGATAATGCCTTATCCAAAAGGCTTCTAGACTACTTTTCATTTTCCAAACCACAGAGAATGATGGGCCACTCTTTGCAAAGGACAGGAGAGTCTTTCTACTACACTTCAGGCAAAGTCACATTATTTTTTGATAATTCTACACAGAAATGAATCGCCTCCAATTTCAGGTCAGGAGACCTATCTTTAGCCTTTCCCTTCTTGTTCACCCCCCTCACAAAGACTACATCTATCTTCCTGTAGCTTTTCAGAACAGTAGCCTAATATAAGTTTGTCAGTCTTGTGGCACCCAGAGTTTCACTTGGAGCTGAGCAGCTGCTTGGACTCCATTGTTCTCTCAAGTCTTTAGAAGTTTATACAATAAGTTAAATGCTAAGTCCTAGAGACCAGAAATATGAATGACAAAGTAATGTTAGGGCCTAGGAAGGAAAATGAGATACTGGATTTATAGTGTCCTAAGTCAGTTTCAGTGAAGTGGGGAAGTCTCAGGAAAGGAAAAAGAGATGTAGAACATCACAGGCTCCAGAAACTGAGAAATGGGCTACAGGAAGACATACACTAGGCTCTGGGCTGTGTAACAGCTCTTATTCTCTTATGCCTCAGCCATCCTTATCTAGTGGGTGGCATCCTTACCTATGGCAGGGGGATTGGTGTTATATGATCTTTAAGATTCCTTTCAACCCAAGCCATTCTATGATTCTATGAAATGAAAGCACACTAAGAAATATTAGCAGGTCTTCATTTCCAGGACCAAAACAATGCTGGTACGCCCTCCCATTTAATCTTCCTAAAATTTTATTTCATCATTCAGGATTTGCTGAAAGTTTGTAACCAGTTTTCAGGAAATAACCCATATTTTATATTTTCAACATTAGGACAAATGGACGGCAGTTTCATAGATGATTATTAATATCTTGGACACTAAATAACACCAGATGTATAAATAAATAATTGTTGGAAGAGTCCTTGACATATTGCTTCAGGAAATTATCATTTGTTATGTCAGTCATTAAATATGCCATCAGCCAATATCTCAAAGATTTGTCTATAATTATTAGGGAAGCTAAAATCACCCATAATCACAATCTTACCTGTCTCCTTTATCTGATCATGTAGTATTTCATTCTCCTGCCTTTTCTGTCATGTTGGTCTCTTGCAGTCCCCTGCTATTAGGCCTTAAAACACTATCTATGAGCTCAATCCAATTGATTCTCCAGAGTTAGTTCTTTTGTGTGTTTCCTTGACAGATAAGGGCAAATCCCTATTTCAGGTCTTCTCTTTGAAACATTCTATAATCAAGTATCTAACTCTAAGCCTTGTTTTCAGGGCAAGGGAGGAAGAAAAAAAAAAAAGACGAAAATAACTCAAGCCCTCGACTTACTGTCATTACTATGCATTTTCATGAACATTTTTAATGGTGAATTGTTAATAAAATATTCTTCATCAGTGCATGTTTACACCATCAGATTGCTTCTACATTTTAACTTGTTCCACACTTGGCATTTTCATCCCAATTCCTTAAGTTTATGTAATCTCAGTATGTGGGATACCCATGTTTATGTGTGCTTGTCTATTTCTCTGCAAGTTTGCATGACAGTTCTTTATTTTATTTTATTTTATTTTGACTGAACTGATTCCAAAGTGAATTCAACAATGAAGAACTGATCTGAAAGATATTAATTTTCACTGGATTTCATGAAATTATGAGGTGGTAGATAGATATCCTTTATAATGTTTCTACTCAAAGCTGAATAAGCTTAACCTATTAAATAGCAAAGACTTTACAAGGGGCAGAAACCATGGAAACCTGCAATAAGGCTGCATAACTTCTGCTGCTCATCTCTAATACTTCTGTGTTCATTATCATATTTTGCTTTTTTTTCATTACCAGATTTCATTCTCCTTCCTCCTTTTCATTTCTTTGCTCTCACTTGTTTAATATATAAACATATAGAAGAGAATAAACATAAAGAAAGTTTAAATATAAAGGTTAAATATGTTTTGCCAAAGACCTTTTAAGGAAAAAAAAAAAATCAGATTCTTTTTTATTTGCCTTTATTCTGCCATCATTGTTTTTCAGCTTTTTCTAAGGACACATCAGTCCTTTCTATGCTGGCAGCTTTTAAGCTGCATGTAAGTAGTGTAATGCATTTGCTGAGGGAGGGTATTGCAAAGCACTGCCAATCACTTCAAACTTAGCTCAGTTATATGCTTTAAATTCTGACAGAAAGCAATAATCTAACACAGGGATGATGTGTAAGATAATGTCATTTTAGCTGTACTTGGATTGTAGTACTTGATCTCTTCCTAACGCATATGAGATCTATGGATGGAAAAGACATTATAAATTCCAGAAATGTGTTGTCTCTTGTATTCCTCTGAGATATCCCTCATTTCCTGCTATACTGCTATATGCTAACCTCCGCACACAGCTGTGGTTCCCCCTGGAAAGTGCCTCTTAGGGCTTTGCTAGCTCCTCAGGTCTTCTCTGAGATCCTTTGAAGACATGTGAAATGGCAATCAGTGTACGTTGAGATGACATAGGGCTGGGTGAGTCAGTTTGGTTCTGGCAGTGAAATTCTCAAAGTGCTGTCTATGACCAGATAGCCTATTCCTCAGTTATTTCATCTATTTCATGTGGGACAAATGCTTTAGCTTAGCTTTACTTACACCTGGGGCATCTATCCACCATGTACGGCCTATATATTCTTGAACCCCTTCCAGGGAGTTCATTGACAGTGTGGGTCATTGTGGAGAGTCAACCTAACTCTATATGGAATTTAAATCTACAGATAGATGTGAAAGTGACACAGGCAGTAAAGGTTGCTTAGTTCAGGGTTTTTGTAGATTCATATTAATTTCTGAATTTGGACATAAAACGCAGTTGAACAATTATGTTTCCACATGCTTTCTTTTACTTTCAGTGTTACTTTATCATACTATCTAGCCATAGCACATAGTCTGTACAGTAACTAAGTATTTTGAGTGTTTTTAATGTCTTTGTATCCTATATCTTTAAGAGAAACTTTGTACCTTTGCTTAAGTAAAAATGAAGCCTTTCATCTCTTGAGAGGTATTAAATGTTAGATTATAAAACATACCTAGAAAACTGACATCACCTGTCTGCTGTTGTTCCTTTTTTTATTGCTATGAGAAAAATAATCAATGAACAACTTAAACCTGATTCTGTTCTGCTAATCTCGGATAAATCCAGAAAGCCCAGAACTATATATGAATTAATTATTAAAAGTAATAATATACTGCGCTGTCATTATGTTTAAGTTTGTAGAATATTTTTTTCAGACAAACTGGGTCTTGAAAAGATTTTTGAAGTTATGATACACATCTTAAAGTTCCAAATAGTGTCAGTTAAAGCAGGGCAAGAGATAATAAGTTAAGAAGAAATGATTTGTTTTGCAAATGGACAGAAAAGCAGAGTATGAAGCAAAGAGCAATTGAAGAAACAAAATATAGTGGAAAAATTGTGGAAAGACACCAAAGATAGGCACTAGATAAATGAAAAAGGAGGAAATTGTGGAGGTTGCTAAAGTACTGTGCTATCAATAAAGAGTTAGACTGAAGTCTGCTATGTTTTCTCTTTCAGCAATGCTAGAAATTTGTAAGTAATTTTTTATTTCTATTTATTTATTTATTTTGGGGAAACAAATCTGTTACTTAAATGTTAAATATGTTGAATATTAATATTTTAATAAAGTATGTTCACAGACATTTCATTTTTTGCTTATGTCAAAACATGCACACAGAAAGCTTTCCTTACATAAAAGGGGAAAAAAAAAAAAAAAAGTTCAACTTTGTGAAATTGTTGAAGGTTGGAATAAGACTCATCTCACCTAACTTGAGATGCTGACATCTGAGCTGTCTATCCAGGGATCCTTTTATAGTCATTGAAGAGAAACAGACAATTTAGGGTCACAGTTCATCTCTCTCTGGACATGTCAGATAAGTGATACCCTGCAGCAATTATTTTCCCCTGTACAGAGGACTGATGTACATTCAGACATCAACACCTACACCGAAAACTTCTGTAGGCAGATGAGACAAAACTTCTCCTAGGCACCACAGGCTCCACAAGATATGGGACTGCTTGTCTACCCTCATTATATACTGCCTGAGATAACCAAAGTCCTATCTGAGTTTTGTTGTATTTGGGCTCATAGATAGACAAGAGATTAAGGTCTTAACACATCATAGGGGTTGGTCAAAAAAAAAAAAAATCTTTAATAAAAAAGTTGCCCAAGTCTCACATATAGTCTTGACTCAGGACTATAAATCTGAGTTTTAAATTTTATTCCACACTGCTTCTACATCACAATACAATGTCTGATCATTGTTGAGCTTAATTTTACATTTGTCTAATTCTGCTGAAATAGTCACAGCTCAAGATTTAATGTTAGTGTATGTGAGAACTGACTCATTAACAAAATATGCAGTTAGTCATGAAATATTTACAGGTAAAAATATTTCCATTTTAGTCTGTTATGTATTGTCTAGGTATTGATTTTCTTGAGCTTAGTTTTCAATTAATAAAATAAGTAATTTTTAAAAAGATGTTTTGAACAGTTTAAATTGCATTTGTTTTCTTAGGTTTTCATAGAGACTGTAAGCAGAATATTGTAGATACAATCTCTTTTTGAAAGGATTAGACACTTTTAATCCGCAAACTGTTTTAAAATACCTTCCTATAATTGTTCTATATTGATTAGATATGTGCTGTAAAGGGAATGCTGACATTCAGATGCTCCATCTGAAATATCTTACACAAACTTTAAGACAATTTGTTCTGGAAAAAAAGAGAATTGTCTTTTTTATAGATAGACAGTTATACTTCCTATTTTCATACAGAGCAGTGCTTTGAGATCTCTGTAAATTTGCATATAAATATAAAATAATTAGTGATAAAACTAGACAACGTTGTATCCACGAATACAAGACCTCTTCTATGTCAGCATCCACATCTTCCGATTGCACACTTAAGATTTGTGCCAAATAACATCTCTGTTATTTTACATCTAAAAACCTACAAACATATTTTTTAGTTGGTCACACATACCTTTTCTCTTTTTAATTTATGATGGTTATATCCAAGACAGTCCTTGAAACAAAAGGAAGGATGAAATCTGCCTAGCTTGATTGTTACAAAGCTCTTGATCTGAATGAAGCTAATTTTATTGGTATTTTGTCAGAAAATGGAAAATCAAAAAAAAAAATTACTTGGTAATAGCTTGGAATCAAATTTAAGATATATATACAAATTATATAATCATATATATATAAGGTTTAGTTTCCTAAATCAACACCTGATTATGTTTCACAAAAATTTGAGTCTTTCTTTGTGTGAGAGTTCCTTAACAAAAAGCAAGGACACATCATCTAAAACCTAAGTGCTGTGGTGCATATTAAGAACATCTATTGATCATTAGATGTATGTGATGACCCAGGTAAGAATCCTGCACTGCAGTGTTAGATTCTCTAAGCAGTGTTACTTGGAGTAACAGGTAAAAAAGGTTCTATGCCTTTTTTTTTTTTTTTTTTTTTTTTTTAATAGAATATTGATGGAAATCATGTGATCATTTCAGTGCTCTTCTTATTTCAAATTAACCATTCAGATGGCAGTATTTACTTCATTCAATCCATCCCTATATTGAGGAAATATTCCTGATGATGAAATGAAATGAAACTACTGCATGGCATGAAGAGCACGTCCCTTACCACCATCAGTGAAGACATGAGATAGACTTCATCCTGGCTTACCTTGGGTGTATTTTGCCCCCTCTTTCCCGCACCACCAGTGAATATCAAATTACGGGCATATAGAGAGAATTTAGATAGGAGTCAGGTATTTATGAATTCTCAATTCAGCATCTATTACAGAGAAAGCAGTGCCCCATGTAGGCACAACCACCACTAGATTCTGAGTTTGACTTTTCAGATTTTGTGATATAAATTTGCTTTGACATTTTTTTAATACATTTTTAATACCAAAAATAAGAAAAGAAGAAGGAGTAATACAAGAAAAATAGAAGGTACCACGAAAGAGGCAGTTTTTGGAGTTTAAAATAATATATACATGTATATATATATATTATCCCTTCTTTTCTGTAAATAGATAATAGGTATTAGAATGCTGTACATTAAATGTTACTTAAGAGGAAAATAAACAAGGTTAACAAATGTTATTAAATTTTCAAATCTTAGTAACTATCATTGATTGACTTTGCAAACTTAATTCTATGTCTCAATTCACTGAATGAGGCATGAACCTGTTGTCATGTAAAAAATGTCCATGTGACAGTTGGCAGTGGTCTTGCTGCTTCTCACAGTGAAAAAATAAAACTGAGTAGAATACCTCATAATGAAATGCGTTAGGCAATCTAAATATAGTGATTGCTACCAGCTTCCCTTACAACTAATTATATTTGTGAGATTGTCAGGATATTTCCTGTAATGGGAAACCAACTCAACCTTGACAACAGAAAGATGTTAGTTTCTCTTTAGTTAACCTCTAAATGTTGTGAATTATTATATATAGATATTAATTTGTAACGAATGCAGATCATCTCCTTGCTTCTATTATTTTGTCAGTCGTTCACAGCACATCAACTTTATATCTATCAGAGTTTTTTAAAACTATTTTGTGAATAATTAATTCATGCTGTCTCCCCTGTAAATCCATGTAGGAATGAGTAACAACATTGAGGTGTATTTTTGTACATTTGCTGTATAATCTGTATTATTTCCAAAGATATTGAAGAGAAATAGTTCTGCTCAGAGAGTTTTTAAAAAGATTATATATATATATATATTATTTTTTTTTTTAGTTTATTTTTTCTTTCTCAAAGCTCTCTATATTTCCCCTTGCATTTCATAACATGTTTTTGTTTGCTTTTCATAAGCAAACAGAAATTTTGCTGTAGAAGTTACTTCAGTAACAAGTTTTTGAAAGATAGCTATTTTGCAATTTGAGGTTTTGTGCATTTCACATACTAGAAGTGTGAAGTTACTGAAAGAACTAACTGTGTTTCATGGATGGATTTCTGCCTGCAATCACTGATCCAACAGAGACTTTTATCTTAAGGCTAAGAAAATCTTTCAAAATATATATATTTAACCAAGACTTTAAAGAACACGTTAACAATAACAAAATTACCTGTATTTAGTGTGTGACATAGCTTGTATAGTTTACACACAATTATTAGCTACCAGACATACCAAAGTTTATAAGGCTAGCTCTAGTAGTATGGCAGACACCTCAGGAGTAAAATCTCACTGCAGCAACAAGATTTTACAGTCCTTATCCAGAAGGAAGAGGTTGGATGTGGTAAGCAGGGACATGGTTTAGTGGGTAATATCGTTGGCAGGGTTGGCAGGTTGGACCTGGAGGTCTTTTCCAACCTTAATCATTCTAAGATTCTATGTTGTATTGATTTGCTGGATTTGTTCCAACTTAATTCTATAAAAGCAGGAATTTTGAGGCTGAGGGCATGAAGGTCACTTAACTGAGACATTAGGATTATCTCTTAAAACTGACAATGAAGAAGACAGAGAAAGAGAAGAAAGATTGGAAAGGATGTTCAAATATCATCATTTTAAAATAGCCAGTTTAGTGTATTTTTTCCATTGTCCTCACAACATTCACTAAATATATATTTTTTTCTGTATTTCTAACATTAATAACAGTTTTAGGTCACAGAATCACAGAATTTCTAGGTTGGAAGAGACCTCAAGATCATCGAGTCCAACCTCTGACCTAACACTAACAAGTCCTCCACTAAACCGTATCACTAAGCTCTACATCTAAACGTCTTTTAAAGACCTCCAGGGATGGTGACTCCACCACTTCCCTGGGCAGCACATTCCAATGCCTTTCGGTAAAGAAGTTCTTCCTAACATACAACCTAAAACTCCCCTGGTGCAACTTTAGCCCATTCCCCCTCATCCTGTCACCAGGCATGTGGGAGAACAGACCAACCCCCACTTCGCTACAGCCTCCTTTAAGGTATCGCTCTGTAGAGAGCAATAAGGTCGCCCCTGAGCCTCTTCTCCAGGCTGAACAAGCCCAGCTCCCTAAGCCGCTCCTCGTAAGACTTGTTCTCCAGACCCCTCACCAGCTTGGTCGCCCTTCTCTGGACTCGCTTGAGCACCTCCATGTCCTTCTTGTAGGGGCTCAAAACTGAACAGAGTACTCCAGGTGAGGCCTCACCAGAGCCGAGTACAGAGGGACAATCATTTCCCTAGACCTGCTGGCCACACTGATTCTTATACAAGCCAGGATGCCGTTGGCCTTCTTGGCCACCTGAGCACACTGCTGGCAAGCTTAAACTATAAGGTTGTTATAATTTATATTCTAAAGATTTTGCTTATCTGGGTAGGAGTAGAAAGTCAAAATAGTAACTGAATTGTGGTAGGGTGCTACAAACAGGAGTTAAAAGGATTGGCAAAAAGATCTTATGTCAGTGAGATAAAAGACTGACAATATTTTTTTTTTGCCCTTGCTTTTATGCTTTTATAGTAGCTTAACACTTCTGAATACTCATGCAAAGTTATTGAATAAATTATAATTGGGCAACTTGAAAGTTAAAGTATTAATATATGTCAAAAATCTTTCCCCTCAGCGAAAGAACACAAACAAAAAACAAAGACAACTAGCCAACCAACCCAAAGCAAACAAACCTGTAAAGAGCTCTTTCTCACAGTGACACTAGTGGGTGCAATTGTAATGTTAATGAGTCTTGGGAATTGATGATTTTAGAATTCCTGGCCTCTCAGCTTTGGTCCATTAGTGCATATAGATTCAGTGGGAGTTAGCACAATTGGGCAAAGGATGCCTAAGTGGAAAATTGATCCTGGTAAGTGCTAGCTTACTTGCTTGACACATTAATGTTTCCTGTTTTAGTGTTTTGAACTTTTGCTCTGTGATAATGTGAGTTCAAGTCCCACTTGGGATGTTGAACTTTCAGTAAAGACTTAGAGCGAGCATGGGGGATCTGTCATTCCTTTACATTTTAATTAAAAGGATAAGTTGAAACTAATGGAGAAAATATAATGCAATTATCATCATCATCATCTAGGTCTAGAACTGAGAAATAGACCTTTTCTGTCACTAAGTCAAGGAAATGGTTGACTGGGGAGTTAAGCCAGGAACTGACAAGTATTAAAAGGTGTTACATCCAAAGTCTGAACTCTTTAGTTGCTCTCACTGCCTTTTTGCCCAGACTATGGAAAACAAAAAATAAGTAAAGTAAAACAAAAAGCCCAGTGACTTTGAACAGTGTTTGTACCTCAAGCATTTTTTAATCAGACATAATATAAATAAAATGAAATGAATTGATAGTTTCAGGAACACCTTACAGACTAATTAAGTGGTTCATACAGAACCCTTGGGATATGGGCAATTAAATAAGTTCCCAAATAGATAATTTGGAAAAGTTGGGTAGAGAGATGAACTAGAGAAAGGCAGCTAGGGATCCAAAGTTAATGATAATGTGGAACTTCCCCAGGTCCTGTCCTGTACTTAGATCTGTTGTTTATGACTGAATCTAAAATAAAATAAAATAAAAAATTACACTCACCTAAACTATTAAACAAGGCTTATACAAGGAGGAAAATAATATCATTTTTAACAAGACATAGTGATTTCTTCCCTCAGGATCCATTTCTAACCTCAGTATAACTCAAAATTTAACACTTTAATTGCACAAAGTTAAAAATTATTTCATAAGATCAATTTAAACTTTAATTTTTCAGTTGCTAAGAAAGGCACCAGAAATCTTCAAGCAAGAGACTTCTGGTTTATTTTTCAGACTCCTCAGAAAAGCCTTTCAACTTTTGGATGTTTATCCAAGCTGACCTTATGGCTTTTCCATACGTCATAGACATGCTACTGCATAAAAGAGAACATAAATTTTGAACCTAATGCTCGTTGGTATCTAGAATTTCAATTCATAAAATAGTCAGAGTTGAATGATTACAACTTATCAACTTAAGTACTGGTACTAACATCGATCATCTTCCTGGAAGAATGACTAAGGCAAATAAAAATGTATATGTGATGACCTCTGGCATTTAAATATCAATGTCACAGTTACTGATGCATGGAGACCACAAAATAAAAGTCTTCACTGAACAGCACTTATTATATCAGAAATTCAAAAAATATAAATAAATAGCTCAATGATTTGAAGGTTTACCCTCATTTTTGATGTCACATTTCTTGTGAAATATCTTTCAAGAAGCAGAAATAACTTTTCACATTCTGTTTTCACTACAGCTATTTTTCTTACTCCGAGTTCAAGGGCTCAGACACAGGCTTTAAATAGTTTTCTTTCATATTTTTAACCACTTTCTGGACTTCCCTCATCTAATAATATTCATTTGACTCCTATTGCTACAGAAAGTTGTGGATATTGTATGCATATATGACAAATCAGTTCAGTCTGAGGAAAAGAGTCTGGGTAAAATGATCATGGGAGGAAAAGAAAGGAGGAAGGGGAAAAGAGAGAAGAGGAATAAAAAACCTCCCTCCCTTCCTTGTTTTCTTTAAAGTAGTTGATCTTGAGGCAGTATGAGTTCAGTCGTGCTGTCAGTAGGCTGGAGGAGTCTTCATGTGCTGTGGGACTAACTTGCAACTATTGGCTCTTTTGTCAGAATAGCTGCTTGCCATTGCTTGCTTTTTAGCCTGTGTGAAGTCCCATCAAATTCAATGGGAAATGGAGCACAATTACATGGACCACTGCCTCAACACTAAAGCTGGCTACTACCTTTTTTTAGACATCATCACCATAAGGTACATAAACACCAAGGATTATCACCCAGATTGGCCGTTTTAAGTTTTTATCTAGCTTTTTTTTTTTTTTTTTAATGAGTTGTTTGTTTTTTCAATGAGTTTTTTGTTTGTTTGTTTGTTTGTTTGGGGAGGAAGGGGGGAGGGAATGGGTGACATTTAACTCCAATTTCAGAGATCCTGTTAAACAGACAACAACATGAAATGTTTAGTCCATAATCGCTGAGTAAAATAATTTGTACCTTTGAATGGATAAATCAAAGTAAACTGCTATTTATTTATATTAATTTATTTAGCTAAGCTTTGTTACAATTGGCTATACAACTAGTGTTAAATGTACAGGTAAATATTTTTCCAACCCAACCCCTCTGTTGGTCTTTACAGGGATGCTTAGGCAAAGCCAGAGATCTACTTTGCATCAGTTGATGCACATCTGAAAAATAAGCCTTTTTCCAAAATAATAGCTTTAGAAGATCCCAGATAAGAGCTCAGCACACAGTGTTATGATTCATGATCAGACACATTCTTTTATTCTTCCTTTTCATCCAAGAACTGAACACAGGCCCTCGTCTGCCTATTTAAATGAAACAAAATAGTTAAACAATAGAAAACAATCTGGGTGCCCTCTGCCTTCTAGTTCCAACCAGTATTTGTTCAAATCATCTTACAAAAAGGCCAAACACAGAGAAAATGAATTCCTGTTATCTGATAAGTAAGTGGGATTTATTTACACAAATTTGTTTAATTCTGATCTCCTGCTTGTCTGCTAGTTCATCTGCTCTATTTCACTCATTTCATGCAGCAGAGGGTTTTTCAATTATAAATCCAGGCAGCACAGTATATTTGAACATTCTGTCAGCTTGATTTGTTTTTATGCCCATAATGAATTTTAAACTCTCTCCTCAAAAGTCATCATGTACGATTTGAAAATAGAACTTCTCTGTTGCTGTTTGGTGGGATTACAAATGACTGGATAAACGGGAAAAATCTGAAGACAGCCAAATCAACCCTACAGGAGCCTGTGATGAATCCTTATAGACTGAGAAGAGGATGGAGCTCCTTTATTTTATTATATATCCTCCGTAGTCTACTCTTTCTTATTTATTCCATTTTCTTTATTATTCATTCTTTAATCATTAATTATACAATACAGTGAATATGGCATTTGCTGTTTGTAGCATTCTGGGCAAAGATGAGCAACAATTAGCTTAAATAGTTACAGATTCTGAGCTTGATGATTTCAGTAATGGAAAACTGAGCCATTGGGCTTCCCTTTGGCAGCAAAATTACCAACGGCAAAGAAAGGTGGAAAGTCTCTACAACTTTGTGCAAAAGACCCTCACATAGGGTAAAGATATCCTGAACTGAGGAGATGATAGCATCAGGGCTGAGCAATCTCTCGTGGATGGGGTTCTCCTAAGGAAATTGAAATATTACTTCTGATCATTTCTCTCACCTCAAGATGTAAGAGAAAATGGAAAGTACATATATTTATCTGTGTATACACATGTATATGAAAACAAAACAAAACAACAAAACCATTATTCACTGCACCTGTGAGGGTTACTCAAGACCTAGTGCTGTATTTAAATATATGTCAAAAAGGTGTCAGAGAACTGACGCAAAAAACTTCATGAAAGCCAAATAACTGATGCACAACATCTAAACAATGTTTACACTGCCTCTGATATCTTTCATCTTCCTGTGTAAATCTCTATAGCAATATATATATGTTATATATAGCAATATATAAGAATATAGTCTCCCCAAACATTAAAATTCTCCTGAGGTATGTGCAGTATTTCACTAATGAGCCTTCTATAAAGTGAAGGCTAGAGGTATGAAATACTACTGAGCATTCAGGATGATCTGACCCATTAAATCCCAAACGTCAAATGGCAATCTGACAAAGGCCTTGTGTTTCCTGTGCCTGACAAATAAGGATGTATTTTCCTTGCTAGACCTGTTAAATTTATTGACAACCTTAAGAAGTAGAAAACACACTACTGTTTTTAAAGTTGGGACATTCCCAGGACAATCATCAGTAAATGGCTAGCAAACTGAATGGCAGGATGAGTCTGTAAGAAATCAGAGATCACCAAACGGTCAATACTTACCGGCTGGAAAGTGGATAGCTAAGAGCTTTGAGAAACCAGGTAATTAACCTGAAATTCTCTCTTGTCAATAGAAAGTACTCATGGTGACAAGGTACTTTGCTACATGTTAATGTTGTCATATCTGAAGCACTGCTCAAAAGTAAGCAGCTGTTTTCTTTGTTGTGTCAGAGAGATAACTGTAGTCTACTTAAGCCGGAACACTTTTGGGGTGTTTTACTGCACACATCCTTAAAATACTGACATTTTGAAATCTGCATTTTTCCATGCAGCTTTGAGTTTCTGAATGTGTAGATGAGCGACTAAAATCACAACTTTCAGTCTATTGAGCTCTGAAGGCTTTATTTTACTTTCAAGTCAAGCCACTACTTTAGTCTTTATATGAGTTCTCAGAATAATTTTTACTGTAACTATGGAGAGTTTGCTGGCTCTCTGATGAACCTAGAATAAGCTTTGCTCGTGTCATGATCTTCTTTCCTGTTCCCTGCCAGCATCCCCTCAGATTTCTTGCTTGTTGCTCTACTTACTACAGAGGTCATGTAGAAATGGTGTTGGAAATCAATCTTTGGTGGGTTGGAAGAAGAGAAAAAGGCAGGAATTGAGGACTGTCAGGCTCTGTGATGCCCAGACTCCTCCTTGAGGGGCAGCAAAGAGTTTTCCCACTCCTCCTGGGGCAAGGCTGGCTGGGACCTTGGTTGTGAAGGCTCTGGTGCAGTGGAGTAACACTTTCTGGTTGCTACATTATTGACATCTTCTATCTAAGCCAGGAAAGAAAATATCACAAACACATGACCACTGTGGGTGCATGCCACTCTCCACAAAGAGAAGAGGGAGACAGGGAGGCATCTTTCAAATTCTGAAAATCCCTGGATTTCTAAGGGAACCTATGTGGTTTATTTAACATTAGTTGATTAATTTTTAGGTAAAGTTACATGACTGGAATACTGCTGTTACTAAATGAGCAAACTCAAGTCAGAAGAGCACAGTGTGAGTTAAGGCTTGTTTCAATATACTTTTGTTTGCATGTAGGACTTTCATTTACCTTGAGCAGAGATGAAAGGAGCAAGTTTTAAGACTGTCAGAGGAAGAAAGAGCCTGTCAGCAAATGTGCAAATAAAAGCATAGATGCATCCTGACAGCAAGAGATAAGTGACCTTGTCACTCTTGATTTTTTTTTTTTTCTTTCACTAATAAAAATACTTTTCAAACTTATTCAGAATAGTAGCACTTATGCTATAGGAAAAAGATAGGAACCTATCTGCAAAAACAAATGTAGGTATGTATGATGCTGCTGAAGTACTCTCTTTAGATATGATAGCACAAGGATGAAAGGCAGATGGATCAAACCTCCCAAAAATGACTTTGAACGAGGTAATCAGGAGGCTTACAAAACCAAATTCAACTAAGCCAACACAGCACAGAGCAAGATACTGGGATGAGAAAGGATAAACGGCTCGGGACAGGAACAAGTTCTGCAAAACATTCAAGGTGTCATGAGAAGAACAGAAGCAGGAAATTCACTTCACATGCTAGAAGAAGCCTTTCTCTTCCATTCTTCAGTGCTTTGACCTCTAAACTGGATCCCCGAATTTTGATTTCTGCTACTATTACTCAAATGAGAAATTCCTTCATTTGGTCCTTCCGCATATACCTTAAGCTGCCCATTTTTAAGCATGCTTTGGCAGATGTTCTAGCTTTACTTTCAACACAGATCCGAAGTGTTAATATTATTTTCTCTGGATGACTTGCGGGAATAGGGATCAATGTACATCATGCATGTAGTATTTATTCAATCCTTTTAATGCTTCATTCTACTGAAGAACTGGCTTTTGAACGCTTTTAGACACCTCTTTGTACTTTGGGTAAGCTTCCAGCTTTAATATTCATATGTTAAGATGGAAATAAAATTTGTATTGAAATTTTGTGTTTTTATTTATTTTTGATGATCAAATCTTACCTAAGTTGGCGAACACACCTGCTGCTTCTTCATTGCTTGACATTATTTCTTCCAAAGCTCTTACGGATATTAGTATATGTGAAAAGACTCATGTCTTGTGTTCAGGTCTGAGCTGTGTTTTTCTGGGTTTCTCATTAGATTTGTCTTGTATTTGACAATTAAACTGAAGTTTCACTATGATGTTAGACCGTAGCTCATGGCAAGCTTCATCTAATGAACTGAAGAGTTCTCTTTATATGTCTGCATGGGAGTAAATCATGCTCAACAACTTTTACAATTAAGAGAAAAAGGAATAAGAAGACTTGACTCATCTCATAAAAAATAGGTGAGCTGACCTGAGCCATAAGAGAACCCATTTCTGTCCACAACCCCAACCAGAGCCTAGCTCAACTGCACATATCCATACCATTGACAAATTCATACAATCATAGAATATCTCAAGGTGGAGGGGACCCACAAGCATCACCGAGTCCAACTTCTGGTTTCACACAAAAAAATCTAAAAATCTAAAAAATTAAACCATATGTCTGAGAGTGTCTGACATCTACAAGTAACTATGAGCAATTCCACAACAACCCTTTAGCTGTGGCTGCGGAAATGACTTAAAAATAGTTTCTAACTTTCCTAAATGAAGAAATTAAGAGCTGATTTATAAGGTCAGATCAAAGGTCAAGTTGGCCTCATATTCTTCTCTGTGAACAGGACACTTTTATTGTATCCTCTTCATATTTGTTAAAGTGTTCCTAAAGGTATAATAGCTGTTGGAAATTCCACAACTGAAATGTCCTCAATGAACATAATCAAGAAGACAGATGTTTTATTCTTAATTGGAGAGTATAGATTTGTTTTTCGTATCTCTATTACTGAAAGTGCTATTTTCCAGAATGGTGCTATAAAAATAAAGGTTGATTGATTAATTCAAAACCTACAGCTAGGAAGTGTTTTCCAGGAATACTTAGAGCAAATGCACAGTGGTGTGTGAATATATGCAATTTATTTTGTGCACACTGAGGACCAAATTTGATACATTTTCCTAAGACAGTGATAGATTTGATAAAGTAGTGATAATTTTCCCCTGCACATCCCTCCCCAGTATTCTAAATCAGATGAGGATACCAGAACTGTGGACTGTCTTATTGAGATTCCCTAATTATACCATTTACATGCATATGTCCATGGGAAACGTGAATATACGTGTAAAAATACAAGCAAAACTTGATTTCGGTCTGCAGAAAATTCACAAAAACCCAGCTCTTCTAAAGTGAAAATATCTGTCAATATTCATTGTATATTGCAAGAGAGATAACCCCAGGGAAGGCTAAGTAACAGTAATGAAAGTTTGTCCTTTAATTTCAGAGGTCTTTGCATCTGTCTGTACCTGTTTTTAAACAATCTGTGAGTAAGAAAAGCAAAAGAGAAGTGTCAGTGGTTTTGTATCATACACGTAAGACGGAAGGCATGAAATGGTAATGAAGCAAGCAACTTCAGGGAATTTACATGGAAGTAAATAAATAAATAAATAAAAATTAAATCAAAGTCCCAAGGAATTGTTCTTTTACTAATGTGGCCATGCTATCCAGACATATGCTGACATATCCTGTGTATATCCATGCATATCTTGACATATGCATTTTGTATCTTTTCACCAATATGTTTATTTTGTTGATAGCTGTAGTGGATAGATATAGTGTTGATAGTTATACTGGATAGATATATCCAGTGTGTTTCACAAAAACCACCTACCATATTTACTAACTTTTTTTTTTTTTTTTTTTTTTGTAACAAGAGTTAGACCATTAGGTATTTTCATGGATCATGGCAACTGGCTTCTAATGAGAAAGTTAATCCTTTTTGACCTAACTGAAGTATAGAAGAGGACATCTCTCACTGACTTCACCTTCCTACAATCAAAGGCAAAACCTATTTTTGTTCCTTTTTAGAAATCTGCTGAACTTGATTTAATTTTTCCCTGTGATGACATGGCTGCTCCAGAACATCAGCCTTCTAAAGGCTAGATGCTATCTTTTAATTACAAGTTTAAATTTATTAATGATCAATCTATAACAAGATTTTTTATGTGTGTGTCAGTTAAACAGCCCCTCTTCCTCCCTAGCATAAACAGTTTTGATATATTTAAAAGGTTACGGCATCAGTTTAGTTATCTGAATTCAATCTTATGCATGTACTGTAATGAATATAATTATTACAAATGTTTGCAATGCATGAGGAAAACATTCATTGGCATTTCCACTGAACAGAGAATAAATAAATAAATATATATATCTATATATATGTCAAATCCCATGTGTTTACCACAGAAGAAAAAGATAGATCTATTAAAAAGTCTTGGAATAAGAAGAAAATTAACACATGAAGCCTTTTTTTTTCTTTAGTACCTCTATCTACAGGAAAATACTTTCTCAGGTTTATTGTTATGGGTGAATGAAGGTTTAAGAACTAACACTGTCTTTTGATATGACATAATTTCATGCTTAGTTAACAATATGATGGGCATTGAGAAAACAGTAAAAAAAAATATGGTGAATCTACTGCTCTGATATAAATACATAGTGCAGTTCCAATCCCTATCTTCATAAAATTATAGTTTTCTCATTTGGAACATTTTGTTTGGTTGGTTGGTTGGCTGGTTTCTTGATAATGCTGTAGATGTATGGATGTGAAACATGCATACCAGGATTTTTTATTTCCATTTTTATGATGAAATGAGCTAACTTTAAATTGAAGTTTGTTGTAATGAGGATTAGGAAAACAGTCCCTGTTCCCGTTATTACTGTGTCTGCAATTCTTTGAATTACTTTCAGCTCCTGTGACAAAATGCCTTAATATGATTATTCAAAATTAGTTAATTTATTAAGTGTGAATGAATGGGCCCAAAAAATGAAAACATTTACACAGTGTCTTGGTTACAATTTCAGATTCTCCTGCCAGCATGCACGTTCAAAAACCTCTTCCGCTCCCCCCTCCTCCCTGCCTTTTCCTCCCCCCATTTCTCCATTTTTATTAAGAGACATAATGTAGTTTTGCTGAAGGTCAGTGAAACAAATACTTTAGAAAGCCTGATATCTCAGGCTACTTTTATAAAAATAAATTATATTACGGTAAAACACATCAGGAGTTTAAAATAGCTACAGAAATTCTGATTTCTATAATGTTAGAGCTAACACTTAGGCGAGGTTCATGCTGAAAATACTGCATAACTTGTTAACCAGATTACTTCACTGATTCCTATTCCTCGCCCATGAGTGTTTTTCATTTCTTGCACCTATAATCTCTGTTTTTGGCTAAACATTTTCTAGACAAGGCCTGTACTTTATTTTATATACAGCACTTAGCACATTTGGGGAACAAAAACAGCAGGCACAATAATGAAAATAAGTAAATATTTTGTAAATAAGATGCTGTAAATAAGATGCTGGACTTCAATTTTCCTTGTACATACAGATCTGAAAACAGACACTTTAAAACTCAACTGGCATTTTAAAACTCAAATGCTTTAGAACTCTACTGGCAAACAAATTTAAAAACGTTCTTTTGAATAAAAAGTAATCTTTCATATAATCAACAAAGTCACAAATACTCAAATTCTGTTATTATCTGTATAATATACTAATATATAGACAATATGCACTGACAATGATAATAATAAAAATAATTATAATCATAGTAATAAGGCCTGTGTCTCTTCCATACCCTTGAACAAATATATTTCTTGTGCAGGTATATGAACTGCTTGGTTCAGGGGACAGATACCAATGGCTATGAGAGAGAAGTGAGAGAAGTACTCAGAGGCTGATGCAGAGAGGAAAGAAATGTCTTCTGGCACCGTCTGGCACATGAGATTTGGAAGCCAGTAGGCACTGTGAAAACAGTTTCTGCAAAGTATGAGGTAATTTAAACAACTGATATTCCCACTACAGAAAATGAATGTACTTTACGCTATTTCAGTTATCAAAAGTTAAGAAAGAGAAAACTAAATCCCAGTTTTTAACTCAGAGGAGGTCTGGGATATTTCATCTGAAAGCTTAACTCCAAGTCTAAAACGTAACACAGAATCACAGTATTTCACAGAATTTCTAGGTTGGAAGAGACCTCAAGATCATCGAGTCCAACCTCTGACCTAACACTAACAAGTCCTCCACTAAACCATATCCCTAAGCTGTACATCTAAACGTCTTTTAAAGACTTCCAGGGATGGTGACTCCACCACTTCCCTGGGCAGCACATTCCAATGTCTAACAACCCTTTTGGTAAAGAAGTTCTTCCTAACATCCAACCTGAAACTCCCCTGGTGCAACTTTATTCCCCCTCATCCTGTCACCAGGCACATGGGAGAACAGACCAACCCCCACCTCGCTACAGCCTTCTTTAAGGTACCTGTAGAGAGCAATAAGGTCGTCCCTGAGCCTCCTTTTCTCCAGGAACATACCATTATATGGCAAAACTTTCTATTATATACATAAATATGCACTTTTTTTTTTTTATTTTTCCTGTATTTCCAGTTAGGTATTACTTACTACAAACATATTATTACAGAATATGGCTACTGTCTTTAAGGAATTCTTATTTTAAACTAGCTAGTGAATGATGCTACCTCAGTATTTAACATAAAATTTTTATATGAAGCAAACAAGAGCAGAAAAACTGCACTTAACAAGGTCATGTGCTTTATTGTTATGCAAGGTAAAACTTAGAAGCTGCAAGGTTAATCACTATAATTTGGAAAAAGACAGTATAAGTAAAATGCAGATGCTGTAATATCTATGTAATTAACTTGTAATTGCAGCATAATTGCACAGTGGTTTTGCTTTGCGGTAGATTGCTAAACTGAATTTATACACTGACTTATGAATGGGTTAATTATACTCTTTTTGACATCATATTTAATTTATTTTTTGTGACAAAGTTTTTTCAAGTCATCAAATAGAGTGTATATATATATATAAAATTTCCCCCTCAGAACAACACTTAACTTCATTTGTGTTACAAGTAGACTGTCTGCCAAAGTTGTAACAAGTTTAACATGAATTCTAAGTTTTATTTTATACATTTTGAATTATTTCTCATAGCATGTTTCATTAAAAATCTGTATAACTTAAGCTGATAAAGCTGTGAGAAGTTAGAAGAATGAAATCTAAATGTAATTAAATATTATTAAATACATACTAGAAGTATTAATTTTAGAGAACTAGTGGAGATGACACAGCCCTTTGTTGTCTCATCTGAGGAGGAAATATTTCATACTATGAAGTAAACAAACAATTGTTTGTTTACAATCTTAAGCAATTTTTCTGGATAGATGTAACAGTCATCTTGGGGAACAGGGAAAGGCAAGAACTCTTCAGAACATGTTATCTCATGTGCAAACAATATAACCTACGAGACAGCTTTGAATATTTGGTAGAATATCGGATAAACTAAAGAAAATTTGTGTTAATTAGTATTTTATTTGTGCAATTAGTTGTTTATTCAGTGTTCTGAGGAAAATGTTGTTTTAAATTCTGTGGAGTAATAAATCTGATTCTGATCACAGCAAGGAGTCCTAAAAGTGGATTTTTAGGAACAGCTGACAAGCAAGTCTCCAGGGTGTCCAAAAGGTAGTGTACCTCTAAGTTTAGGCACAGGCTGGTTAGGGAAACTATAACACAGACATGACAGCATGTGCTGGTTAGCCCCAAAGGCGTCTGACACATGTCAGTGTGGGGAAGAGCATGCATGAGCATGAGGACCAAGAAAGCCCATGCTAGTAACCTGAATATTTATGCCTAGCACTATCCAGTAGAGGCCAGCCTGCTGTCATGCAATGCTAGCCTCCTGGATCTAAATTGCTTGCTGGGAATCAACCTTAGAGGTGTTGATTTTCCAACTCTGCCTGAAAATTTATTCGACAGAGTGTGATCTGGCCAACCCCAAACCATCCAGGGTGTCTTAACTCTTCACCAGCAAGCATTGATATTTATACTATATATATAATTACGTTATACGTGTGTCATAGTATGCTATTAAATTTTATGTTATATAGAGAGAGTTATGCATAACATAATATAAATATCCACAATATATAATATAACATATAAAGTGTTATATATAACATATATTCATTGCATTGTATTTACACTGCAAATGTTTTTACTTATAAATACGTTCCATGTTCTGAGACACAAAACACAGCAGCGTAAATATGATGTGTAATCTTAGTTAATTACAAGTAAGGAAATAATTATTTAACTTTTCAATTGATAGATACTGAAGATGGTAAAAGTAAAAGGAAGTAGTTAAAGCACATATTTTTGTAGGAAATTCATGCAACAAATAATATAATGGAAAAAGAGGAAAGAAAGGAAAGAAAGAAAAAAAGTGAGTGAAAAAATTTCAGCGAGGTCTCATGTGCATGGCACCCGGGGTTTCCAACTAATATTTTCTTAGGAATTCAGTTCAAAGCCAAGATTATTTCAAATCTTTGAGTCCAATATCAACCAGAGCTTGTACTTTTAGCTATCTTGCAAATAACTTTAGAGTACCTTGCTTTGGAGTAAGCATGGCCCTCTGAAACACATCATCTGCCAAAGTGAAGTTATGGGTCCTGTCATCATGCAAGTACTTTAAAGAATAAAGAATTCCCCAAATCAGAAAGTCAGGAAGAAGCTGCCCTTTGGAGAAAGGAAAAAGCAGAAATATTATTGCCAAACAAACTGTATTTATGAACTACATTGTAACTTTAACTGCAGCTATCACCTTCTCCTGTCTCATCATAAACACACAAGGAAATAAATGGGCCTTAGAAACCTGATTTTTTTTACCAGGTAGCAATAGCATTAATATTTTCTCTTACATAGCAGATAACTCAGTACATCCTTATAACTTTTTACCAAAATCACAATTCCATCCATCAGAACTTCATTTGCCAAGAAGAAGAAGAATATTTGTTAAACACCTGTTAGAATAGTATGTGGCTGGAATTCAGAACGAAGAACCTGTATTATTTGTCCCACAGCTCAATACTATCTGAGTAGATACTCTTATCCTGGTTAACTCTATCAGCTGTAGCAATAATTTACCGACTGCACCACAAAAATACCAATATTTCTTGACAATTATACCATGAAACTGCATAATGAAAATATTCAAATTCTTGTTAGGAAAATAGGATGAATAATTAGAAAAAGTTGATTTTTGCATCTTAACCTTAGGCTGTGTCCCAGAGTAACTTATTTCTCGAACTGTAAAGAGTTGAGAGAAAGTACAAATGTGGCAAAAGAGCTGCCCTCTTCATCTCTCTTACTTTTTGCGGGCACACACATCTGGTTCCAGACATTGATCCGATACTGCCATTCTCCACATTTGCTTAAGTATAGAAAATTATGACTCAAGCTATCATCAGAATTAAGTAAGGTGTGAATGAAGATTGTGAAAAGAAAGCACAAAAAAAAATATCCCTTGGAAAGTATGCTAAGAAGGCTTTTGAATTCTTCCATTGTGTAACAATGAATAAATGAGAATATAGCATATCTCAGTATAATATAATCCTATTTTCCTCATCTATACAAGAATTTTATACGAAAAGCAAAGAAGACAATACCATTACACATATATTGTGATTTGATATATTAACTGACATGCTAAATATATATAGAACAGAATACCATTTATTATAATTAAGTCATTTATTTCTTTATTTATGATGTTACTGCTGTATAACTAATGTAGGAAAATAAGAACTAGCTCTTCACAATGTTAAATTGTTAGAAAATCATGATATAGATATTTAGCAATGGACAAAATAATGATAGGTCTGCTACAGTGAGGCTGATAAACACACCAGTCATCTGGATTGATTATTTGCTAGTTGCTCTGATGTGCTCTCAGGTTTTATCACACCACCAGTAAAAAATGTTGTTTTTCTGGAGTAATGTCTACTTCTATTTCTGTTTAAAAACAAACAAACAACAAAAAAAAAAAACAACTAGCTAGATTGCTGTCCTGCCACAGCTGAAATCATGGTTTCAGATAATAGCCAAAAAATTAAGTAGGAAAAACAAAACACAAAACAAACAAACAACCACCACCAACAAAACATAAAAATAAGCAAACAGCATCAAAACTCTCCAAAACCTTTTATTTATCCAATCTGGATTTAGCTGACATCCTGCAAGCTGTGCCTTCCTTATTCATCAGGAAGCAAAAAGTTTGAATCCCCTGCAATGTACCTGAAGAGTTACTGAAAAAGGGATTGACTTGATCATCTTTTTCAGTGTTTTCTGAAATTACTGTCTTACATAGAGTCAAATATTTTCTTTCAGAACACCTGAACTCTCTCTCTTGTCATTTTAGAAAGAGGCCAGGCAACCAGCTTATTCATGTAAACCCATAAACTGGTTATGTTTGTTTGGGTTGGGGTGGTTTAGGTTTGGTCCAGTCCTTTGTGACTGGTCCACTTCTAGCAAATCCTGATGCCTCTTTAATCCAGGAAGAGAACGACTCACAACCAAAACTGGATAAGGAAATCTGAACTTATGGCAGTATTGATAAAAATGTTATTGAACAGAGTTGAATACAGAACAAATTCTGCTCCACAGAAAATGTTTACATTTTTCCAAAATAAAAATAAAAATAAAAATAAATAATAATAAATATATATATATATAAAAATAATGAAATTGCTAGGGAAAGAGTGTTGAGAATACTTCAACTTCAGCCAAAATGGCTTCTTTTAACAAAACATCTTTTTTATCATTTCTATTTCATTCAATACTATAAACATTTTCATTTCCCAGAAAATTCTATTCCCTCTCTAAAAGTCTAGGATGATTTTGAAGCCAAAGTAAACATGATTTTGTGAAGCTTCTGGGTTTAAAATAAAGTGCACTTTCTCATGGAGAATGGTTCCATCTACATTTCCCTTGCCAAGTCATCACAGTGCTATCAGTATGCACAGTCCTCACTGTCGACTGGAGTGGGAAGGACCATGACACCGTATCCTGTTCATTCCCTTTGGGTCATGATTAGCCTTTGGAAAACCTCTGAAAGAGTGTCTGCTTAATTTCATAGGGCTCAACATCCACAAATATTTTTGGCCCGAATATGTGAAATACATTTAGAAGAGACTCCTTGCATCCAGCTAGTGAAATCCATAATGTGATCCTAAACAATATTAACGTGAGAACAACTTTTTCTTGAAAACTGATAATCATTACAGAATGATAGTTTATTGGACAGCAAACAAAGCTGTGTTGAACAGTTACATATTCACTCAGGCAAGTTCCTTTCTTGCTTTATAGCTTAGAGAGATAAAACAGCCAAAGTCCGAAGCCACGGCTTCTGTTGTGACTGGGCTCCAAATATCAGTCTGTGGTTTAGGGTAAGTTAATTCACAAGGATATAGGAGATCACCCTTGTAGAAAGGTATCCTCAAAGACAGTGAATCTGATAGGTTTCTTTCCTCTGTCATATTGTCCCATCCTGTCAAAGGTCTCATCAGCCCCCTTAGGAAGAACTAAGAATAGATATCTCTGAAGCGTTACTTGTTTTGTTTTGTAATGGACCAGATGGCATCCAGTGACAGATATATTCAAACAATACATTCCCAGAAGAGGACACTTCTGTTCCTCTGACAGTACCTGAATGATATATACTATCTGTAGCTTCATTAAAATAGACACTAAATCTAGGAGGAGGAGTATTAACATACGCTACCTTGTCCATGTAAACTTGTTTGCTTCTATTCATGAAGAAAACGTGTGTGTGTGTGTGTGTGTGTGTGTGTGTGTGTGTAAAAGTGGAAGAGGATAAATAGATTTTTGTGCATTTCATTGGCAGTAGCACCAATAAACTCACATATATCTTCAGTTAAACAGTCTCAAATAAACTGGATGTCCAATAATACCATTGGGCTTAATTTGATCATTCATCTTTTATATATATTGGATAATAAATCCAAATCTTCACACGTTTATTATATTTTGTGACAGTCAAGTGGGATCCATATGACAAAGGCTGTGTTCCCTTGCCTATCCTAGCCTAGCCTTGCCTCTAACAAAAAACAGTGCCTTCATTCACAGCTGTGGTCAGGATTCAGGGTCTGTAGAAGCCTGGCAGTAAAACATATTGAGGCTTGAATACTTTTTTTTTTTCTATTTGAGGCTGAATGCATTCTAATCACGCAAAAGCCTCCAAATAGTCTCTACCAGAATAAAATAAGGTTTTGTTTGAAATCAGATTTCTTTTTTTAATTTTTTTTATTTTTTTTATTTTAGGAATCATTTTATTTTAGTTCCATAGTTCTGATTCTGTTCCATATTCAGCACCAATTTACTTCTTAAGGAAGGACTAACTTAAGCTCTGGCTTTAGGGGAATAATCACCCATAGTTTTTATGAATCTGCTGTGCGCTATTTTAGGTGGGCAGGCAGAGACTATGCTCTAACCCCAGAGGTTACATTCATTTTACCATTTACATCCATTTACTTTCTAACTACTCTTTGAAATCAGAATTTTATTAATCTCTGATGTTTCACTAGCTCACCCTTCTTGCAAAGATGATTTTATGATTATCATTATTATTTTTATTTTATTTTGAGCAAGAAAGAAGCAGTTCCAACTCTTATCCTACAATTAAAAACACTTTTTGTTCTATTCTTGTATTTCTAGAAGGTCTCATTCCAGGTCCTGCTAAATATGAGCTTGCAGAATTGGCTTTCTCTCTCTTTCATGGTAATAACAGTTTGCCACTCTAACTCCTGGCTACAAACACAACCTTTATAGTTAATGTTACTTAAAAGAAATAAGCTAGTATATTTTAAAAAGGATAGATTTAAGTCTGTGATTAGTCTTAGTAATGTAAGTCCAATAAGATGATAGTCTGCTGATGTAAAGATTTTATAATGAACATAAAAATCAAGCAGAGTGATGCTTTGATACATCTACACTCAAAACCCCATTTCCAGTTTCACACATTGCATGTAAATGATCAGATATCACAGTCCTGTTAAGAGCTGGTAATTCAGTAACCACGGATTTACTTCAGGAAGGAATGTTTGCTTACACACTCATACAGGAATATAGAAACATCATGTGTAGTGCAGGCATAGAATTTGGAGTATAGAGTAAGAGTGAAAAATTCTCAGCATCTGTTAACAACTGTTGGGATGCTTGGGTTAGATCTTGGATATAATTTGTCAAATTGCATCAATCAAGTCAAGTTACACTTCAAGATTTAATGGAATGTGACCAACACAATTAAGCACAATAACATAACAGAACAGCAAAAATGCAGTCTTGAAAATAGTGGGTAATGACACTACTGTGTTGCTTTAAACATAGAAAATGCTCTTGAATTTTGGGGAACATTTTTAGAATGCAACATGCTCCTGACCAAAGGTTTTTGAATGTCCTCACAGAAATTTCAAAGGACAAGATCATTTTTTTTCTGGCCATTGCACTACTGAGGATTTAATTTACAATTAAATGAGGAAAAGGAAACTAATTGTCTGTAACTTTCTGTAACAAATTTGCTCTACCTTCATATTAATATAGATTAATATAGAGTGTATACTGCCCATATTTAAATGTAGTTATACACACTTAACTTTAGACAGTAGATTGCAGATGAAAAGTGATGAAAAACTTACTGACCAAACTTTTACAAGAAGTCCATTGCTTTATTTTGCAGCCAAAACCTTAATGAACTTGTGATAGGACACTGATAAATATAATAATGATAAGCATGTCAACACCACTTGGAGAACCTGATCCCAGACAAGAGCAGACAGAAAAACACAGACCTCATTAATTCTGCTGTAAAAAGATTAAATCTATAAGATTTGCTTGAAAACAGACAAACATTCAGTGTTCCCAGGGGAGAAATAGTCTGTCACGATCTGGTCAAACATTAGATATCTCTATATATTCCTTTTGTTCCTTAGTGGTGAATTGTTGTTATATGTATGTATAATTATGTGTAATCTTAAATATTTTTTCTCAATGCACTGAAAACCATAGATATGATGATTCATACAGAAGACTGAGCAGGCTGTTAGACTGACTCCATGCTGTACACATTGGTGGTACACACACGGTAGAAGAGGTTAGTAAATCCATTTGTTTCCAAGTACTGGACTCCCATCAATCCTGTGCTTATCTTAGATTTTATCATTTGATTTGATTCATTGTTGCTTAGAGCAAGGATTCACAAAAGCACTTACAAGAGATAGATAGATCCTTTCTCAGTGGGTTTTGTTGATATTTATGCAATCCTCTCCTTTAAAATGATGCAAACTTAAGCTTATGACTCCATGCCTCCAGAAAGAACCGTATAATTTCATCTCAATACAAGAACATTACCTATTCAAATCCAAGATGCACAAGAAAAGACATCTCAGTGGAAAACAATGCAACCTAGAGATCAATCTTTAAAAATCCTTAAATCACCTTTTTTCTTGGGGGGATGGAAGACAGAGGGCAGAGGGGAACCAAAAGCCTGTAAATCTCCTGTCTTATTTTCTCTGAGCTAAGGGTTACATAGCTGATTTTCAAATTTTATGCCAAGTGTAGAGTGTTCAAAAACCAGATTTAGATTCTGAGGCCTTAAAACTCCTGCAGGGTGAATTTCTTTACAAAAAGGATTGTTTTCTGTAGAAAGGCAATCTCTTCCCACAGGCTGCTAAAATTTAAATCTGCGATGGAATCTCTGACAACAAAACAAAAAAGCCCACAGGTGCTGTTATAACTAAATAAGCTGCTGTAACAACAAAGTTTTTATAGCATTAAAAATGCAACAAACTAACTTGAGTTTCTAAATTAAATATAAATAAATAAGTAGAGAAAGAGAATTTCAGTTACCACTTGTCAAGCTAGAAGAGTCTGCAAGATTATGAAATTGTCCAAAATTTGGTTATCTCTTTCTTACCTTAATTACAGTTTTTCACCAATGTCTCAGAAGCAGAGAACAAACCATTTATTTGAGCCAAGAAATATATCCATCCTAAAAAAATAAATAAATAAATACTTTAATAAATAAATGAAAAATGTCCCGTAATTTCAGAGAATATGCTTCTCTTCTATCATACTGGAATTAGAAAATAATACCGAAATCATATTCATAGCCAGAAAAAGAAAGGAGTTTAATTATATGTTCTGTGAGGAGACCATAGCCACGTGAATCATTTAGTGAATGCTACACTGAGGAGACAATGCAACAGGCGTGAAGTCCTTTTTGTGTCACTGATTCAAACAGTTTTTAGCAAATAACCTTTTTATATCTTTGTTTTACACATCAGATCTTCTTACCTGTAATTCACACAATTTAGTATACATATATTCTTTAAATATACTACATTAAGCTATAATATACATGAAAATACTTGAACTGTAGTAAGGTCTGCGAGTCCATGTTCCTTAGCCAAAACATTGAATTAATGTTATATACAATGAAAGGAAAGAAAAACACAACAACAAAAACTGGTCCTTGTATACATACCTATACATAACTATATTTAAAAACTATATTTAAACTATATCGTAAAATGTGACTGTCCACTCAAGAATGGGAAACAACATACATACACACACAAGTATATATACACAAATATATTTATAACTATATATACATATATGTATACATGTATATTTAAGATGGCAATAAGGAGTGGAACTGTAAATCCTAAAAACTTCTGATATCACTGCATCTTCACATACCGTTAAACCACCATAGAAGATGATCTTGATACAGAAACTGAAGATCTGATACACCATTTTCCTGGATACTTTTGGAAATTTCTGAGTGCAAAAGAGGGTGGAACATAGATAATTCTGTGGTTTCTTTTTCTACTGAATAAATGTTGTACATGCAAGTCAATGAGCAATCAACTGTTGAATTTAAGCTCACAGAGACTGAATACCATAAACTCACCTGTCTACAGACTTAGTTTTTAACTGCTCTTTTTAACTGCTCTGCCATCACTTTATCTTGTGTGGATATAACACAAAGTAGTGTTGGTTGTGTAGCTGTAGCAAACTGGGGAAAAACATTTTGGAATTTGTGTGGTTTGTTCATATGAACTTTATATTTCACAGAATCACAGTCTAGGTTGGAACCTAACTGCATTAAATACACATGGTGGTTATACCCAGCTGGGTAGACAAAGTCCACCATGACCACTTTCTCACTCCCTGTCCTCAAAGAAAAAGGGGGAGAAAATATGATGAAAAAGGCTTAAGGGATAAGGACAGGGAGATCACTCACTTCTGGAGCAGAATATTTATGGTTTTCCTTGAAATTTGCACAGCAGAACCTGGTCTTTTAGTTTTGACTACCTGTGGAATCAAAATCATTCAAAGCTCTTACCTTCCTAAAAAGTCCCAGAAATGATACCTGGTTATCTGATCACCAAATACTTCTGTCATATGAGGCTGAAATGGGCAATTTTGATACTGCTGACTCTGAACCTAAATCTGATCTGGGATTTGGCCTTAGACCTAACTCTCCTGGTGTTTCATCTTCAATAATTGTTTAACAGAAACTTACACTGTTCATACCAAATAAAAACACAGGTGATGGACACTTCTGCAAGTAGCTGGCTCCTGCTTCTTGTCCCTGTTTCCCAGCTGCTGTGCATTAGGCAGCAGGCTGTTGTAACTGGGCAGTGACAGTTAAATAAATGACAAACTGCCAGGAAAAATCAGCAGCTGCTGATTTACAGTGGCAGTGTTTGTCATTGAAGTTTTGGGGACTTCCTTCACACTTAAAGGTGCAAGCCTACATGTTGCCTTTGCCTTCAATAAAATAGTAATGAAGGTAAAAAAGATTAAAAAGAGAAAATGTGTGTGAAAGAAACGTTTTATTCAGAAAAAAAATGCAAATATTTTGTTTTCTTCTTTAATTTATTAATTTATTGGATCAAAATATTACTTGCTTAAAGATTTTAAGCTGAGTTCTTCATATTTAGACTGCATGGATGAATTCACGCCTGTCTCAAGGGATTACTTCTTCAAATTAGTAGGCTCGAGACCCGGGTTGGCTGAATTGACTCAAAAAAATTCCCAAACCAAAAAGATCGAAACAACAAAACAAAAAATAAAAATAAAAAAAAAAAAAAAAAAACAACCAACCAATCAAAAAGATGAGCCTCACACAGCCATATGCTAAAACATTAGTAATATATTGTACTTACATATACATCCCCCCATACAAACCCTCTTTCCTGAGGGCTCCAATTTATTTTTACCAGCTTTTACATGGTTACTGGCTTGAATTCTTTTATTTGTTACTGAAAAGACGCAATGAAACATTTAGAAAAATGTGTAAGCAAGAAAACCATCTCAATAAAAAGTATTATTTATCTTGCCCTAACATAAATCCTAGACAAGTCACGCACTTATGAATGTGTTGGAGTTATAATGATTTAATGAGTTACAACTTATCAGTTGAGTTGTTTTGAATTACTGTTTGCATGATTTTGAGCTCTCCTCTACTTTCAGGTTAATGAAAAACTTCAAAATTAGAAGAAGGTAATTTAGCTAAAATATCTTCACTTTGTATTCAGTATGACTACAGCTGAACATGCTTGTAGTTACAGAGCTTAGCTAAGAGAAAGGTGATACTTATTAAGCCAATGTGACTGAAGTCTGTACCTAAAAGAAACACTCAAATGTTTCTTTATCACAGATTTCAGTGATTTTACTCTACCTTGCACTAATATGGATGAAAGAATCAAATCAAAATGAGTCATGAATCCTTTAGGTATTCCTTCTTTAATTCCTACCCTCACATTTTCCCCTCTGCTCCTGTGACAGTGTTTTTCTCTTTTGACTTGCTTGTAAAATTTGACCTTAGTTCTTTCTCAGAATGCAGGCACTACATGGCTGTGTACCAGTTTAATGTTAATGAGTGAACAGTTATAAAGTCTTGAAAATTATAAGCACTTGGGTTAGAACGCTGTTCTTTTACTCCGAGAAAATTTAATTTCTTGACCTGGGTTTGGAGCTAGAAAAGATGAAAAATAAAGTGAGAGAAATTTTTCTATCAGAGCAGCTGAGGAAAATAAAAAATAATATATATATATAATATAATATATATAAAAATAATAATATATATATATATATAATCTAGTAACTTCAAAAACTACTACTTAAACTTTTTGTGACTGTAGCTGCAGTCATGGAATCCTCCCTGGAACACAAGATAGTCCTTTATGAAAATTCACATTCATGTGGTAAAGGAATTATAGGAGGGATGAAACATTGCTTATACATATAAAGGCAAGCATGTGAGAACAATCCTATCTTCATGCAAAACCAACAACAATAACAAAATGCCCATATTCAGTGCTGAATTTAAGCACTCAGAAAAGTGTCAAACACCTATACCTGGCCTCTGATCTCATTCTATACCCCTTGAATTCTCTCTTTGTCGTCTTCTTAAGATAGCCCTTTCCTTTGTGAGACTTCTTGGCATGTGCTGAGAAGTAACCACCAGGGAAATCACAGGAAACTTAAGTCATCCCTTCCCTTTCCCCAGGTACACTTCTTGTAGGATATAAACAAGTTGCTTTGATACTATTTCTTTAGTACAAAAAGAAACAACATGAATTGTTCTAATTTATATTGAATTTTACAGGTGAGAGATGACAGGGTGCTCACTTAAGACAGATTGCAGTACATGATGAACCCTTTAACATATATACTTGTAAGAAAAAGGAAGAAACAAATGTGTCATGTTTCACGCTGTAGACATGGAGTTTTCATTTAATGATCACTTTTCATGACTCCTAGATCTCTCTGATTCCAATCTTCCATGACTGATTCACACACACACAAAAAAAAGGTACCTGCCATGAGGTCGTGGGGCAAAACAGAAGCTCCAACTCTGCACAGCAACCAGGAAGTGCATACCCCAGGTTGCTCACCACATCTGCAACCTCGGGTGGTGATCCTTCCTGACTGGATTTGACGTCTTCACACTGATGGGCAGATAAGCTCCACTATGGGCTGGAACTCTGTCCCAGGCCCTGCTCCTGCGGGGGCTCTCCATGGGCCGCAGCCTCCTACAGGCCACATCCACCTGCTCTGCCAGGGGCTCTTCCATGGGCTGCAGTGTGGAGACCTGCTCCATGTGGAACCCATGAGCTGCAGGGGGACAGCCTGCTCCACCAGGGGCCTCTCCCCTCTCCACAGGCCATGGGGGAACTGCTGCTGCATGCCTGGAGCACCTCCTGCCCTCCTTCTGCACTGACCTTGGGGGCTGCAGCACTGCTTGAGTTCTTACCCTCTCTCCCAGCTGCTGTAGCACAACAGTTGCTTTTCCCCTTTCTTAATTGTGCTCTCACAGAGGTACAACCAATATCACTTGTGGCTCTGGCCAGTAGCAGGTCCCTTTTGGAGCTGTCTGGAGCTGGCTTTAATTTGACATGGGGCAGCTGCTGGGCTTTGCTCACAGAGGCGACCCTGAAGATCCCCTGCTACCAAAATCTTGCAATACAGTGGATAACTTACAGGAGACAGGAAAATAGGAAGGACAATAGGAGAAGAAAAAAAATATCTCATCATCTGGCCTATGATATGATATATCATCATTGCTCTGCACTATGAAATCATTAATTAACAAAAATACTGACAAGTTTGCCTGAGACTACATGGCAATTGCCTCAAATGACATTTCAAATTCTTTTCCTGTAAGCTTCAGCTATGTAGGAAACTTCATCCAACCAGCTGCAAGAGGAGTCTGGAAGATATTGTGCCTCTCCTGTGCCATTTTAGCATCACAAAATTGGATAAAGGAATAATACCAGCCCCAGGCAACCACAGCGCTGAAAAGAAGTACAGGTTTTTTGGTCTGCTTTAATTTATTTATTGTTTCCCAATTCTTGTGGAGTTGAGTGGAGCTTACATCTCTAGGTTGTAACTTCACCTTTCTAAGGCATATATTGAAGTTAGAGCCTATCTATTTTGTTATCTCTGTTGTGATGTTTGCAGGTTCATACCTATAAAATACAATTAAAATAGATCACTCTACACTATCCAAGTGCTTTTGCCCATAATGAGGATTAAAAATATCATGACTAATTTTCTGATTGTTGTGCAAACTAAAATAATGTCTTTATTGAACTTTTGCAATTTATTTTTCTTCATATTCAGATCAACATTTACTATTGCATTGCAGTTCTCCATAATATTATACTCTTACTGATCCATTTTAGTCACAATCATTAGTGGATAAATACCATTACAGATGCTTCTACAAGAAACTCAGCGGTGAAGCTGAAAATCTAGGTCATTTTTTTTTTTTCACTGTAAAGTGAATCAAATTTCTTTCTGATGATATTAGAAAGTGTGATAGGGAAAAAAATAAATTCTACTTCATACCCTGGTAAACTTTGATAGACTCCTAAACCTTGATCAGCATTAATAACCAATAGCGTAAAATCACAGACTTTTGTATACAGGAACTACTAATAAAAGTTCATCTGGTTAATGCTTCATTACAGGTTGGGTCTTACCAACTCTAGGAACCACATGCCACTCTCAATTACAGCTGTGTGCTGTGTACTCCGGCTGCTCTCATCTCTATGTAACTGTGACCAGCCAGGAATGTGAGGACAGAATTTAGACCCAGTCAATCTCATGGCAGAATTACATAAGTAAATGAATATCATTGAAGACACGGATTAAAAGAATCCTAAATAAGGTGTTATAAATCCTCTGCTTTCCTGTGCAGCTTCAGAAGCCTCTGTCTTCTATACTCTTAGTCTAAATATCTTAGCAGAAATAATACTGCTATGAGGCCACTGTATTTCCAGACAGGAAATCACTACCTCAAGTTTGCAATGCTTTATGGAGCACATTAGAATAGATTTTTGGATTTCACTAATTTCACTTTTATCTTGCCAAACAGACTGGCAAATTGTGCTCTACCTCACACTTGCAGCCTTTTAATCCCATCGACCCAATAGGAACAAAAATACACATTTGAAACTTTTGCTATTATTTAAAAGACTGGTTACGCAATTTGAATTACTGATAGATCTGATGCTGTCCAGTTTTTAGGATAATCTTGTGGTCAGGTAAGATATTTTTTTCCTATTTCTACCCCCACTGATGGGGCGTGAGGTGTGGGGCAAGTAATACATCACTGTACCTCAGTTTCTTCCTTGTTAAAATGGGTATAAGGCAATCTCTGGTATCTTCTATGCTGTTCTTTGAGGTCTTCCAATGAAAGCTGCTAAAATAAGCACTATGTATTATTCATATATTAATTCTCTCTGGCATATTGGTTTTAGGAAACTTCATTTAATATCATTGGGAAATCAACATCAAAGAAATGGAGTTTTACACAGTGAATAGACTCAGCAGTGGAACAAGCCAGACATGACACAGCTTTGAAAAGTAAATAGAAACTGAGCATAGATGCTCTTTTGCTCTGTAATCTCATTAACACCAAAATAAATAAATAAATAAAGATCCACTTTCTACACCCTCTTTCTTTTTCTAGAGTTTCTAGAGAGGCAGTCATATGAAATATGTTGAGTTAGACAACCAAACACTGACTACTCCAAAATCCCTTATCATTTCTGAGATTGTGGTACGGATTACCAGCACAAGGTTTTTTTAAACAACTTTTCCTATTCACTTCTTCATGTTTTACTCTTCCTTATGACTTACTCTTCTACCGGGACATTTCTTTAAGACTATTTATTTAACCTCAGTCAACTACAAATTGAATATATATATATATTTATATATATATATATATATATATTTATATATATATATTTTTTTTTTCCTTTTTCTTATTTCCCTTCATCACTTTGAAAGACTGTTTTCACACACACATATATATATGTATATAAAATGAAATATGATCCAGCAATTTACTTTGAACTCTGGGAGTAAAAGAAGAATTTCACCCAACAGCATGGTGTTCCTAAAAAACTTTATAGCATAATTTTCTATAATGAACCTTGAAGCTTAAACTCTCAATTTGGTAAACAAAGGCAGTAAATGTGCGTTGAGGGAAGACAATTCATAGTAATTTTGTCAGCAAAATTGTTACAGTAAAGGCCTAAGCAACACTTCATCTACCTGTCACTTGTCTTGAAAGGGCAGATTACTTTTTCCTCAATCTTGACACATCCAATTAAGGTAGACTTACAAGCCAGGCAGGTGTAAAGTGCAAGCCAGCACTTGTTCACATTAGCAATTATCAATGGAAAAAATACATAAGTGCTGAGGCTTGGCACAACAGTTGCCCTGGCAACCGTTAGCACTCAGAGTCTCAGCAGAGACTAACATGACAGTTTGACATTTTTTCCCATAAAAAAAGATGATTGCATTCTCTCTTTCTCTCTCTGTTTTTCCTTTTTCCTCTTTTTGTGCTGTTTTTCCAAAGCTCTCGGCAGTGACCCTGCCTTGTTTAACTCTACCTGCTCACCTACTGTGGTGCAGGGTGCCAAATTGAGCTACCCTGTTTTTCAAGCCATTAGTGCATCCTCTATGGAAACTAAGTGTTTACTGTTTACCTGGACAAATGTGAAGAGGAGGAGGGAAAGATGGAGAAGCTGCGTTAGTGTTACTGACTTCAGGCAACCTGAAACCTGCTTGTCAAGACAAGTTCATTCATTGTTATCTTTTTCATGTGGATATTATGCAGTTATGTAGGGCACGCAATTCATGTACGGAAACTTGCCTCAAGATACCTCTTGCTTCTTCTTGGTCCTATTCTCTCTTTATTTACCAACTTCTCAAAAAAGGAAAGTGAACCAGGAGAGGATATGTATGTCACAAGCAGAGGAAAAACTCTATCTCAGTTCCACTAAGGAATTCAGTCTGAGCAAACTCTGCAGAAAGTATGGCTTCAAAATATATCCAGTCAGCCCACCCCTGAGGACAGAAGACCTTGAAGGTTTCTCAGTATCTCTTTGTGCTCTGCAGTGCTTTTGGACTCAGCTGTTTGAACTCATTGACTGAGTTAGCTACCAGTTCTGGTATATCTATTTTGCATTTTTTATGCCAAATAGATTTAAGAAGTGATAAGTCTACACCAACACTTTGTTGATTAGTGACAGTCTGCCTGGTTTTCCTTTTCCTGTTGCTCAGGAGCCATTTCCTTTTAGTATTAATATCCCTTTTCTATGTAGTCATTACTTTATTCTTACTTTCTCTTTAATTTCATTCATATGTTTCAATTTTAAAAAGTTCATTTAAAATCCTAAAGTTCTATAACCCATTTAGTTTTCAGTGCTCTACTTCCTTCCCTCTTTCTCCTTTAACGTATGTCATTCCTGTCCTTCAGCTCACTGTGTTCCCACTCACTGTCAAGAGGACAAGAGGAGAGGGTGGCGAGGGGAAAGTTGTAATCTTTTCTGGGTGGAAGAAGAAAATATTTGGGAAGCTGGATATACAAGAAAATGTTTCATGGTGAAACTGAACTGATATTCTGGTCCTTACTCTTAAATTACAGATAAACTGAAACATATTCTGAAAGATATGAAGAAAATTATAGTAAACACATCCCAGTGTTTACAAGAAAATTCTGCATTTGCTTATTATTGCATATGCTGCACCCTCAGACCTCACAGATTTCAATAGAGTAGTCTTTGGCTGTAGAATAACATTGACCTGAAAATTCAAGATGCAAAGCCAAATCTTACTGCCTATATTCGTGTGATCTGTTCCCATGAGCAAACAGAATTCATGCTGCAACTTTAATTCTGTCAGCAGGATGAAGGGATAATAAATAAAAGTAATAAACATTTTACAACATTAAACAAACTTTCACAGCTAGTCAATCTGACAATTTTGGCTAGCATTAAATTTACTGGAATGTTTCTAATCACGAATGAGAAACAAAGTCATACTTCCTCTGGTACAGTTGCATTGATTAGATGAGTGAACCAATAAACATTATTACTACTTTCAAATTCTGGGACTAACAGAAACTTATTCTTTTCCCCGTTATTCCGTGGGCTGCATTGCAATCTCTTCCACAACAACATAATTTAATTTAAAAATCATGATGCTATAAGTACTTGAGAAGCAGTTACAGCCATTCAGTCAGAGAAAGGTCATGTTAACATAAATATTGAAAAGAATGATAATTAGGCAAGGAAAACAGCAAAACACATTAAACAGAAATGAGGCAATTTTTAAATGTTAACATCTCAATTCAGAAATGTTTACACTACATTTAATGGTCCCATTTTCAATGAGCATTCCAATAGAAAAAATTACTGAGAAAATTATGGAAGAGAATTACAACAAAAATGACACTGTATACATTTTACCATCCTGAGAGAAAATGAATTGTCTGAACCTTGTTAAACACAACAGAATTCAAATAGCTCAAGCATGACTTATTACAGAATGTAGGAAAGTACTCTCTAAGAGGAAAGTACTTAATCTTTTGGTGATGGTTCAGCATTTGAAATTCTGAATGTTTGAAGTAGTTGCAAAATATTTAATTTTGTCTATAAATTATCCTCCTCTTATCAATGCACATTGATAAAGGTAAGAATGTCACTGTGATGTTAGTGATTTCATAGCCTGGAACACCCTGTGGCTTTTTTTTATACCATTGCTTCCTATGCAATCCAGACTTGATACCAAGAAACACACATTTAATGAGACACTTAAAAATCTCAAACAAAATAAGCTTATTGCTGTTTCAAGGTGATTTCCAATTTATATAATGTGTTTTCCAAGTTCAGTTTTAGCAATGGCTTTAACATAATAAAAACATTAAAGCATTAAAATTTTCATCAGAACATTCCTGGAATTTACATATGTTCAGCTGATTTCCTTCCCCTCTCACTTATAGCTGTTGCCATTGAATATGTTCATTTTAAAAATACTCTCAAAGTAAAAAGCTAAAACTTCCCCCCCCAGGACAATGTGAATCATTTTCTGTTTAAGTTTTTGTAAAATACCTAGATACCACAGTCCGAATTAGAGTGCCACAAATAGAGCAGTATCATGATAATCACAGTTGTATAGTTCAACTAAACATGGCCAAAAAAAAAATAAAAATAAAAAATGAATGGGTAGAAGAGAGCTGCAGTGCAATAAAAAATGGGCTTATGACTTTGTTGTTGTTGTTCTTGTATTTGACAGAATATAAACCCACACAGTTTAACCTACACATTTATCAGGCCAAAGGGTTGCTTCTGGCTTTGTTTATTTTCACAGGGAGTCAAAGAAAAGAAGGAATTGGTAACACAGTAGTCAGATATTAGGAAGAAGTGCTCAAGACACTGTGAGATGGGACAATTTTAACTAAGAATTCTGTCTTTAATTACAACCTCCTACACCCTTCTTTAAAATGCAAATGAATCTGCTTAAGTGAATTTACTTTAAAAGGGCTGTCATGTGAGACCATCCTTATTTCCAGAGACCTGGGAACATGAAATGAGGATAGCAGAAGAGAATTCTGAGTTTAGAGCTTTAAGTGTGTATAAGGTATATTGACAAAAATGTTTTACTGTGGCTTTCATTCCCAAGACCAGGCTGTCTTGCCCTCATACAGCACATCTGCAAAGATAATGCCAGGGTGGGCATCACAACAAAAGCATGAGAAAGTTGTTTGCCATTGTTGTAAGCAGCATTGTCATGATTCAAGTAAAGAAAATCATGGATATCTGGAAGTCCAGCCATCTGTAACAATTCTTACCACTTTTCTCCCTTACATCAGAATTTTAACTAAAAAATGGATGGACAAAAGGAACATAAAATTATAGCCAAACTTCATGAAACAACAGCAGCAGAAGCAATAAAAGCCATAACAAATCTATTCTTTTGTACTTTGGTACAAATACCATTACTTACCCAGTGTTTGTTACTGAGATTGTTGTTGGGTCTATTTTCAGGATACATAAAGACACAACTGCTGTCATTTCTGTAGACAGCATATTAGGTTAAAAGCAAATGGAGATTTTGGGGTTTGATCAGGCTATGTCTCATGGCATAGTATTAACCTGCTGAAAGTTTAGCAAAAATGTACTGCTGCATGAGAAACTTAATCCCAAATTTCTCAGTACTGATACCAAATGTCTCTATTGCTGGTACTGAGAAACTGGGTATCATGGAATGGTTGAGATTGGAAGGGAACCTTGGAGGTCATCTTGTCCAATCACCCTGATCAAATATTTTTTTTTGAAAAAGAAAAAGAAAAAGGAAAATAAAAATAAAAATAAAAAGAAAAAGAAAAAGAAAAAGAAAAAGAAAAAGAAAAAGAAAAAGAAAAAGAAAAAGAAAAAGAAAAAGGAAAAAACAGCAGAAAACAGAGTAAAAAAAATCTTTCAAGGAAGAAGTCCCTGATAACATAAAGAATATTCCTGACAAATGTTTAGGGGCTTTCTCTAAACCTCAGAGGGATGCAACAGCCTGCTAAACAACCCAGTTTTTTGTTTTGCCTTCCACTTAGAAAACTCTCCCAGCAGTTTCATTCAGACCTCTCTGATGCAGTTTAAGCCTTTGCTTCTTATTCTGTTCGCTGAGGACAAAGAGAATAGTTGCATTCTTTTTCTCTTTGAAGGTTTCTTCTGCATGTTTGGAAATGATTATCCTTTCTTCCTTCAGTCTTCTCATCTCTAGACTAAACAGTCTCAGCTCTTCCAGGGATTACACTGATTTCATAATGTCTGCTTGCCATTTTTGGAATTTGAACAGACTCAACAGATGTATAATGATACTAGGTCAACCCAACAGAGTCTTTAAAATACAAACAATCCTTACACACTAGTATTTGTTGATTCTTGCAGAGGAAATTCCTGTTGACTAACACTGGTAAAAACAGAAAAGAACAAACTGTATGAGCTGATAACAGTAATGTTGGCCAGTGGTTTACCATACCTAATTAGTGAGTCAGAAGTATTTGTATTACTTATCAGAGGTCAGCCCTTTGGGTGTTATCATTCCTTAGCTCAAAAACTTTTAATGACCAGTATGCATGTGATTTTCAAGCAAGAAAATATTCTAGAGTTTAGTTGTGTGTGTTCAACTATTTCTGGTGTAAGAAGCATCATATAAAACTGTCGATGAGAAGATTTTGTCAATGGCATATGGCTCCCTCTTGAGTTCTGGGGCTGCAGTGATGATACGGACACTTAAAATCTTAGCATTTATGCTTATGTTAATATCAAGATTTGATGACTATGCCAGACATTTTATATGGAGAAAGAGATTGACTATGCATGCAACATCTTAATTCTGTGAAAACGAATCAACTGAGTCAGCTGTTGATGACTGCAAAAATGGCCTGGAAACCATTCACTGTTACCTTTTCAAGCAGGAGCTTGAAATTAGGAGAATTATAGCAGAACTGTCATTGAAGAGAGATCAACTGCCTGGAATTTGCAACACAAACTTATTCTTATCCCTTATGCAGGAGAAAGATAAGTAAAAATAAATAAATAAATAAAATTAACAAACATAAGGGTTCTTTCCCAACTGTAGATTCATCTTTTTTATTGTTGGTATATATATATATATTTAAAAGCCTAAATGATTTGTTAGCTGTGCATCAAGCTAACCCATATAAATGCAAGTTTTACTGCAGCTGTTATAGCTTTTAATATTATTTATTATTATTCTTTTAACACCTAGTAACTAATATAGAGTTTTAGAGCGCCATCGTGTATCTCTGTACAAGCTGGTAAGACGAGCTGTTGCTACCCCAGAAGGCTCACAGCACAGGATTCTGAAAGGACAAACTGGGTGGCTAGACAGGTGGAAGGGAGGACAAGAAGTCAAGAAGGACAGGTGGGGTGAAAAGGTGATGCAGAAGTCAATATGTTTACTAGAAGAAGCAAGAGTTGCAGCAGAGATATGTTTGCCTCTGCAGAATGCCATACAGGGAGAGCTCTTTCTCTTCCTTTGCTTCATTGTGCTTTGTGTCACACCTGCCTGTTGCTTTGTGGATGTGGATAAAGCCCCATCCTGTGACTAGCTCTTCCTGGGCTCATCATGATATCTGCATGGAACCGGAGATGGAAGAAGGGCAAATTATTTCAAATAGAGACAAGCTCTGGGTTTACCTAGCACCAGGAGGGAGTCTTTTACACACACAGAGGAAAACATTGATACAAATATCTTAGATTAAAATTACCAATATCCTTCTTGTGCTGTGAGCATCTATTCTGTAAATGAAAAAATATCAACAAAGGATCAGAAAACTTCCATAGCCTTACAAGATCAAAGGGAAAAAATAATAATAATAACAGGGAAAAAAAAAAAAAAAAAAAAGTCTAGCTGGTTAAAAAATGCAGCCTGGAAAAGCAAGCATTGTAGCTGAGACACCTTGCAGAAAATGCCTGTTATCTGCTCCATTTTTTATTTTTTTTTTCACACTGTAGATCTAGCCTGGATACCTCCTTCCAATTGATTGTGACAGAAGAGGAGATGATTTATTAGCTATTCTTGTCCTGTCTGAGTCTTTGTAGGTCAAAGCTAACATCCTGGTTTCCAATGACTTTCAGAGAAATGTTCATTCCCCATTTTATAGTTTCTTATCTAAAACCTAGCTCTATGGCAGATAGGTTTGTTGATGGTCAGTTTTATTTTAAAGGATTCTGTATACACCTATGCATATCTTGAAATTATCTGCTATCTAAATCAGCCATTCCAGGGTCTGAGATCAGCTGAAGAGGTTTCAGAAATAGTTAATGGACAGAGAAACATAATGAGTGTGGTTAGGTTGTGTTCTCAATGGATGGGCTCCAGCTATGCAATCTAATCCATTTCCTCACCCTTATTGCCTCTGCCTAGCACCCAGAGAGGGTTCTGATTCAACAGAATAGCAAAACATTTACTGAAGTGCTGTTTAATTATATCCAATGTATGCTAACTGTTAGGATCCATTATTAAGGTCATTTGTTCAATGAGAGAGAAGACAACCTAAAACAGCAGACCAATGAGATCTAACTGGGGACCAAATAAACTCTAAAAACATAGTCTGTAATCCCGAAGGCCAGTAAAAGCACCTGGCTCAATAGTACAAAATATGAATAGAATCAATACTTTTTGTTGTTATGTTTTTGCTTTGTTTATTTGCACTAATACAAGCTGGGTGGAGAATGGATTGAGAGCAGCCCTGAGGAGAAGGACCTGGGGGTGCTGGAAGATGAGAAACTCAATATGAGCCAACAATGTGGGCTCACAGCCCAGAAAGCCAAGCATGCCCTGGGCTGCATCAAAAGCAGCATGGCCAGCTGGGTGAAGGAGGGGATTGTCCCCCTCTTTTCTGCTCTTGTGAGACCCCACCTGTAGTGCTGCATTCAGCTCTGGGTCCCCCAGCAAAAGAAGGACAAGAAACTATCATAATAGATCCAGAGAAGGTCCACAAGGATGATCAAGAGGCTGGAGCACCTCTCCTATGAAGACAGGCTGAAGGTCTTGGGGCTGGTCTGTTGGAGAAGAGAAGGCCCTGAGGAAACCTTACAGCAGACTTCCAGTACCTAAAAGGGTCCTACAGGAAAGCTGGGGAGGGACAAAAGAAGTGTAGTGATAGGACAAGGAGTAATGGTTTTAAACTAAAACAGGGTAGATTTAGATTGGTTACAATTGGGAAAAAAAAAAATAAAAATAATTTTTTTTTACTCTGAGGATGGTGAGGTGCTGGCACAGGTTTTCCAGAGAAGTTGTGGATGTCCCATCCCTGGAAGCATTTAAGGCCAAGTTGGATGAGCCCTGGGCAGCCTCATCTCGTGGGTGTCAGGGTGGTTGGAATTAGATGATCTTTAAAGTCCCTTCCAACACAAACCATTCGAAGGGGGAAGGGGCTAAAACCAGGCATACTGGTGAAGACCTAAGGGATGGTACGCTAGAATCAGAGGGGCTGTGTGCCAGTGAGGTCCTTCGGTCAGATCCACAAGGTGCTGAGTGTGAGAAGACGCACCTGAAGTGCTTCTACACGAACGCATGCAGTATGAGGAATAAAATGGATGAGCTAGAAGTCCTGGCCCAGTCCCGCAACTACAACATCATCGGCATAAGCAAAACCTGGTGGGATGAGTCCTGTGACTGGGGTGTTGCGATAGATGGTTACAGGCTCTTCAGGAGGGACAGGCAGGGTAGGCGAGGTGGTGGGGTGGCGATGTATGTGAAACAGGGGGTGGACTGTGTGGAACTTCAGGTCGGCAATGGCAAAGTTGAGAGCCTCTGGGTAAGGATCAAGGGACGAACGAATAAAGGGGATGTCATTGTGGGAGTCTATTACAGACCGCCTGGCCAGGACAATAGCGCCGATCAATTATTCTTTACAGAACTAAGAGAGGCCTCGAGATTAACTCCCCTTGTCCTTATGGGGGACTTCAACTTGCCAGACGTTAACTGGGAGTGCCACACGGCTGACACGAGCAAGTCCAGGAGGTTCATGAAGTACCTAGATGATAACTTCTAGGTGCAGGTGCTAACGGAGCCAACTAGGAAAGGAGCCCTCCTAGACCTGTTGCTAGAAAACAGAGAGGGTCTGGTGGGAGATGTGGTGATTGGTGGCCGCCTCGGTCATAGCGACCATGAAGTGGTTGAGTTCAAAATTTACGGTGACAGAAGGAAAAGTGCCACCAAAACCTCATCCCTAGATATGGGGAAAGCGGACTTCAGGCTGCTCAGGGAACTAGTCAGCAAGGTCCCCTGGGAAACTGCTCTTGAAGGCCTCGATGTCCACCAGTGCTGGTCACTCTTTAAGCGATGCCTCCTAGAAGCACAAGATCAGGCAATTCCTAAATATTGCAAGTCAGGCAGGCGGGGCAGGAGGCCGGTGTGGCTGACCAGGAACATTCTAATGGAGATTAGGCGGAAACAGAGAGTGTTTCGCTACTGGAAGGAGGGCCAAGTGTCATGGAAAGAATACAGGGATGCTGTTCGTGTTTGTAGGAAGAAAGTTCATGTGGCCAAAGCACAGCTAGAGTTGAAGCTGGCTGTGTCTGTGAGAGAAAATAAAAAGGGTTTTTTTAGATATGTAAATGGAAAAAGGAGAACTAAAGAATACATAGGGCCACTCCTTGATAGGGAAGGTCTCCTCACAGGCAATGACATAGGCAAAGCAGAGACGCTTAACGCCTTCTTTGCCTCTGTCTTCAATGCCGATGATGGGCTTTGGGACCCAGGGTGCCCTGAGCTGGAGGACCGGGACGGTGGGGATGACAAACTCCCAACCGACCCTGAACGTGTGCAGGATTTGCTACTCCACCTGGATCCCTACAAGTCCATGGGTCCGGATGGGATTCATCCCCGGGTTCTGAAAGAGCTGGCGGACGTCATCGCGGAACCTCTCTCAATTATTTTTCAACGATCCTGGGAATTTGGAGAGGTCCCGGTAGACTGGAAGCTGGCAAATGTTGTGCCGATTTTCAAGAAGGGTCAGAAAGAAGACCCTAGCAATTACAGGCCTGTCAGTCTCACGTCAGTGCCTGGTAAAATCATGGAGAAGTTGGTTCTCGAACTTATTGAGGCGCACCTGGGGGACAAAGCAGTCATTGGTCCCAGCCAGCATGGGTTTGTGAAGGGTAGGTCCTGCCTAACTAACCTGATTTCCTTTTATGATAAGATCACCCGTATGGTGGACCAAGGGAAACCAGCTGATGTGATTTTTTTGGACTTCAGCAAGGCTTTTGACACGGTTTCCCATAGGATCCTACTGGACAAAATGTCCACCATACAGCTAAATAAAAACATCATACGATGGGTGAGCAGTTGGCTAACGGGCAGGGCCCAAAGGGTTATGGTAAATGGGGCTGCGGCAGGCTGGTGGGCGGTCACCAGTGGGGTCCCTCAAGGCTCCATTTTAGGGCCGGTACTTTTCAATATTTTTATAAATGATCTGGATGTAGGAATAGAAGGTATTTTGAGCAAGTTTGCTGATGACACCAAACTTGGAGGAGTTGTGGACTCGAATGAGGGTGGAAAGGCCTTGCAGAGGGATCTGGATAGGTTGGAGAGCTGGGCGATCACCGACCGCATGAAGTTCAATAAGAGCAAGTGCCGGGTCCTGCACCTGGGACGGGGAAACCCTGGCTGCACGTACAGACTGGGCGATGAGACGCTGGAGAGCAGCCTAGAAGAGAGGGATCTGGGGGTCGTGGTAGACAGCAAGTTGAATATGAGCCAGCAGTGTGCCCTGGCAGCCAGGAGGGCCAACCGTGTCCTGAGGTGCATCAAGCACGGCATCGCTAGTAGGTCAAGGGAGGTGATTGTCCCGCTCTACTCTGCGCTGGTGCAGCCTCACCTCGAGTACTGTGTGCAGTTCTGGGCACCACAGTATAAAAAGGACATGAAACTGTATTACTATTACTATTTCTAAGAGTGTCCAGAGGAGGGCTACGAAGATGGTGAAAGGCCTTGAGGGGAAGACGTACGAAGAACGGCTGAGGTCACTGGGCCTGTTCAGCCTGGAGAAGAGGAGGCTGAGGGGAGACCTCATCACAGTCTACAACTTCCTTGTAAGGGGGTGTCGAGAGGCAGGAGACCTTTTCTCCATTAACACTAGTGACAGGACCCGTGGGAACGGGGTTAAGCTGAGGCAGGGGAAATTTAGGCTGGACGTCAGGAGGGGGTTCTTCACAGAGAGGGTGGTTGCACACTGGAACAGGCTCCCCAGGGAAGTGGTCACTGCACCGAGCCTGTCTGAATTTAAGAGGAGATTGGACTGTGAACTTAGGCACATGGTCTGAACTTTTGGGTAGACCTGTGCGGTGTCAAGAGTTGGACTTGATGATCCTTAAGGGTCCCTTCCAACTCAGGATATTCTATGATTCTATGATTCTAACTCTTTCCTTTTGACGTAAGACTAAGTACATTTATGTATATCACTGTCTTTACTTTTCAGAAAATTACTGTTGTCACAAAGTAGTGTAGTCATTTGTTGTTACTGAAATTCACTCTTGCACACAAAATTCCTCTTAAAAATATTTCAGGAAGCCAGGAATTACTCATCTGGAGTACATTTAATAGGGTATAACAATTAGAGCAGTGGCAGTTTCTATGATTCTATGATTGTCATAGGTAATATTTGGCCAACATAAAATAGTGTGCTGCAATGAGGTTATTGGTATGTTCTGTCCTATAAATCTTGCTACCTCTAGGTGTGAAATGTACACAGGTTGCCAAGACTTACATCTTGTTATCACATAGCTGTTTATAATTTTGAAATATGTACATTTTCAGATTTGTAGAGATGAGTTAGATAAAACTGTACAGGATCACAGAATCACAGAATGGTTGAGATCGGCAGGGACCTCTGGAGGCCATGTGGTCCTACACCCTGCTCAACACAGGGGCACCCAGAGCAAACCGCCCAGGACCATGTCCAAGTAGGGAGACACAACAACCTCTTGGGGTGAGCCGTGCCAGAAATATCACACACCCAGTAAAGAAGTGCTTCCTGATATTTACAAGCATATTACTATTTGATTTTATGTCAAAAGAACCCTTGTTACTCTGAAAACTATGGGTGAAATTCAACCACAGATGTAGATAACCAAATCTAATTGTTCACATGCAGTATTTATATGCAGACAATATTCTTAAATCGTATATACTCTGGAGATTAAGGAAATACACTCTGATGAGATGGTATTCATCTCTTTCTAAAGCAAAGTCCAAACTGTGCTAGCAGGATCACATCCTAGATACTTCAATGATCAATTTTGTTGCTGGAACTTAGGTGCCTAGTGCCATTCGTGATGTGTGGGGATATCCCACCTGGCCACAAGCAATCATTCCAGAAAAGTGCAGATCTCCCGTATACCTTGTGAAAAGTAGATAGTTTCAACATCAGAAAACATGTTTATACCTGCACTTAGATACCTGAACTATGTCTTCTCGATTGTACTGACTCTCTCTCCATTGACTGAAATGATCATTCAAATACCTAGCACACAGGTAGATACATGTCTATTGTATAGACACCTGATAGAAACCTGAAAGTAGTTGGCTGAATCTGAATACCTCTTTAAGAGACAAGCAGAAACTGCTTTAATCATTGGAAAATGATTAAAAATGAAATAGGATAACCATTTTGCCAGCTGAACTCTTGAACAATATTTGAAACTAAGTGATAACACAGAAATTTAAAATATGTCAGTGCAATGCAAAAGGCAGACAGATTTTTGTGCTATCTATGAATGACATTATCAGCACAATTGTTAACCCTTTAATCTTAATATCCTGTGGTACTTAAAATTAAGCCAGAGCCCAAGCCACTATGACAAGTCCAGAGACAAAAAAATATCCAAAGCCAAATGAAACTAATAATATTGACCAGTGGAACACTAATTATTGGTTGCTGCCTAGAGAAATAGTTCCTTGGACTGAGTTTGCTGTGTCCCTGAAAATAACTGACTTTGCAGCAGAAGATGGCATGAAAGCTGCATGGGATGAAGAATAGATTCAACTCCCTGAACTCTCAAAGACGTTGTTAAATGAGTAAAGATTAGGGTAATGAAGACTACCTTGGCACATTAGCCAGCTGGTATCACAAGTTAATATGAAAATCAATGCAAATATCAGAATATAATATGTTTTAATCTGAAATGTTATTTGGCTTCTGCTGTCTCTAATATGAGAGAGAGACATGCAATAATTCTTTATTCTCATCATTTTGGCCTTTTTTTATTTTTATTTTTTTATTTTTTTCTGCAATCAGTTCTCATTACTGTAAAATCTCAGCAATAATTTTGAATTTACACTGTACTTAAACTACTCTGTGCAGCTAATAATCTGGAACTGCTGTCATTTTTACTACTTTTTAAAAATTATTATTATTGCCTTAGTTCTGGGTCATCTGCCATTTTTGAAGCATCTGAGGGAGACTGGAATGGAAGGAATGTTGCATCTTCTAAAACCAGTCTCACAGCCATATTTTGGGACCTATATTATCTTTTAACTGTAATGAGGGTGTTCCATTATCTACTCTCTTTAGTCCTCCATATCTTTAGTAAGCCATACAGATATTTGCCTTTTTATTTTATTTTATTTTATTTTATTTTACTTTATTTTATTTTATTTTATTTTATTTTATTTTATTTTATTTTATTTTATTTTATTTTATTTTATTTTTATTTTTATTTTAATTTTAATTTTTTATTTTTTTTTTTCTCCATTCCATAAAATTATACTTTAATTCATTTGGGATACAGTACTTTGTTAGTTTTTAATCACAGAATCACAGAATCACAGAATTTCTAGGTTGGAAGAGACCTCAAGATCATCGAGTCCAACCTCTGACCTAACACAAACAGTCCCCACTAAACCATATCCCTAAGCTGTACATCTAAACGTCTTTTAAAGACTTCCAGGGATGGTCACTCCACCACTTCCCTGGGCAGCCTGTTCCAATGTCTAACAACCCTTTTGGTAAAGAAGTTCTTCCTAACATCCAACCTAATTGTTCTAATTATCTTGTCATCTGATCCTGGGCAATTGGAGATCTTTTAAACATCTTTATTTCCCTCTAGAAAAATCTGCTGCTCTCTCAGGTGTGTTACCAAAACTAATCCCTCCTTTGTGTGTGCTGATAAATAGTGTAGGATCTCGATGACATCAAGATGAATTTTATTTGTGTCTTGCAGAAGTCAGTAGGGCACAATAGGATTTTTCAGTGTGTGACTGATAGAGATGTCATCTCATAAAGCTGCCATTCTTCTAGTTTCCATCTGGAAATACACACAGTATTCTAGTATATATTTGTACTTATTCACTTGATTAAAATATTTGTTTTGGCAAATAGTTAAGGAGGCTCACAAATACATAGATATAAGTTCTCTCCTATATCATAACTATTTACTTGGAAATCAGTCACACAGATATCCCACAAGCTGGCACACAAGTCCACACATTTTTGACCATCCCATGAGACTCCCATAACACAAAACGCCTGAAAGCATACAAACCCTAGGGATGCTAAATTTTCTCTTTCAGCTGATAAGTGGTACAAACTTGAAGCACACTGTTAAAAATCTCCATCAGTCATGTAGTTTCTGGAATTATATTTCTGGGAATGGTTTCAACAAAAGGGCAACAATCCTGCATATAGATAGAAGAGCACACCAAAAAAAAAAAAAATAATAAAAAAAAAATCATATTATCTGTTTTATTTTAGTTTTGGCAAGTGTTGGACTTGAGCCAGATATATTCAGCTGAATTCCCAAACTTTCCATTGTTCTCCTGTGTTACAGGGGCATGCAGTCTCCACAATCTCCTGCTGTGGGAAGGAACCACAGAAGGCCTTTCCTTAAAGAAATGATGAAATGTCACAAAGGGTGATCAAGGCAGGGTTGTGATATACCATAAGTGCCACACCTACTTGAGGCGGAAAAATACATTCTTCTGTGATTGTTGTTTCCCACTTAGTGTGACATTCCCACTCTGGAAGGTTTCAAGCCTAACAATTTTTATACTGTACTTTGAAGGCTTGGTGCTGTGAATGACTTAGCTCACATACCTTGCTCTCTTGGGAATTTAATCTCGTGGTTGGAATATTTTTCAACAAAATCTTCATGCTGCTGCTGTGTGAGCTTGCCTTATTGTCCCCCAGGGAACCCTCATGGAAGAGAGGTTTGCTTAATGCCTTGACAGTGGGAAAATCTTCATTTCATGTTCATGACTTATTAGATACCAGAAAATTCACTCAGATCAGTGAGGTGCATGCTTTCTGGTGTCTGCTGGAGTGTGGATCGAGGCTGATGGTCTTCCTGTGATTTGGGTATCTGTGAAGCCCTCGCTGTATGAATCCTCTGGTGTCTAATAAGGGTTACAGCACATGTCTAAGGACACGAGTGGCAAGGTTCATTGTCTATTTTCTTAGTTCAACTGATACTATTAGGAAAAAGAAAAGAAGAATAGCTTTCAAATGCATGCACACTCTTTAGGTTGGATACAGAGCAACTAACTTCAAAATAGATACAGGTAAAGATAACTAAATAATTAATGATTTAAGACGATTATAATCTATTAAATACTTTGAAGGAAAATGGAGCCCTGTTTCTGGAATGCAATGGGAAGAGGAAGGAAAAGGATGATACTGACTACCAATATAAGCAGGTAACCTATGGTAAAAAGTAAGTGGATGACATTTTTTTTTTTATTATTTCTTCCATCAGGGGAAGCAGATGTCAGGTTTAAAAACAAAAAAACAAACAAACAAAAAAAACAACAACAAAACAAAACAACAACAAAAAGAAATACTTATTAATGCAACATATGCAACACTTTGAAACTCATTGTTTCAGAGCAAAAAGTATAACTGAGTCAAGACAGACCAGAGAAGTTCATGCAGCTCTCAGAGTTTTGGTGCTAACTAGCTCAGCAAGTTGCTAGATGCTGGTGGCTAGCAGATGAAATTGTAATAATCCTCTGCACATGCCCCCTTCTCCTATTCATTTTTAGATGACTGTTATTACCTACTGCTAGAGACAGGATCTTGGCTTGGTGAGCCCTGTGGTCTGACACAGGGTGATGTCTCTCATGTTCTTCACTGCAGTTAAAAAAAAAAAAAAGCATGAACATTTCCAAAACATTCTTCACTCATGAGAAATGTTATAAATTAATGTGCACTCTGATCTTAGCTGTGCCATGCACCAGTACTGGCATGCTGTCTCACAGCTGGGGACAACTTGAATACCTAGAAAAGTCAATTGGTGTAGTCACTCATTTTGCTTTCGTCTTCAGTTTCTAATGCCTACTTCCATAAGTTCAGTTAAATGCATTTAATAGACATATCTCTGGATAGCCTGGGAAGACACATGATTTCCTGAAAGAGGAAGTCTCTGCAGGTGGTCTGCCATATTGCGAAATGCAATTAGCTGAACATCTCTGCTGTGTGAAATCAACATATCCCCAACCGTAGAGGCATGTCGGCAGCTTACCAGAGGAGAAATTGTGTCTCTTCCCAAGGGGTAGACAAACTGGAAAAGCAATTGAATGATGAGGATGCAATGCCAGTGAGGAAAAGAAAAATAATTTGCAGTTTCCCGACTTGAAAAGATAAAGATTTTGCTAGTAATGAATTTGATTGAGTAATGAAAAAAATTATTTTGTATCAAACCATGCACAGAGCTGCAATGAGGTAGCCTGGCACCCAACCTTTTTGCCTCCCTTTTGTCCTCCCACACATCCAGGTCACTCCTATGCTGGCAGCAGCCGCAGACAGTCGGACTGAAGCTTATCTCCACATCGTGGGCACTCATTTTGGTCCACATTGATGTAGCTCTTAATATCATGTGCTCTCCTCCTTTAACTCTTTCTACTAGCTAGGCAAGTGCTCTTCCTAAAATAAGTTCTCAAGTATATTTGGCTACCAGCTACAATTTCCTTTTTTTATACTTTATTGAATCCACAATCTTTCTCCAATTTCTAATTATTCAAAAGATTGAATATTTGTGTCTATTGAACAATAATAATAAAAAAAAAATCCAGGTTTTGGTATATTATTTATTTATAATTAACACAGCAATTATGGTTAGCTGAACTTGGCCAGCCTAAGATATATTTGCCAATGCCAAGAGGTTAATAAATAAATAAATAAATACATAAAGTCTTAGTTAGACAAATTAGTTTGAACTTCTTTCCATTACAACTTTTCAAAGTGGAAATTTTAAGCAATATTTTTCAAGGTACTTTTGGTAATGCAGCAGTGAGTAGTGAGAATTTATTTCCCTTTTTAAATGTAATTAATAAACAAAAAGAAGATAGCGCTTTCCTAATAAATCAATAGATTCACAGAACATTTTCTTCCCAGCAACTATAAAAGAAAAGAGATTTAATGTAATGTTAATTATTAGAAAATACTAAACAACAACAACAACAACAACAACAACAACAACACACCTTATTGTAGTCATTTTTAGTAATGCTATATATACAACAGAGAACTTAGTTTTGGGAGCAACTCCTGGACTTTTTATTGGAAACCAAGAGGCATTATAGTAATGCAGAAAGCTACATTACTACAAAATCTTTGCTTTTAGAATATTTTAAGAAATATCTTAAATATATAACAGTGTGAAATATGCTTGGGAACTGGGTAATCTGTTGGATTTAATGGCAAATTCAGAACAGGCAGTCATATGTTCTCTGTGTTTCATTTAATGGAAACAGAAGTTGAGGCAAGGGTAAATGATCAAGCAATATATTTTTTTGGAGAAGTGGAAGCTCTTCAGAGCATTTCAGGTGAGGTATACAGCAGGAGTGGTGCAGCAGTACAGGAAGCACCAGCATGAGAACAGTTTGGGAAGAAAGGAGATAAGAGAAACAAATTTTAGAAATTCAGTGAACAGACTTTGATGTTGAAGTACAGCAAAAAGAGGATTTGAAATGAGAAAACTTGTTTGCTTGGAAAACCTGCTGCCATAGTGCTGAGAGGTGTTAAAGGGCATGAAGGAAAGAATACAATCTCTCCAGTCAAAATTGGAATCTCAAAGCAATAACAGGAGGCAATCATGTTCAGTAAATAATTAGGAGACAGGACTAAAGATAGGCTAAAAATGTTTACAGCCCATATCATCTGGAAAACAGGAATACAAAGTGAAGTACAAAGAAAAAGAAAACAATTAATTGCATCCAGAAGAAAGAAAAATATTAAATACCAGAAAATACAGCAATTAACATTTGAAGTGTGTTGAGCTATCTGTATTATAGTTGTGTTGTTGTTGTTGCTTGTTTTGTTTTTGTTTTGTTTGTTTTTGTTGTTGTTATCCTTTTGAAATACACTGTATATAGTTTACATGCTAAGGTAATCAGATGTATTCCTGGGCAGACTAACTAAGCTCCTGGTATAAATTAACTATTGAAACTGAAGGAAGGGACAGAGACCATGCAGGCAGGTCAAGAAGATGCAGTAATCAGTATGCAGCTGTGCTGCAAAGGTTGGCACACTGTTAAGATGTGAAGAGAAGAAGATGCAGATTTGTATTTGATGTGAGTGCAAAAGGGAAGAGTGAGGCAAGAATTGCACTATTTGGATTTTTGTTTTTGGAAGACTAAATGATTCAAAAAGCCTCTTGAATTCTGATGTGGGAGTAATGTCAATAAAATATCAGGCATCAGGTTGTTAGAAAGGTTCCACTATGAATAAATAAATGATTAAAAAAAAAAAAAAAGAAAGAAAAAAAAAAAAAAGAGAGAGAGAGAGACAACAAACTACTCTGATTTCAACCTGTTTTCAATGTATTTTAAAGCACAATGTAAAACTGGGGATGTGAAAAACAAGCAAACAAACAAACAAACAAACAAAAAACAAAAAACAAAAAACAACACTACAACGTTATGTATTTTGAAGCAGAAAAATCTAAGCACTCCATTGCAGTCATGCTGAAACCTTTTACACTTGCCAGTGTACCTCTCCCTCTGTGTGCTGCCCTCACCCCCTGGCCCTAACCTCCCAGTGCTTATTTCAGAGTAAAACATCAAAGGCAATGGGATTTCCTCTCCAACAGCCCAAGGCAGCTCCCTGCTCACTTGTCCACATCTCCAACCCCACTTGGAGGCACCCAGACCTCTCCTTTAATGCCATCCGGGATCCACACAGCTAATCAAAGCTTTTCAGCTCTGATCCTGTTCCCAGATGCCTTGATCCCTTTGAGTCTTATTCTCAAATAATTTCATGTTTCTCTTTACCTTCCTGTAAAATAGGCATTTTATAGTTCACATGCAAAAAGCTTGTGAACTATTGTGTCTGTTATGCTTGTGCAATCTTCTCAGATTAGACATATTGTACTAGTATAACAGACACGATACATACATCTGCAGGCATATGTATATGTTGGAGTAGAGGAACATAAACACTGTATGCATCATACACCATCACAAAATGCTAGAAGCAATAGCTAAATAAAAAGAAAGGGGGTTTATCATTAAAAGGATCCTTTTTATTTCATGCTTTTATTTTACTTATTTATTTATTTATTTTTTCAGATGGATAACCATGTTAATAAGTAACAACACAAATCAATGTTGTCTCTTTGATGCAGTGGGTATAAAATGTCTGGGTGTAAAATCTGGCTTCCACATTAGAGAAGGAAGTTAAAATGGAATGTGGAAAATATGAGCAAAGACCAAGGAACTGCGATTGTTTTCTTGACTGCCCTACCAAAATCTGCAACAATTATGAATTTTTGTGTAAGAAAATCACAAGTTATTTTTATTGAATAGTTACTAAAAATTAAAAAGAAAAGATACAGAAAGAAAAAGTCTAGAAAATGGAACTTGCTTTAGACAACTGACCAGATAGAAGATTTGAGAATTATTGTAAATAAATCTCTAAAGCCTCAGCTCAATGATTACCTCAGTGAAGAAGGTAAATAGGGTGCAAGTTACAGCTAGGGACCACAACAGAAATCACAGAGGATAGTAGTTCTGCTACAATAATAATTCAGCACTAGTTTCCTGATAAACCTCAGCTTTATCCATAATCAGTTGCTTCACCAAAAAAAAATGAGAAGCATTTCTAAAAAGAGACAGTGTAGAACAGGCACAATTTTAGTCAAAATATTGCATTTTGGAGAACCAAAATTACAGTGAAATATGTACAAGCGCTGTCCCTATCTTTTTCTGGCTGAGCGAACTAAAGCAGAGGTTTATCTGCAAAATGCTGATGAAGGAAATTAATAAGCACACATTTGGGAGGAAAAAATGCAAATAAAATCACCAGGAAGCCACAATCAACCCAATGTCATGGCTGTGCAGCTAAGGGTGCTACTCTCAGCAACAGATATTTTGCAGCCATAGCAGCTCCTCAGTACAATTCACTGTGTGGTCTCCAGACTGAGGCACCACTAACACTGGAGGAAGGTTGGGGACAGTCATGAGTATTGCAGCAGAGACTGGTGCCAATTTTTCCTCAAAAGGAACAGTGAGCTCCAAAATTAAAGAACAGGGCATTTTTTATATCAGAAGTTTGTGAGTGAATTCCAGCTGATAAGAAGAGATGATCAGCTGGAAGCCGAACAACACTAACCTATAGTGTAAAACACCTTTTGTTTTATTCTTCTGGCAGCATATTTCTCTTTTTCCATTTCAGCATTTCAGTGGAGGTCTTCATATATGTGTACTTAAAATGATTCAGCAGTTCTTCACTTTTTTTTTTTTTTTTTTTTTCCCTCCTACATAAAAGTCTGCTGACTTATTAAATGCAAGCAAATATATATATATATATATATATATGTATCTTCATATTCAGCTCTCAAAATAACAGCAACTAGACACAATCCTATCAGTTCATTCATAGGTCATTGGACTATGGGGTTATCCAAATGTCACCATCACCAAGATGAGGGAAGTCTTCCACTGGCAAGTTCACTCATATCATTGCTCATATCACATTACAGGATGCTCTGTCCACCACTTCAAAGCAGCCATCTACTGAGGGCTGAAAAGCTGTTTAGCACTGCAAATCAACAGCTGCCAGCACTGTAGGGCAGAAGTACGGTCTATTCTCTAGAGCATTTTATAAAGAATTTAGGAAAGAATGTTGTTTCTTAATTGTTAAAAAAAAAAAAAAAAAAAAAAAAAAATAGTATTAGGAATACATCTAACTTACATCATGTGAGAAGGATGAGTTCTACCTTGCAATTTCCTACAGTGAAATATGTTTTCTTACAGCTAACACAAGCTCTGCAGTTTCCTTATCTCCTACCTCCTCCATACAATTTGTAGAAAGTGAGTCACAACCCTGCAGGACCGAGATGGCTCAGTCTTCATGATGGCACAACTGATATGAACATAAGCATAAATGGTCAGAAACTGTTCTTCATGCAGCCTCTGTAGACTGCTTGTGGAGCTGCTGTTCGTAGGGAGGGACCTGTTGGGAAGGTCTTTTTTGTTATGGTACTTCAAACACTGCGTTTGTTTTATGATGAGAAATAGGGAATGTATATTGCATGTAGTGTCTACTTTCTTACCTGCTCTTGTACAAGAGAGATAATTTTCCAATAGTTTGATTCATAGATCTCAAAGTAATTTGCATATATTAATGAAGCCACAGAATACCCAAATAAAATACTTCAATACCATTAGAAACAAGGCATGCACAACTCTAATGTTATGCTTACTATGATATTTTCCTGCCTAATTAAAAGGGAACAAAGAAAAAATACACAGAAAAGATTATTGTTGTGCAGTAATAGCTTGCCAGATTAAGGAGAAGGATTTCTTTTAACGTATGTGTTTCATTTTAAGGAGCAAATCCAAACCAGCATAAGGCAATGCCTAGCTTTAAGCATGTCCTCTCCTGCTAATTCATTATTCTTCCTGGATAAGGTTAGATTTTGGTTAGTCTGGATAAGAGAGGGGAAAAAAAAAATAAATAAATAAAAGCAACAACCACCACAACAAAAAGAAAACATTTACTTTCTTTATGCCTCCCCATTTCATTTACACAGTGTCATTTGTCTCTGTGATGATGCAGCAAAAATAAAGCCTTGCTTGGCTAGTTTGCATTGCATCTCTCCATGCTGCTCTGACTCTCTGTGTCTTCCTCCTGATTTACAGTATCCCTGCTCATCCCACCACATCAATCACTGTACCTCTCATCACTGTAGCATGCGGGAAGATGCAAAAGTGTCGGCTGGGGAGGAGGGGAATCCGACACATAAAGTGCCATGTAAAGAATGGCTGGAGTTAAATTTCTCTCTGCAGAGACAGGGAGATAAAATCTGGCGTGTGAGGCATCTTAGCTGGGAATGACTGTTCTAACTTCATTAAACGGCGATTACTGGATTCAGGGGGGAAATGATGCCTCCTTTAAGGGAACATATAATCACTAACATAGCTTTTTCCCTAAAGGCAAATCAGTATGACAAATAGCTTGTGAGATAAGTGTGGTATTTCTATGGTAATTCTATGTTGTCCTTAACAGTCCAAAGGCAAATGTAGGCAACTATATGGTAGATGAAATAGAAGCCTTGCATTTCAGTGTGTTATTAACTGTGTGTGGGATATGCGGAACATCCTCAAAATACAGACAGTCCCATCTTCACTGGTTTTGCAAATTACCTTTTATCATCTTCTCATGGAACTACAGACTCAGCATTGCTTCTTAACCTATGTTTAACATTTTAAGACAGCTTCCTCCTTCCACTATGGTATTATATCCACCATTATATCCACCATTATATGCACCAATATATCCACCATTTCCAACAAATGCTGTTTTATGCTAAAATATCAATTTTCAGCTTCTGTTCTATGCCAATCACTTTTCCCCCACAATGGTTAACATCTGTTTTCTTTCTACATTGCTTTAAAAAATAAAAACGAAAAAAGAAAACACTAATCCTGGGTTTGGACCATACCCCCAGTTCAGATATTGTTTCCCATCTGAAACATAGTGGAAATGCGACTCTGGCTCAGAGTTTTGTAGCTCAAATTTTCCTAGTATGATAGGAAAAGAGGAAACTCCAGACATAAACATGCATGAACTTCAAGTGCATTTTTTCCCCCCATTCTTGATCTTCCATGTATTAACTGCTGATTCTAATGGAAGTATTCATGGCTTAGTCTATAGGAAGGGAAAGGAGGGATAAAGATTAAAGTAAAAAGCATCCTAAGAAAGATGAAAGAAAGAAAGAAAGAAAGAAAGAAAGAAAGAAAGAAAGAAAGAAAGAAAGAAAGAAAGAAAGAAAGAAAGAAAGAAAGAAAGAAAGAAAGAAATGAATCCAAGATACTTTTGACAATTTTTTTGACAATGTGGTCAAACCTTGAAATCTTTTCTTGATACTTAGTAACCTGATACTTATATTGAAATTATATATGGCCTTGTGTCAAATATAAATTAAATAAAAGATTCCAGAGTTTGGATATTTGCATAGTCTGGGTATAGTTTTTCTTCCTACAAAAATATATCTACAAGGGAAAGGAAATCTACAAGGAAAATAATTTTGTTCTAAACCTTTTGTTTTGCCTAACTCTGATTCTTTGAAATTGACATTTTCTTAGAAATTAAAAGATTTTTTTTTTAAAGAAAACTGCTAATTTTTCTTTAACTTCTCTTTCTCCCCCTTTCTCACGCACACATATACAGATGCATATGCATATGACATCTCAGACATGGAAGGAGTCAGCACAATTAAGACAACGGAATAAACTTAATCTACCAAATCAATGCCAGAATTCAAAGCTGACAAAAAAATAAATAAATAAATAAATAAATAAATAAATAAAAGCTAGGCCAAATTTAATGGTGATAAGTTTTTCCATCATCTATCTGAATAAAGTTTTGCCATTTATTTGTCATCACTGATCATCTTTAGCATGGAAACAGAGATGGGAGGATACAAAAACAATGGGCCAATTATGTGTCCCAGCATCCCATCTTCTACATATTTCTCTTTTGCCTAATAAAATATACAAGTATCCTTTCTGGGTGTACCCCACATTATGTTTCGCTTAGGACACTCAGGTTACTATTTTCATGTTCAGACAACTACCTATGTGTCGATTTTGATGTGTTATTTATGAAAACATGCTGGCATAGTGTCCACTGATACTAAGCGGTGGGATCTTGTCTTCATATTTCAAGGTAATAATACTATATATTGATTTCTAGCTCACATTTTACTTTAGAATAATGAGCTGTATTTTACCCCAAACACAGGGTTCTGAGCTCAGGTGGTGGGGTTGCAACTGTAAGTGATACAGCTAAAGCAAAACACTGGCTTAACCAGAATTTCAGGATCCCAATTTGTATTGCTGAATAATAGGGCTCTGGGACCAAACAGCTCTGATTGGCTTGTGTCCACATTGTCTAGGAACAGTCTCCTAAAAACCAGATTTTTCTTGGCCAGAGTTAATTGGAGCAGTGCAAAAATCCTGGGAGAGAACTAACAGTTTTGCTAGTCCCATCCTGCCCTCTCCCTCTCCCTGCCTCAAAAATAAAATAAATAAATAAAAGTTAAAATCATGTATTCCCTGGCCTTTTGCATGGAGGTTCAGCAGTAGCTAAATGGTACCTTCCAAAGGGTGCATCACACCAACCTCACCAAAGAACCAGAAGAGAAAACAGCATCTTTTCCTCTCCTGTTGCACTTGGCAATGCTATAGACCTCAAAATCCTCTTTTGAGTGTTGCCAGACAAGGAACTGGAATTAAAAGTTGACTCAGTAACAGAGAACGTGTTTATATGAAGTCTAACCCAATATTCACAAAAAAATGACAGTTTTAAAGCTGGGGGAGGGAGGGGAGACAAAAAGAAACAGTAGATGTGTCAGTCAAAAGCACGAGAGGGAGCAATCAGGGTAGATTTTGTGGTAGACAAGAGGCTGTGACTGGACAAAGAGAAATTGGTTTTGCATAGCAACTTGGGATCTGGAAAAGATATGAAGATAATACCCATAAAAGTTAGAGATGAGTGGGAGTTAGAGATGAGGGAAAACAGAGAAGACAACAAAAGAAAAGAACTATCCATTACACGCAAAATACATGTATGCTTTGTCTATGCTGTACATGTTGTGACTGAAAAAAGGCTTCAGGCTGTCATTTTATAGCACTTCTCTCCACCACTAAGCTCACAACACCGACAGCTTTATTTTCTTATCCATGTGACCCTGAGCAGGTAGAAAGTTTTGGAATGTGTATGTGCTAAAGTGAGGTCCCCCTTCTTAAAGCTTTTGCTTAAGCCTTAAGTCAGTCTGTAAGTCAGTTAAAATGATTCTATGGAATGTTGTCTCCAAGGCTTTGCCTTCTTTCTTAGGACAGTTTTCTTTGTGGAGACTTAGGTGCTATGAAGCAGGAGGTGGGATTTGGACATAGGTGACTACAGTCACACCCGTTCAAAGTAAATCTGTGAAACCTGGTTCTCCATGAATCCACATCTTAGGCTTAACCCACCACCGTGTCCTTCCTGTTCTACATGAACATAACCTTAATGACATTAGCAGGGAGCCACTGATGGAAAAAAAGGATTCATGCAGTTGAATTTCAGTCTCTCTGCAGACTATTACACTTATGATGCATGCCAGAGTCATTAAGAGAATGATGAATTGTGACTGATCCTCAGGAAACTTTGGTATTCATAGGCCTCCAGCCACATATTTTCTCTTATGTTCAGTTAAAATTGCAGGTGTTCTCCCTGTAAGTAAAAAATATTAATGTCTGTCCATAATTTCTCTATGTTATGCAGGCTATTATTCTATTCTATGATTCTATTATTCCTGTACTTAGGTGGAGTAGTGTGTGTCAAATGAAGTAATACCTTGGTTCTGTTGAAGGTTTTTTTAGGTCTATAATGGTGTGAAAAAGCAGATGTTGTGCTCTCAGAAGTGCAGACAGTAGGAATCTTTGAGAGTTGAAATACCAGTTGACAAATTGGGTAGCCTTGACATGGCAGAAGGTGTTAGTTCTTTTCTAAAAAATACTGTATCATATATGTGTTTTCTGGAATACAGCATGATAGGAGATTACAGAATCACCAAATCACGGAATTGTAGGGGTTGGAAGGGACCTCTAGAGATCATCGGGTCCAACACCCCTGCCAAAGAAGGTTCCCCAGAACAAGTTGCCTGGGTAGGCATCCATATGGGCCTTGAATATCTCCAGAGAAGGAGACTCAACAACCTCCCTGCGCAGCCTGTTCCAGTGTTCCATCACCCTTACCGTGAATAAGTTCTTTTGCATGTTGATGCAGAACTTCCTGTGCTCCATTTTGTGGCCATTTCCCCTTTTCCTGTCCCCACAAACCACTGAAAAGAGGTTGGCCAAATCTCCCTGTCTCCTACACTTAAGATATTTGTAGACATCAATAAGATCCCCTCACTCTTCTCAAGGCTGAGCAGAACCAGATCTCTCAGTCTTTCCTCATAAGGAAGATGCTTCAGGCCTCGTATCATCTTTGTGGCCCTCTGCTCGACTCTTTCCAGGGGATTCCTGTCTTTCTTGTACTGGGGAGCCCAGAACTGGACACAGTACTCCAGGTGAGGCCTGACCAGGGCAGAGTAGAGGGGGAAGATCACCTCCCTTGACCTGCTGGCCATGCACCTTTTAATGCACTCCAGGATCCTGTTGTCCTTCTTGTCCACGAGGGCACAGTGCTGGCTCATGGTCAACCTGTCATCCACCAGCACCTCCAGGTCCTTCTCCGCAGAGCTCATCTCCAGCAGGTCATCCCCCAGCCTGTACTGATACTTCGGGTTGTTCCTTCCCAGATGCAGGACTCTATATTTGCTCTTGTTAAACTTTGTTTGGTTTCATCCTGTCCAGATCTCCAGCCAATCCAGGTCTCAGTGAATGGCAGCACAGCCTTCTGGCATGTTAGCCACTCCTCCCAGTTTTGTAACATTGGTGTACTTGCTGAGGGTGGATACTATTCCCTCATCTTGGTCGTCAATTAAGATGTTGAACAACCAGACTCTATGCCACTGATCACCACCCTCTGAGCTTGGCCAGTCAGCCTGTTCTCAGCCCAGTTTACCAACCACTCATCTATCCCACACTTTCTCAGCTTTGCTCTCAGGATGTCATGGGAGACAGTATCAAAAGCCTTGCTAAAGTCAGGGTAGATGGCATCCACTGCTCTCCCCTCATCTACTCAGCTGGTAATGAAGGCAATGAGGCATAGAAGGCAACAAGGTTGGTTGAGCATGATTAACCCTTGGTGAATCCATGGTGACTACTTCTCTTAACCTTTTTCTCTTCCAATTGCTTGAAGATGGCATCCAGAACAAGCTGTTCCATCATCTTTCCAGGGACAGAGGTGAGACTGACTGGCCTGTAGTTTCCCAGATCCTCTTTCTTGCCATTTTTGAAGACTGGAGTGACATTGGCTATCCTTCAGCCTTCAAGCACCTCTCCTGTTCTCTAGGACCAAGATGGTAGAGAGCAGTTCGCCGATCACCTCTGCCAGCTCCCTCAGCACATGTGGATGCATCCCATCACGGCCTATGGATTTGTGTGCGTTGATCCCACTCAGATGCTCTCAAACCACACTCTTCCCAATCTGGGGGGGGGGGAGGGCTCTCCATTTCCTAGACTCTTTCTTCTCCCTCCAGGGTCCAGGAGTCCTGGGAGGGAGTCCTTGAAGCAAACACTGAAGCAAAGAAAGCATTGAGTATGCTTCTCAGTGTCCCCTATTACCAGAACACCCCCCTTGTTCAGTAGGTGACCTACATTAAACCTTGTCTTCCTTTTACTGTTTACATACTTAAAACAAACAAACAAACAAACAAACAACAACAACAACAAAAAAAAAACACTTTCATCTCTTTTGCAAGCTTCATCTCCAGGTGGGCTTTAGCCTTCCTTGTTGCCTCCCTGCAGGCCCTGACAACACTGTTATACTCCTCCCAAGGGGACAGGCCCTTTTTCCACATTACATAGGTCTTCCTTTTGGTCTTGTCAGTGAGCTCCTTGTTCATCCATGCAGGTCTCCTGCCCCCCTTCCCCAGTTTTCTACTCTTAGAGATGCACCGATCCTGAGCTTGGAAGAAGTGTTGTTTAAATGTTGCCCAGCTCTAACAAGCACCCTTACCTACTAGCAATGTAATACATTAACAGCAACTTATCATGTGGTTTGGGTAAGATATTTGGCTTTTCAAGGGAAGGTCCAGTCAGGTCATCAAATGTGGAGTCAGATCCATACTAGTCACCTAAATTTGTATGCCTTGGTATGCCTACATTAGAGCTAGATTTCTAATTTCTTATTATACTTGGCGGTGACCAACACATACACACAAAAAGAGTCTAGAGAATTGCTCAGCTAAGTCTAATGTAGACATATTCAGATAGGCTCCACTGACTGCATTAACTAGCTCCCAATTATCTAAGAAGTGAATTAGGCATCTAGTTCAACACCTGCTTCTAGTTGCCTACCATCCAGAGCTATATCCCAGGCCAATGATGTGATGCTGCAATTAAGGTGACTTAAATGCACCGATGTTTAATCAGTTGGATAATATTGTTCTCTCTGACCAAGGAGGTTGTGGGTATGGAAGGGATATCAAATTATTAACAAGGTTTTCTATCAAGGTTAGAAAATGCTTTTCTAACACTGACAATAAAGAATGGCAATTATGTGTTCTTGATTTCTGCCCAAGCCAGGTTAGGACTTGCTCTAATGACTGTAATGGTCATTAAAGTCAGTATTTAACTTAGTGGAAGTAACAAGTGCTAAATTAGAGCTTGAGCAAATCTGATCATCAGCACAAGTGGCATACTGAGGGAAGAATGAAGATTGTGGCCCACAATGTAGATATCCATGCCTGAAAGACTGGTTAGATACTTAACTGCTATCGTGATTATATGTATTAGGCCCATTATTATTTCAGTTCAGCCATTAACATTGTAATACATCTCAGTTTGCCCTGGGGGATTTGGTGCATAACAACTTACTACCTATTGATTCTCTGAGAAAAGAAGAAAGCTTGCATTTATGTAATCTACTGTTATGTCTAGGAACCAAGATATAAATCATTGGGAAGCTTTAAAGGGAAAACTTACCCTGTTTAGTTCTAAAAAATAGACTAATTGTGCTAAAAATATATATATGAACTGTTACAGACATTTATAATGGGATACAGAAAAGAAAGAATAAAAGTAGTTTAGATTCAAACATAACTAATTGAATTAATTTACTGAACGTTTTGGTTTTATTTAACTTTACTTGGAATTCATCTATATTTCCAGTGAGAATTTAAAACCTTCCTTTGCTTACATCTTAATCTGCATATCAACTGTTATTTTCTTTTCTGTTAAGTCAAGAGAAGGTTTAGCATTTATGATCTTTTTTTAAGCAGGTCACATACTTTTGTACTGAAGGTGAAAGGAGGAAGCAGGAAATATTCCACAGTGACAAAAGTATGTTTGGGGGCAAATGTCATTGTAGTAATGTGACAGAAGAGCCTGGGATTGTGCATTTGCTCATGCAGGACAGATACTTATCTATAGCTTGGAGTTTATCTCTTGTGTGCTCAGCAGCTGAAGACGCTGAAGCACAAAACAAGAAAACAAATGACAAATTTTGAATGGAAAATAAAATTGGGGGAATGAGAAAAACTTGCTATAATACATCTCTGTGATCATTTAAGCTTTCAATGTCAGAAAATAAGCTAACAAAACAGACCTGGAATAAAATATCAAGCTAGAAGAATGTGCATTAGAAATTATCAATAGAGTATGGAAGTTGTTTATTATTATTATTATTTGTTGTTTATTATTATTATTATTTTTTTTTTTTTTTTTTTGGTATGTGTGTATGTTGTTTTTTTTTTTTCTTATTTTATAGTCACAGTTAATGTGTTCATATAAAAGCTGATTATTTTCAAGGGAGTTAAGATAAATAATGTAAATAAGATCAACCAAATAATGCAAATGGGATCACATAGAAAATCAGTAATGAGTTCAGTGCAAATTCTGTTTCATTTTGCTCAGCTTGTGGGAAAAATTAACATACCTAAGGCAAAGACAGGGATAGGAGGTACATCTACTCCTTCTTGCTGGTGAGCGGAACTCAACAAGTAAATTACAAATCACTCTTGCCCCAGCAGACCAAAAGTGGCCAGTTGGAGGTCACTTGTAAGTAAAATGAATGTTGCTTCAACAGAAACTACTTCTAAGTCTAGGTCAAATTTGCAAATAGAAAATAAAGGGGAAAAATAAATTGTCACAAGAGCCATAATCAGGCTTTGAGGTGGGGTGCAGGTGATGAGGGTCAAAGACCCCTAACTTGTTAGTTTGGAACACAGATGTCAGCCATGGCAATGGCAGGAAATTGTAACATCTGAGGTGTGCTGTAGTGGGAAAATTAGATCCTCTTCCAGTCATATTAGACATCTTAAATACCCACTATGCTAAAAAACAAACAAACAACAGCAACAACTAACACCTACCTTTTGTTAAGTCCCCTTTACCTAGAGAAGATGTTCATCCAATCTCCTTGGTACTTCATGCAGCATGAAACACCATCAACAGCAATGAGTCATCCTCATCTGAATACCACACAGTTCGAAACAGTTCGAACACATCCCTTCTTGCAGACTAGAAAATCCAACCTTCACTTGATTTTGGTTCACTTGATTTTAGGTACCATTGATTTATTTTCAACTGAACAATCAAAGGGAAAAAACAAAACAAAACAAAACAAAGCAAAACAACAACAAAAAAAAAACAAAACAGAATCCTGAATGTTGCTATTTCAGTGTCACTTTACTGAGTGTAGTCTCATTTAAGAATTTGCAACAATTCCAGTTATCACTGTATTGCATCCAACTCCCACTTTCTGCTCTATTAGGACATATTTCTGTGTTATGTAGCTCTCTAAAACCTGATTTTTCTTTAAAGACAGATGCAAACAGCTGTTTAATGAAGCTGTCATTTCCTTATCTTCTTCATTTCTGCAGTCTGATTATTTCTAAGTGCTGCACTGTCTTTTAGAGACATTTTTTTTGTATGAAGAATAAGTCACATTTTCTTCTGTATTTCTAATATTTATGTCAACTTGGGAAAAATATCTTCTCAACATTAAATCTTCAGAACTCAAAAAAGAAAAAAAAAAAAAACAAAGCGAGGGAATAAGTTGATACATTAGACATTAAATCTGATGTGATGTTTTACAAGTTTGATCTCACAAGGAGCATGTTGTCAAAGGAAATTCTTCAGCTTGTTCACATGCTCATGAACTGAATGCCATTTGGCTGCTTGATGGAAGTAATTTAGAATAATATGTTAAAATGCCATATATCATAGGCAAGCAGTTTTCTCTGAGACCTGGTGCATACAGTCTAGACTGATTTTTAAAAATACTGTCAGTTACTGCTATAGTCTAGTACTCCTCAAGTTGACATATTCTGAATGGCAGATTGAGGATAAGAGTGAAATGCATTTAAATGTGAAGATAAAGGAAAAGGGGAATAAAAGAACAAAATTGCAGAGTGATTCAGGGAATATCCAAAAAAGCATTGAGGTCTGCAAATTGTAATCAGGATGAGAACCGTAAGAAGCATACTAACGCAAGGCCTAATAAGTTATATGTAAAAACCCTATGTGGGTGATATATGCATGCCATCTTTTAAATAGGTATAGCTAAATGATTTTAAGAAGAGAGCTATACTGTAAGCAAGTCATAGGATTAGGATTTCATTTTAAGTTTATGATTCGTGTTTTTTTTTTTTTTTTTTTTTTTTTTTTTTTTCCTGATGACAAAATATGAGCAATGTTAGAATTTCTGTTCTTTTATAGCTTGGACTCATGGAGCAGGAATGAGTCAGGGAAAACTGACTCACCAATATCTTCTGAATAAGTAATCATTGATTCTCTGATTTGATGCAGCTTGATTGTTTTTTGGTGGTGATGGTGTTTGTTTGTTTATTTGTTTGTTGGGGGGGGGGGGGAGCGACAATGATCACTCTGTCAATGGGTGCTGTCTGCTACCAAGGTGAATTAATAATAAAGTGATACCTTTACTTCTGAATGTTCCTGGGGGATGTAGATGCAGTGCCCTGCCACTCACATGTTCTGGGTCAATCAGGCATTTCAGGATACTCACAGATTAATTCAAATACACTATTTTCCCATTTTTTCTATCTTTCAACTGATCCACACATTGGTGCATGGACAAGTCCTGATAGTATACACTCATAAGCTAGCCCATTGTGAGCGCAGGCAGTCTGTAGTAGAAAACTCACTCCCCTGCCAGCTCCTTCCTTGCTGTTGCTAAATGCCTGACCTCCCTCGGCCAATGCTCTCTGTTCCTATTTAACTTGGATTTGCACGCTCTTGAATACAGGCTTTATCTGCAATATCAGTAATTCTTATTGTTCTGTGGCTTATCATTCAAATGAATATTCCAATCCAGCAGTATTAGCTGATGCTTGCAATGCCAGTGGAGGTGTTGAGATTACTCACATGGGAGTGGCTACAAGGGGCTACAATCTTCCTTTTCTTCTTTATACGAAAACTTGAGGCCAATCTAATTTGCAGTTAATCCTTACCTATTACAAAACCAGAATGACAAAATGAACCCCTTAAAGGGTACAAGCGCATTGAGAATGAGTGTTTATATGTATGCATTATTGTACATTGCATACAGTATTGAGAAGTACCAGAAAAAAAAAAAATCTTTTTTTTTTTTTTTTTTTTTTTACAAGTTTTCCCTCTTCTCAGTAACTGTTTAATACTCAGTATTGTACTTTTTATGTCGGAAACTACAATGCAAAGAAAACATCTGGTAAAATCCCAAACACAGAAATACAGAAATAAATAACAGTATAACAGAAAGCCACTTTTCCTCCAGGTCACAGTGAAGTGCTCGTATTGACACAACATACCCCTACGTACTCCATCATAGCAAACCCCTTCATCTCCTTCCTATTATTAAACATCTACCAAATTTTGCTTAGCAATATGCTGTTGACTGTGATGTAAAAATTATTCTTTGCTTTATGACTTATCTGTGTATCATTTTCCATATGTTTCTTAGTTTAGAGGAACTTTTCAAAATGAAGTTATGAAAAGAATGAAACATAAAATTATTGGTGAGCTAGAAGTAAAAACAAAACAAAACAAACAAAACATTTTTTTTTTTACAAGACAAACTGAGGCAAAAGAAAGTTATGTTTAAGGGAAAGACAGGATTTGTGGCTAAGCCCTTTATTTAGAGTTTCCAATGTATGTCCACAGTCACTAAACTAAAACAACAACAACAACAAAGGATTCTATTGAAACACTGTATTTAAATTATTTTTCATTCTGCTTTCATCGATCAGGAGTCTTTCACTAGAAATATTCCTACTGGGAAATGAATGTGGCTAAGTTATTTTTTATAAATACACTCTTATAAATGTAAGGAAATTATATTTTTATGTCCTTTGAAGATGTTGACATATATAACAAATGGGCATTTCTCAGTTGTGGAGTTTAGGGAATACATCCACAAGTATCCCCAGTAACACATACAACAGCTTTGAATGATGCATTACATTTATAGTGCTATAAGACATTGTTCTCATATGCCAGTGAGTTTTAACACTTTATTTACCAATTAAGAATTCAAAATTTACATTCGTGCAAATTTTTGTAGCCTAATTTCAAAATCTTTTTTTTTTTTTTTGTGGTGGTAAGGCACATTATATCATTGTACTACAATAAATATCTCAGTACAAAGCAAAAATAAACTATATTTCAAACTCTGCTAAATGTGCACAACAGCATCAATTTAACTGTAGCTATTGAAAATGCTCATAAAATTATGGCTGAAATATTTGTTTTACTTCAGGTGGAACATATAAAGGAGCAAAATACATGACTTTACTCCTGTTGGATTTATATCAGAATAAATCTTTGACTTTCCTGATATGAGTGTTAAAATGGAGATCGGTTCTATTTCGGTTTAGGAGAATAAAGGAAAAGAAAAGTACTTGACATGGCTGTCAAGTAGCTAAAACTAGGTGTCAAACATTAGGTGAAAGAGTTGTCCTGCATGATCTTAAGCTAGATCTCAGGTTAGTGCCTCTTAACATATTCTTTAGACTAAAAAGTCAATGTTTAGGAAAACTCTTGGATAGCAACAAGACCGGTATCAGTAATAAGTTAGATACTGCACAGTTCTGAGAAAGTGCACATCGGGAATTCAGATATCTCAACCACTTACTTAAACATGGAAAGTGTACTCATTATGCCTTCAGTATTTTCCACACACAAACCTTGGTGAGGTCTTGGATGGACAGTACTGCAAGTCCTACAGTTTTAGAAATGATTTATCTTATTTCTTCTAGTGACTTGAAACTAGGACTGTACTTTACACAGAATTAAGTTGCACAGAAGAAATTTTCTGAATTTCACAGGTGGACATCTCTTTCATGGGTAGTCAGTACCATGGGTTTAGCAAATAAGCCCTGAGGCTTCTTCTGCATTTGTTCCAGGATCAGCTGATCTGTTGCAATGGCTTGTCTCATCATTTCCCATCTGGTATATATTTTCTTGGCTAGTTGAGACAGCATGTGGTTTACTTTTGCACATGTTCCTTGTTCTTTTTATATCAGTAATGACACAGTGTCATAATAATAGGAATAAAAAATAACTGCAATTCTCCCAAAAGTGGGAGCAATGATCTCTAAACTAATAGATAGGTTTTGCTTAATTTATTTAAGACACTCTGTGGTTTGGTACTGCTGAGAGTGCTGGGGCTTTTCCAGATGCAGAGGATTATGAAGTCTTGGACTGTACTGCCATTTCCTTCAGTTTTAACTAGGAAACTTACAGAGCTGGCACCACTAACCACACCGGGTCTTGGAGTCATGTGAATATCTAATCTTCCATTTAATAAAACTACTTTTAGCTGTAGAGTAATACATGCAATACCACTTCAGGGCTTTCTAAAAAACTCAAAATGCAAAGGCATTATCACTGTGATAATTGCAAAAACTGATACTACTGACATTAAGGTAGCTCTACATCTTTTCTTCTCTACCCATTCCCCCCAACTTTTTTTTTTTTTTTTTTTTTTTTAAATACAGAAACTGAAATATCTTCCTTTAAAAATATTGTTACTCTTTGTTCCTTCACCTGGTAGATTCACTACCATCACCACTATGGATCATGTTAGCCCAGACTCCTCTTCATGTAAGGTAAGCATCCTAAGTCCAGCCAGTTAACGGGGTTGTGATTTAGTTTCCTCTAGCCATAAATAAATAAATATACAACTAGTTTAACAGAACAACAAAAAAACAGAATCAAGAATCAAGAAAACAAAACAAATCTAACAATCTAACTTAAACAAAAGAAAACAACAACAACAAACATACAAAGAACACCTGCAAAACACTGAAAAAATAAAATAGAAGAAGGTTTTGATCAAAATATTTTGTTGGTTGGTTGGTTGCTCTTTCGTTTGTTTGTTTGTGTTCCCCCTGGCTTTCTGAAAGACATGTACTTCTATGTTCCCAAGGAAAAATGAATACATAAGTAAATAAAATAATCAATTTAATAAAAATGATTCATGATATGGGAAAAAAAAATAAATCCAATGGAAATACACATTTTGTTAAAGAAGTTATGCATATTTTTATTAGGTAGTATTTCACACTCCAGGGAAAAGTGCAAGGAACCCAGAAGTCATCATATACAAGACTCAAGGAGCAATGTAACAAGTTTTGGCTCTATGATCTCTTAAATTGTGATGGCTCCTATTTTCAGTAAGTTTTGAAGATGTAATTGCAGCTGGTGAACATTTGTTCTCTGTAGTCATTGAAAATATAAATAAAAAATAACTAACTGCTTGGCTGAAATCTCAAATGCCAAGAGAGGATGGCAGACGCTACAAAGTAGTATTTACAATACTAATGAAGCAGTAATGACTAATAGCTCAAGGAAGCTTATTCAAGAGTCAGTTCCCAGCTGGTAATGAAATTTTATAACAAAAATACAATTAAAAAAAACTATTAACATAAAAATAAAAATTTAGTAGAAAACTCAATATTTTTACAAACTTCTCAGGAAGTACAGAGTATTCTATTTATTTATTTATTTTTTCCAGAATGGGCATCATTTTATTTATTTATTTATTTATTTTACCTGGGCATCCAGATTTTCATAAACTAAAGCACAGGTCTTAGTATACTGAAGATAAGTAAGTACCATATCATGCAATGCTCCTTCGGAAAAAAGAGCTATTATTGACGAATACCAGATTTGAACTCCTGATTCTGTTACAGGTTTTCAAAAGCAGAAGTTTGTTTCATAATTATATATATAGAAAAAAAAAAAAAAAAAAAAAAAAAAAAAAAAAAAAACCACTGCTCACAGTTAGTTCCTTCACTTTGTATTTGCAATTTATTTTCAGCAAGTCATATTAGCATAACCATGTCCAGTAAATAACAGTTAAAAAGAAGCAGGTGCTATGCATAATGAACTTCCATCTCACCATAGCTGAAGTGGAAATGGTTTTGGTCAAGGATGTTTAAATAAATTGAGAGGAGATAAATCAGAGACAAAGTAGCCATTTTCAACCTTTTCAGATCCATTCTGAATATTCTCCTCTTTCCCTCTCTACCAGCTACTTTTTTCATCATTACCTGAGTGAAATAATATTTGATATGTGAGAATATGGATGAAATAAATTATTTTCTTTTGTGTTCAAGACTGATGCCAGATGAATATACATAGAAATGAATACCTTGTTAATCTATACAGCAGATGCAGACAGGCTGAGATAAGAAACTCACTGTAAAGTCTCTTGCTGTACTTTGGAAGAGATTAAGATTAAATAATGTAAACAAACAAGCAAACCTTACCCAACACTATATGGGTGTATATATATATATGTATATTACATGTATATATATATATATATATATGAATATATATATGTATATTACATGTGTATATGTTATATATATGTATATGTATACATGTGTAATATATATGTTATATTATACATATGTGTATATTATATATTATGTATATTATTTATAGTTTTTATTATTTACAAGTCATTATGAAGCTTTTGTTTTTGTTTATTTTTCAAAACTCCTTTTTCTGAGGTGATAATAAACCTAACCAAAATTCTTAGGAGCAACCAGACTTTGTTGATATTCTCCTTCAGACACACTAAAAGACATTATAATTCTACCCTCTAAGAAGTCAAGCTGTGAGCAATATAATTTTCAAAATGGAAAAGAAACATATACATTGGTTATGGGCAATCTGTTCTTGTAAAATCTGTAATCAGGCAAGATGATGAGTTATGGCCTTCCTCATTACAACAGAAAATCAGATTTACCTCTGACAAAAGTAATAGTAACACTTAGCATTTATATAGCTCTTTATCTCTTAAAGCAGTTAAGAATTATTAACTAGTTACAGGCAGTTTTGAAGATTCCTGAAAAAAAAAATTAAAAAATACCACAACCTAAAATTCTATGAAAGGAAATAAAAATCCTACAGGGAAAAGGATCCTGGAAATGCATCTCTTATACTTAACAAATTACTTGAAAATAAATAAAAAAATCCGATGGCACCATCAATGCTGTTACAACAAAGGATTTAACATTTACAATTGCTCTTTAAAAATTTCTAATGAAAAAAAATATATATATACATATATATCATCAAGAACTTATCAAAGAATGTCGTGACATGGTGCCTTCACTATAGGAAATTTGATTTGTTCACTAAAGATGTTTTTGTTTCCCAAGTCTGTGTTGTATAATTTATTTGTGAGCCATTCACACGAGTGAGAAACTACAACTTAACTGCTACAACTAACCACTGTAACTGTTCTTTCAAATTTTTGATATGCTTTAATCTTTTGGAAAGCACAAACCTTTCAAACAGGAGAATTAAAGGCAAAAGTAAAATATAAGAACAATAAAATGTGATAAAAATTTGTAAAGTATTTATGTTCCTATAAGTATTCTTCCAAAGTGTTCCAAGTGATTATATGAAAAAGCCATTTATAAAGAATTTCTGGGGTTGGAAGGAAATTTTTGATTTCTTTTTCATCTACATGTAGTTTGATTTTTATTCTTTATTAGTACTTATTAATCAGTAATATGCACTGATTACTTATTAATCAGTAATATGCACCCCTTAGTGTAAACATACTATGGGATTCAGGAATGAAACAGCTATCTTATTTTTGTTTGCTTGTTTATATAGGGGAGTTTGTTTTGGATTTTTTTGGCTTTGCTTTTTACTTTATTTATATCCTTCTTCCTATTCACATCTTTGAAATCAGGCTAAAGAAATATTATGTAATGTAATGTTTTTACATTATCTCCCACTGTCCCAGCACAGCACTCTCATACCTATAATAAAAATTTATCTATCATCTATCTATCTAAAAAAAATGTATTGGCCAAATAAGCAGAGATGTCAATGTCAGTAATCATGGTCTTCATATTAGAGCTTTAGATGTTTAGGTTTTCTTCAGGTTATCTATTCTGTAATAGAAATTCTTTAGTACTTCATGCTTAATGCCAACATTGCTTTAGTTCACATGAATGGGCATAGCAATATTTATGGCTTCAGTCAGGTTAGCGTACAGGTAGAAGGAAGTTGTTTTCTAACCTGGAACATCTTAATTGTATATGTTATTACATGAGACATTAGCATGTCTCATGTAATATGACTGCTCTGGCTGCTCTTGGCTTGGACTGGCGCACGCTTCGTTGGGTTAGAAACTGGCTGGATAGCCGGGCCCAAAGAGTCGTGGTGAATGGAGCCAAGTCCAGTTGGAGGCCAGTCACTAGTGGAGTCCCCCAGGGCTCGGTGCTGGGGCCGGTCCTCTTTAATATCTTCATCGATGATCTGGACGAGGGCATCGAGTGCACCCTCAGTAAGTTCGCAGATGACACCAAGTTCGGTGCGTGTGTCGATCTGCTTGAGGGTAGGAAAGCTCTGCAGGAGGATCTGGATAGGCTGCACCGATGGGCTGAGGTCAACTGCATGAAGTTCAACAAGGCCAAGTGCCGGGTCCTGCACCTGGGGCACAATAACCCCAAGCAGAGCTATAGGCTGGGAGAGGAATGGTTGGAGAGCTGCCAGGCAGAGAAGGACCTGGGAGTGATGGTGGATAGTCAGCTGAATATGAGCCAGCAGTGCGCTCAGGTGGCCAAGAAGGCCAATGGCATCCTGGCTTGTATCAGGAACGGTGTGACCAGCAGGGCTAGGGAGGTGATCGTCCCCCTGTACTCGGCTCTGGTGAGGCCGCACCTCGAGTACTGTGTTCAGTTTTGGGCCCCTCGCTACAAGAAGGACATGGAGGTGCTTGAGCGGGTGCGGAGAAGGGCGACGAAGCTGGTGAGGGGCCTGGAGAACAAGTCCTACAAGGAGCGGCTGAGGGAGCTGGGCTTGTTCAGCCTGGAGAAAAGGAGGCTCAGGGGCGACCTTATCGCTCTTTTTAGGTACCTCAAGGGAGGCTGTAGCGAGGTGGGGGTTGGCCTGTTCTCCCACGTGCCTGGTGACAGGACGAGGGGGAATGGGCTAAAGTTGAGCCAGGGGAGTTTTAGGTTAGATGTTAGGAAGAACTTCTTCACTGAAAGGGTTGTGAGGCACTGGAACAGGCTGCCCAGGGAAGTGGTGGAGTCACCATCCCTGGAGGTCTTTAAAAGACGTTTAGATGTAGAGCTTAGGGAAATGGTTTAGTGGGGACTGTTAGCGTTAGGTCAGAGGTTGGACTCGATGACCTTGAGGTCTCTTCCAACCTAGAAAATTCTGTAATTCTGTGATTCTGTGATCTGTATCTGAAGACATTTCTAAGTCATTAATTAATTGTAAGTCTGTGTTTTCAGTCAAAACAAACTATTATTTTGCTGAATTTTCCTTCAAGAACTTCCATTCTTTGTTTATGAATGAATCTTAACTAGGTATTAGTACATGTTGGTTATATTAGATATCGTTTCATTTGCTAAAAGACTGGGAGGCACTTTACCTTATGTACTTCATATGATAATTTCTACCTATGTACTTCCTATACATTACATCTCCTTGGAAATTCAGAGTAGAAAGATGTGAACAAAGTATAATACGTCCCATTCGCCTTACACTTGGTTTACCTTACTGAATGGCCATGCTATTTTTTTTTTATTTTTTTTTTTTCCCTCATATCTCATAAACTTTCCACGTCAAATTACTAGAATTACCTGTCTATAGAAAATCTAGTACTTTTGTGAAAAGATTAATTTAATCTCCAAGTCATTGGCATGTTTGCTCATAGTTGAATCCAAAGAAACACAATTTAAGGAGACCGATCAGCTGCCCCATGCTTTATTTGTTCTTGATTTAGTAACTGCAGTGGTCAAAAGTGTTTCTGAAAACCAAAAAATAAATAATAATAATAAAAAAAAAAATCCTAAATTGGACTGAGAGCTGTAAGAATTCACCCAGCATGAAGCTTGACAGATGCTTCATCTCTTGGTCAGAAAGAGATCTGTTGTCTTCAGTTTGAGAAACGCTGTTTTGAAACACTGTATTCATAACAGTAAGTTACCCAAAAGAACAGTAGTGAGTTTCTGGCTGGAGTTTTCAGCCTAGGCAGAGAAGCAACCTCTAAAACCTCTTGGAAAAGTGAATAAACTCATGTCTGTCAGCTAGCCTCAAGGTAACACAATGTCTGAAAGCTGGTTGTGTTGATACTTGGAGAGACAGAAGCATTTACAAAGCATGAAAGAAGTTATAGCAAGCAGACTGACCTGTGCATTTCCACAGGTAGTTGTTATTTTTGTATAAAATTCTAGGGTAACTACTGAAATTCTCTTTAATTGCAGAGTTTGTTTAAGGAAAAACAGCCAGCCCAAACAAAATTTTAAAAATAGCCCTCTATAATCAATTTAGCTCATCAGTTAAATTTAATTTTAACACTTTAAATTTAAGCGTTTAATATTTAATCTTTGTCATTGTGCATTACACTAAAATATTTCATACACCCCATGGAATATTTATCTGTTACCTAAATTTGAGAAAATATTTTTTATTAACTAACTAGTTTAATAGAAAATATATTTCTCTCACATTTTTCCGATATGAATACAATGTGGCAAAATCTATTTCTTAGTGTAAGATATTTTTTTTTTGATAAAAAAAGGAAGACAAAAAAAAAAAAAAAAAAAAAAGAAAAGAAATGGATTCTGTAAAAAGAAATAATCAGGAAAAAATGTTTATGTACATTAATTCTACATGGTACAACTTTTTGGACATAAGTAGTTAACAAGTGTTTTCTAGCTTCAAGTAATACTCAAAGTATTTATCTTTATTTGATTTTCACCTGTGATATACAGAAAAAATAAAAATAAAGATTCAATTGAAACTATGAAAAAGAGTAGGACATGCTGTGCAGATTATTTCCTGAATATAATTTAAAATTTTAAGTCAAACTGTTACATTGTCTTCACTAATGCAATTGCAGATAGTATTCTTCATAATACAATGTGTAGAATGCCCAAGCAGATATCAATGCTGACTGGTGTTCCTCAAGAGTTTTACCACCCCTGAGGTTGTATTGGGACTGCAGTTGTTTAACATCTCTGTCAGCAACACAGACAGTGGGACTGTGTACCCTCAGCAAGTTTGCTGATGGCACCAAGTTGTTTGGTGTGGTTGACATGCTAGAGGGAAGGGATGGCATCCAGAGGGACCCGGTCAGGACTGAGAGGTGGGGCTGTGCATGTGCTCATGAGGTTCACCAAGGCCAAATGCAAGGTCCTGCATCTGGGCCAGGGCAATCCCAGGCACAAATACAGTCTGGGCAAGGAACAGATTGAGAGAAGCACTTACAAGAGGGACCTAGGGGTTTTGGTGGACAAGAAGCTCAACATGGGTAGTCAACAGGCTCTTGTCATATCCTGGGCATCAAAAGCAGCATGGCAAGCAGATTGAGGGAGGGGATTGTCCCACGGTGTTCTACTCTTGTGAGACCCCACTTGCAGTGCTGCTTTCAGCTCTGGGCCCCCAGCACAAGATCTATTGGAGCAAGTCCAGAGGAGTTCACAGAATCACAGAATCACAGAATTTCTAGGTTGGAAGAGACCTCAAGATCATCGAGTCCAACCTCTACCTAACGCTAACAATCCCCACTAAACCATATCCCTAAGCTCTACATCTAAACATCTTTTGAAAACTTCCAGGGATGGTGACTCCACCACTTCCCTGGGCAGCCTGTTCCAATGTCTAATAACCCTTTCAGTAAAGAAGTTCTTCCTAACATCTAACCTAAAACTCCCCTGGCTCAACTTTAGCCCATTCTCCCTCGTTCTGTCACCAGGCACATGGGAGAACAGGCCAACCCCCACCTCACTACAGCCTCCTTTAAGGTATCTGTAGAGAGCAGTAAGGTCACCCCTGAACCTCCTTTTCTCCAGGCTGAACAAGCCCAGCTCCCTCATAGGACTTGTTCTCCAGGCCCCTCACCAGCTTCGTCACCCTTCTCTGGACCCGCTCAAGCACCTCGATGTCCTTCTTGTAGTGAGGGGCCCAAAACTGAACACAGTACTCGAGGTGCAGCCTCACCAGAGCCGAGTACAGGGGGACGATCACCTCCCTAGCCCTGCTGGTCACACTATTTCTGATACAAGCCAGGATGCCATTGGCCTTCTTGGCCACCTGAGCGCACTGCTGGCTCATATTCAGCCGACTATCCACCATCGCTCCCAGGTCCTTCTCCGCCTGGCAGCTCTCCAACCACTCATCTCCCAGCCTGTAGCTCTGCTTGGGGTTATTGCGCCTAGGTCCTGGTCCAGTCAGAAGTGTTGGAATTAGATGCTGGAATTTGGCTGGGGGATTGGAATTAGGTGATATTTAAGGTCCTTCCAGCCAAAACCATTCTATGGTTCTATAACAGAGGACTTTTTGCATGACACCATAGGACTCAATATGGTGGAAGCTTCAACACTGATTTAAATGGAATGGGATCTGGGAAACCAAATTATACATTCACCTTAGTACATATTTAGCCTATCTCTGGTTAGGAAAAGACTCAATTAGACTCTTTTTTTTTTTTTTTTTTCTCCTCATTTATGGTAGTTCTACTGATTTGGGGTCTATCTGTTTATACCACTGATACTATAACAGTCAGAAAATTAGTTCAAGTTACTTTGTATTGAGTGCTGAATAAACATGAAAAACAAGCAAGCAAGTAAACAAACAAACAAATCTACCTGATTGCCTTTTCAGAGAGTTTTACAGGATTTCCCCTTTCTTGTACATACCATTATATAAAGTCTCTAGCACATTACTGATGTTGGAGATTGAGTGTATATATCCCTATGAGAGTTCTCAACCTACAAATGTCTGCATTTAATTTTCTTTATCCACTGGTGCCAAGAGCAAAGCTTATCATGATTTGAACAATGAAAACCTACAGAGAAAGCTGCAAGAAAAATCAATTTAAATCCCAGAAGTCAGAACAGACTACAACCCATCGAAAAAGAAAGAAAAAGGAGGAGAGTAAAGAGGTCCTATTTTTGTCTACACCATCTGTTTGATATTCCTGCTTTCTAGGTACCATGCAGTATCAAAAACCCACTGACTACTGGAGAGACTGACACTTTATAGAAATAACACAGACCAAACCTGCCACATCTGCTGTGCCTCTGCAATTAGCTGCTTCCAAACGATAAAATTCAGTAAGCAACTTCTGCAAAGATGAAATGACCCACCCATCTTTTTTCTTCTTCCTTCTGTTCTGTTCTGTTCTGTTCTGTTCTGTTCTGTTTTGTTCTGTTATGTTGTTACGTTATGTTATTTTCTATGCTTGTAGCCCTTTGGGGATGTGTAATAAGAATAGAACCACAAAGGAAAAAGAAAATGCAAAGCAGAGAGTGTAGGTTTAGGTAAAGTGACAGCTGCCATTAGAGATAAGGTAATTCTACTAAAAGGCTCCAGCAGAGATTAAAAACTATCCCACACTGCCAAGCTGCCAAAGAAAGAAAAAAGCTTGTTTCTAGGTATTTTCTCTGCTGTTCGTGTTCCTTTTTTTTTTTTTTCTTTTTTAATTTTCCTTTTTTTTTTTTTTTTTTTTTTTTGGTGGGAGGTGGGAGGGCTGGTGAAATTTGTAAAGAATTTATCCTCGTTTTTCACTTATATCATCCTATAAATAGCTGGAGAAAAAATAAATAAATCTATTTTCCTTTAAAGAATCCTGTTTCCTTTTTCTGCAGATGTTGTTCTCCAAGCCCAGCCAGCTCCTGTCTTTTTCTGTCATGTCCTATAGAAAAAGAAAGGTAGTAGAAGAAAGGAAGAAATATGGTATACAAACATGCAATTTAAAATGCACATTCAGCCTTTTCTGTCTGTTGGAAAATAAATCCATGCAAACATTTTCTGTTCGTTTTTCCATCTTTGACCAAATTATTGATTCTCCCTTCATAGTCCCTTATCTGTCTAATGAAATGTTAATATTTTAATCACACATTTAAGACAGTATAGTTTCATATTTCCTGACCTGCAGACACCTCGGACAGAACAGCTTGAATCAATCCACCTGATTTGATGATGGGTAGTTAAAGATGTAATAATGGTCACGAAAAGAGAGTCAAAGGATAAGATTTGTGAACATACCACTTCTTGTGAGATCCTGAATAAATCTACATCTATCTCCATTTTTCCATTTGTAAAATAAAGACAAAGTACCACTGGCTGGACTATTCTTTGCTGTGGAGATCGATTTTTAGAAAAAAAAAAAAATAATAAAAACAACATACCAATGCCAAAGTCCCTGCTTACTGAATATAGCTCCTGAAAATAGGTTCAGTGTTAACCACCTCTAGGCTTTGTGCAATGCTCCCACTGTAGCAGATAATGTAGCCTTTGCACCTCTGCACTCCCTGATAGCCAGAAACTAATGCATGCTTTCCTTCACAGGTATTTGAACCTGTTATAACCTAGAAATATGAGTGCCAGCAGATAAATACTAGGAAAATAGCAAACTGATTAAGTTAATTGGATCTGATCTACCCATCAGTGTAATTGGCCAGGATTTTCACTTTAAAGATTGAAACTTTAAGCAGCAACCTTAAAAGACCAAATTACCTTGGAATAATAATTACTAAGGATGCTTAAAATACAATTAAATCCAGCTTTGATCCAATTTGACTTCTATGAAGATAGAAGTCAAAATGAAGACTCTGATAGGAAGGAGCAATTAATACACACTCTAAGGGGTAAACTTGAGCAATGAAGATGACTGTGTTGTTTGGAATTCTCTTAATTTAAAATTCCTGCATATTATTACCTCATAAAGACACTTTTTTTTTTTTTTTTTTTCCTCCACTTCTTTACACTTCTCTATCATCCATCTTTCCATCTAATCATTTTATTATTGTCTATCTTCCATGTTTGCTCTCACAGAGTTCATGGACTTCATCTGTCTATCAGAGATGAATGCCACAGCTGTCAAACTAATGCTTTTCGGCAGTTTTGCTTCTCTATGGAAAGACCAGTTATTGTTAAAGTAATATTTTCATATAAATACCTATTGAACATTTATTAGTTTATTCCATTTGGGAAGGCAGTTAAAAGATTTACTAGAGGACATATAGATGGTAAAACTTTTTTCAAGGAACTATGTTTGACTAGGAAATACCTCATCCTAGTTGGTACCTCATGAGAACATCAACCTGGAGTCTTCTTCAGGTGGACAGTGACTGAGCCAAATGCCAAAATCTCTGGCATTATTGACCAGTGTGGACATCACATGTGTCCATATACACTCAGAAGAATAATTTACTGAAAAGAATTTGTAATATATATATATATATATATATATATATTGTAATGTAAACAGAAAAACAAAATTCAAAGAAATGGAGCTCTTAACTGAAGAGATCTATTTAGTGCTCTTGTACTTCATCAAATTAGCCACTCTATTGCAGTCATTGGAGTAGTTTTCAAGTGGGCAAACACCTGGCTGGTGCATTTAGAAGGCAAATTTAACCATATTTATCTGTTACATCTCTAAAAAACAAGTATTTTCCTTTTATTTATTTATTTATTTATTTATTTATTTATTTATTTAAGATAATAGAGTATATTACTAAAATCTCCTATATACTTACCTTAATTACCTTAATTCATCTAATGACAGTCACTGCATAGTGGAACTAGCATGCTTAAAATTGATATTTTAGCTAATCTGATTCTTAAAATCACAGGTCTAAATCATTTATTTGGTGATGGGACAATCCCTTTTCAAACTTCAGGGAAATGTACAAGACGGACAAAGGCTGCTATGGGCAATATCTTCTGCTGCGACACATGATTAGACATCTGACAGACTTGAACTGGAGTAGTATCCCCAGGCAACCAAACCTATTAACCTTTTTTCAGCAGCTGGCTAAATCTAAAAAGCTCAGCAGTATCAATTTATACATTTGTTCAGTCCTCAATGAAATGGAAGTGGAGTGATTCAAAAGGAAAATCATGTGCTGATCTACAATGTAATATTAATAGCCAAGCTTTGGGAAAAAAAAAGTACAGAAATATCAGCATCACTACCCTGAATTAAACATTTGAAGATAATTAAAACAGAAATAGTATGTACAGATTGCTGGACATCCTGTCTGATGATGTGAATGTGTATAGATGTTGGAACTATAATAAAGAAAATAGAGATGTAACCAGATGTTTTAGAAATGGAAACACATAAGAAGTAGGTAGGAAACTAAGCCAATGAAACTATATATAGAAAATAAGTAATTGAGAAGTTTTAAACCATTACATTAATGACATACAAATAAGCATTTTAGAAAGGGTTGTATGAACTTTTGTCTTAATTTTTTATTAAAAGTAGTCATCTAAATAAAACTGAAAGCCCCAGAGATTAGCAATGTCTTCTTTACTGGGAGAATTGGACCATTTTGTATTCACTGTAGGAGTAAGGAATAACATAACACAAAACAAATAAATAAATAAATAAATGAAAATAAAATAAAACAACAAAAATACTATAATTGAGAAAATAGATGACTCATGCCAAAGGACAAACCCGGCCTCAATTTTTTGTATTATCACCAGGTCACATCGTACATGCAAACAAAAGGAAATGTCAGTGAAATGAAAGGAAGATCAGGAGTGTTCAAAATTGAAAAGAGTGGATCAATGCTGGTTTTGTGTTTTTGTTTTGTTTCGTTTTGCTTTGTTTGTTACATGTTATTATGGGAGAAATCCATATATGGTGTTGCTTTTCTTCCTTTTCCCAAGCTTTGACTTTCCCTTCTTGTCTTCATCCCTTGCATACTCTTCTGAAAATAAATCATGAAATTCAATGAAACCAGCAAAGAGCAAACAATATTCTCACCCATTCTGTTAGTCAAAATACTTGTGCTCCTGGCATTTTTGAGCAAAATGGTTTTGGATTCTTTTTTAGGTTCATTCTCTCTCTCTCTCTCTCTCTCTCTCCCTTCCCTTCCCCCCTCCCCCCCCCCCCCCCCTTTTTTTTTTTTTTTTTTGACAGTTGATTATCAGCTCTGATTATCATTTGTATTCTTTACTGCTAACAGCTGTCAGGCTTCTTATTCTCAATATGGATGATCTCAAATAGCTAGAAAAGGCCTATAAAAACAGTTTTTGAAGTCTGAAGAACAAGAACATGTGGCACTCATATTTGCAGACATCTGAATATAAAAAATATTATTTTAAAGAATGTAAGCATGATGGTAGGCAAAGCTGAGCAGCCACGATGCCTACCACTCAGCGAGCCCTTTCTGTCTTTCTAACCCAGTGTCAGGACACTGACCCAACTCATTTAGACTCTCATGCAGTCATGAACACTACAACAACTGTGTTATTGCTTAACTAGTTATCCATAGGCTATATAAGTTAATAAATTGCAAAGATTTGCTCTGGGCCATATTTCCTTAAAAAGGAGGACCTGGGAAAAAAATGTCAGAAAGTTTGGGGAAAATTTCTTTCCTGCCATTTGCTCATAGGAGGAAACAGTCCTCTGATGATTTATACAGAGGAAAATCAGGAGAGTTACTCCTGCTATAACAAGTCTGTGTATTAACAGATGTGGTATCAGTAAGTAGTGTAGAGACCACAGAGCTGCTATATGTTGTCGGGCTGGTGAAATCTATGTTGTGTACTGCTATTAGTGTCCCACAGTAGCAACGAGCATACCTAAGCATGTTGCATATTCCTGTTCACTAGGCACAGAGACATATTTATACTGCCTAATGAAAAGTGGCGTAAGCAGTCTACAGTCAGCTCTGGCCATGCCAGTTCTCCATGCACCAAAAATGTGTCAAAACAGCATTAACTTAATAGCGTGGCTGAGTACAGAAGCTATTCCAGGTTATAAAATTTGTTATGTTATATATTCAAGATGGAGACCATTTTTTTACATAATGACAATAAGAAAGTGCTACATTATAAATGCATCATATCATATCATATCATATCATATCATATCATATCATATCATATACAAGCTTTAGTTATGCTGGTAATAACCTGGCAACTGTATTGCCATTTATCACATTGACTAGACATGTCCAATCTTGTTTTTCCTTCTCTAAATAGTTTCAGAACTGAGTATATAAAATAAAATAAGCAGTTCAGGCATATATGTTCATATTTGCTCTAATGAATCCCATAAGTGATTCACATGAACTCCTACAACAACTCAAAATCAGTATCAGATTTCAGGTGTTCACTGTCACTGTTCCCATATCTAGTCCAGTTCATCACTCTGACCTTAGACAAGTCATTTAATCTTTCTTTCTATTTCATGTTCACACGTTAATAGACCTGAATGAAACTGCAGTGAAACAGAAAATAGTTTGCTATTATGCTGAAATATTCCTACATTAAAAACATTTAACATAATGATGCCATAAAAGAACTGATGTAGGGCTGCTGGGAAGCTGAAACACAGACTTTTGTGATCACACTGCCTATATTACTTAGATGATACCTTGAGGGTGCTTCCTGTTTATGAGGTGATAACCATTTCCTAAGCTATATAACTCCTGGGTTTATTATGCAAGGGCACAAATATTCCAACTTAACAGCAAGAACTCTTAAGGCATTATACAAAATATTGGTCTTTCCTTTCGTAATCAATCATGCCCTGCTTGATTCCCACATCACTGCAACAGATATTGTGTCTCTATTGTTCAGAAAAGTTAAGTGACTGTGGTGTAATTGCCTGAAGTAACTAGGAAAATAGAACTAACATTCGCATTTTTAAGGAAAAGGTACAGCATTGAAGAGGCTTTCAGGGTAGGACATAACTGCATTACCTGAGCGTTTCCTAGGCTCCCAACCTTAGATGCTATCGCGCTGGGGAAACTTGGTGTGCTAGCCCTAAGGAACAGCACGGAACGTAGAGTGGAGTGGAGACACCACGGCTAGGCTCTGTAATCAGGTGGGGACTCGATTGTTCTTGTGCACAAAGCTGCACTTTTTGCCACCCTGAGCCAAAGACCTGTCATGTTTTGACAAATGCTGCACCCTAGTGTACTTTTTGCTCATTATAATATCATTATAATACCAAAACACACCTCCATCCCAAAAGCTGCCCGCCTCCAAGGTACGACCATCCCTCACTGAGCATGCGCCCTGAATTTCTCGGAGCCTATTACTTTAAACGGAGACGGGAGAACTTTTCACTAATCATAACTAAGATATGCTTGACTAGAGCCACTCAAGCTCCACCTAAAAGATAGAAAATAATATAAATTGGCCTAAGAGAGAGGGGATGTTAGGGAAGATGCCACTGTCAGGGGAGATACCATCCCAAGGAAATACAACATCCTTAGGACCTCCTGACTCCTGGGATCAGTCGACGGGCTGAGCATCTCTTCCCCCCCCCATTGGGACGCCTTTGGGTGAGATCTGAATACTTGCTTATAAATCTCTCTAGAGCCTTTGATCTTTTTAACGCGTTTATTTCTAGGCCATGTACCTGTAACATCTGTAACACCTGTAACACCTGTAACACCTGTGTATTTCATGCATGCTAGCTTGCTTTTGCAGACAGTCACTATCGCTGGCAATCCAAAGGAACCTGATTATCTGTTGCTGTAATAAACCATACTTGAATGCATTGTGATAGCTCTCATTAAGTGCAACTAGGGTAAGGGTGGTTATCCGTGATAGTTCATTGTTCTGAATCCAACCAGACCCCCAGACGGTTAATGCATTTTTGGTGAATGTCCGACTGGTTCAGAACCCTGAATCCGACCGGGCCCATAACGGTTAATCAGCTTCACCCCTTAATGCGACAGTGACACAGAAGGAATTAGCCACATTTCATTTTGCATTTGATCTAAGAGCTCCATGGAACAAGCTGTGTAATACTGCAGCACATACAAGGTTTTCTGGCAGAATAAAACCTGTGAATATAGCCATATATTCCTTAACACAGACATCTAAAAAAATCTAGGATGGATTATAACAGTCCACTTCACATTTAAGTTTAAGTGTCTGCGTGATGAGTCAAAGTTGAATTTAATATTTATAAAATAATTATATCAGATGGAGACAATGTTAATTTGGACTGGAGAAAGAGGTGGCTTCAAGAGAGCAACTCTGATTTATCTTTATCTTTGTAACTTATCTCTGCTGAAACAATTTTTTTCTTTTTTCTTTTTTTTCTGTTAAACTTTTTTTTTTTCCTATTGAATTAAAGGAAGAAAATAAAATCTTTAAAATTATAAAAGTAGGCAAAGAATCCCAAACTAAAGTTACAACAGGGAAATTTTCGCCTATGTGTGCTTTTCAAAAAACAGTTTATACACTACCTTCCCCCTCTGCTCTATATCCCCACCAAAAAAGACAAAATTTCAGAAATTATACGAAAACAGAAAGTTATAATCATTCTTCATAGTTCTTTACCTTTACTTATTTATCAGCTCTCGAAGAAATGTGCATACTTCAGACCTAAAAGCGTTTCAGGAGTTTTTCTACTGGCCCCAGATCCTTCAGGCTGAAGCTACATCATCCTGTGTTCTCTGCTGCCTGCCTTCCTGCCTATGGAAAGATCTGGATAGGGGCCTTTTCATGCCTCATTTGTAAAGCAATCAGACTCCAAATGCCATTCTTGTTTTGAAGGCTCTGCCATACATCTATAGACAAGCAATATGCAGGATGCAGGGCCCAGCTGCAGCCTGCCACTTCACCTTACCTACTTAATGTTGAGAACCTGGCATTTTACGTTTCATAATTATTCAGCTTTTCATTGCATCTACATTACAGAAGGGAAACAAACAAACAAACAAACAAAAAACAGCAAAACAATAACAACAACACCTCTCTCCTCTATAGTATGCATTATATATAGTCTTTCAAGTTATGCCAGCTCAGGAAGATTTTTTTTTCTTTCTCTCTTTCAGAATGAAGAACTGAAAGTTTGCTACTCCCACCTTTTTTTATGTTGAAGGACAAGAAAATTTAGTGCAGATATTTGTTCCCATGGTAGACTTCCTTTTCAGCATGCAATAATGTGAAATTGAACACTCATTTGATTATAAATTCACTCAAAGGAATCACAAAAAGAATCCCCCACAGCAAATGTCTGGAAAGCTCTAGTTGGCTTAAATTGAAACCTAAATCATTTTCTGTTAACAATAGCTTTCCCTTGAGAAATACACCTGTCATGTTAACTAGCACGTGTGGGATGAGACCTCAAGACCAGCAGCAATAAAGTCACTCTCAGCTGCATTGGCTGCTTTGCTCCTTCAATTCCTAAGTGGACTGCCAAGACACTTCAGCACAGCATCAGACACAGGATCTGGATCTAAAGTTAACAGGTAAAATGTCAATTCCAGCTGTCAATGATGATAGGAAAGGAAAAACGAAAGAAAAAAAAAAAAAAAAAAAAAAAAAAAAAAGAGGGGAAGGGAAGGGAAGGGAAGGGAAGGGAAGGGAAGGGAAGGGAAGGGAAGGGAAGGGAAGGGAAGGGAAGGGAAGGGAAGGGAAGGGAAGGGAAGGGAAGGGAAGGGAAGGGAAGGGAAGGGAAGGGAAGGGAAGGGAAGATAAAGATCTTTTATTGAAAAAGGAACCTGTCTTGCTTGAAAATAAATGTAGTTCAGTGACCATCTATTTTATATTAAAGATTTTCTGGCAAGCCCAAAAGAAACAGTAGTTTACAAATCTCCAGTTGTGAACTTTAATATCATACACTAACTTAAAATAAGAACGAGTTGTTTTTTTGTTTGTTTGTTTGTTTGTTTGTTTGTTTGTTTATGGAAGGCTCTTGTGCCTGAGGACAGCATAAATTCTGTGTCATTAGCTCTGAGAACCATTAATTTTAAATGAATAAGGGTAAAACTATATTTAGATCTAGCACCCAGTCTGGGAATTAGGATGTAGAGAAATGGGGTGATGTTCAGACCCTGTTTGACATACAAGTATTTGTCTATGTAGGAGAGGTGCTCCAGACCCTTGATCATTTTTGTGTCCCTTCTCTGAACTTGCTCTAATACTTACGTGTCCTTCTTGTGCTGGGGGACCCAGAGCCGAACACAGTGATCCAGGTGGGGTCTCTGAAGAGCAGAGCAGAGGGGTAGAATCACCTCCTTATGAAGAGCCTCTCATATGAAGACAGACCAAGGGAGTGGTGGTGATTCAGCCTGGAGAAGAGAAGGCTCCAGGGAGACCTTACAGTAACCTTCCAGTACCTAAAGGGGGCCTCCAGGAAAACTGGGGAGGGACTCTTTCTCAGGAAGTGCAGTGATAGGACAAGGGGGATAGGCTTTAAACTAAAAGAGGGTGGGTTTAAATTAGACATAAGGAGGAAATTCTTCACTCAGATGGTTGTGAGGCACTGGAACAGGTTGCCCAGAGAAGCTGTGGATGCCCCATCACTGGAGGTGTTCAAGGCCAGGCTGGGTGGGGCCTTGGCCAACCTGATCTAGTGGTTGGTGTCCTTGCCTATGGCAGGGGGGTTAGGATTGGGTAATCTTTAATGTCCCTTCCAACCCAAGCCATTCTATGATTCTATGATTTCATACCCCTTATAAAAGAAAAATAAAAAGAATTTGAGCCAAAATAATTTCCTAGAGTTGTAATAACAAGTGCAAAACAAAAAGTAAACATTTTAATAAGCACATTAACCTTTGATCTTCAGGATTTATGTCAACTGTGTTGGTGTGATCAATTGCTAACACTTAAGAGCAGGGACTCATGATATGGGAGAGCTAATAACCTTCTTTTGAGAGTTGATGTAATTTAGCCAAGTCTCTCTGGTTCAGCCTGTGAGCAAAGCAGTCACCAATCTGTGCTCCATGTATATGCAAGTATACAGAGAGTAGATTCAGATATTGACCAGTAAAACCTTTCAGCTATCCTTGGTGTAGGACAGACTTTTCCTGTGTTTCTATCCCACAGACCATTCCCCTTCACTAGGAATCCCAATGATAACTGTTTAGAATAGAATAGAATAGAATAGAATAGAATAGAACAGAACAGAACAGAACAGAACAGAACAGAATCAAGAATATATTCAGCCAATTGTCCCAGGAAGTGGCAGAAAGTGGGTTATAAGTCAAAAAGTCTTCTGGCAAGACAAAAAGTAGTTTGGTGAAAATAAAAATAGGAACTTACACTGCTGTATAAGGAAGCGGATGTATACACTGCTATGACACTACAGAAATCAACTACCTGTAGATAATGTTATGTCACACAATAGCCAAAGACACTCTGGCTGAATTAACCTTCACACAGTTTAATCTTGGTTAACCTCAGCTGCCGGAAGATTGAAGCATTTTCTAAGGAAATGCTAGTTCAAGGACTCCTGATAGCTGTCAGAGGTCTGAAGACTCCTTCTGACTTGCACATAGACAACAAGACTATAATTAGCACTTAGATTTTCCCAGATCACACATCTAGCTTAGGAGTATAAGACTTTTGACAATTGGCATTTACAAAATTGAGTGCAGAACTAGGCATTCTCTGCCATCTCTTTGACTTGTCTGGATGCAAGTCAGAGTCTATACAGAACGCACAGAGAGACAGATACAGATGTGTTTCAGCTAAGAATTTCTACTCAAGAGTGAGCTGTATCAGCAGAGACACTATGCTGGGCTCATGTGGGTATTGGAACCATCAACCTTGTCCAGGGTCAGGCTTGAAAGGTGGTCCTGTGTGAATCTCTTTCAACAAAGCCAAAAGCAAGGCCCTGTACCCAGGCTGGGGTAATCCCAAGCACAAATACAGGCTGTTCAGAGAATGGATTCCATCCATTCCTTCTATTCTCCCTGAGGAGAAGGACTTGGAGTTGTTAGTTGATGAGAAGCTTGACATGAGTCAGCAATGTTCACTTCCAGCACAGAAAAGCCGACTATATCCTGGGCTGCATCAAAAGCAGCATGGCCACAGGGTGAGAGAGGTGATTCTCCCCCTCTGATCCACTCTTGTGAGACCCCACCTGGAGCTCTGTGTTCAGCTTTGGGATCCCCAATACAAGAAAGATATGGACTTATTGGAGCAAGTCCAGAGGAAGATGAAGTAGAGGAGGTTTTCTTCAAACACATTCATAGGCCCTGGTCCTCCTGGGGGGCTTTCCACACAGGAGTATCTACTAAAAGAGCAACACAACAGGGCACAGACAATTCACAAGATATCTGTAGTGTATTGGTGTCCTGGTTAAGAGTTAATTTTCCTCCTTGTAGCTGGTAGGGTGCTATGTTTTGGATTAGGATGAGAAGAGTGCTAATAACATGCCGATGTTATAATTGTTGCAGAGCAGTACTTACACCAAACCAAGGACTTTTCAACTTCTCACTCTGTCCTGCCAGCGGGCAGGCTGGGGGTGCAACAAGAGCTGGGAGGGGACAGGCCCAGGACAGCTGACTCAAACTAGCCAAAGGAGTATTCCATACCATCTGATGTCATGCTAAACAATATATAGGGGTGGCTAGCTGGGCTGGGGGGGGGCTGGCTGCTCAGGGTTAGGCTGGGCATTGTTCAGCAGGTGGTGAGCAATTGCATTGTGCATCACTTGTTTTGTACACATTATTATTAGTAGTATTATTATCATTATTGTTATTATTATTGTTGTTGTTATTATTTTCCTGTCTTAATAAACTGTCTTTATCTCAACTCACAGGCTTCACTTTCCCGGTTCTCTCCCCCATCCCAGAGAGGGAAGAAGGAGGGTGAGCGAATGGCCGTATGGTGTTTAGCTGCCGGCCAGGTTAAACCACAATTGGTGACAACTTGATAACACAGGTTAAGGAGCTGATGAGGGAAATTGTTTCTGCTGGACATGATACCTTCAAAACAAGAAGTGTTCAGAGATGTGAGAGTAAGAGACAGCCTTCGATGCAGTGATCGTGAGATGCAGAGAGTTCAAAATTCATCAGTTCAGGACTGTGAGCTGAAGCTTCTGAGTAGAGAGAAAAAGGCAACTAGTGGAATTATAGCCCTGAACTTCAGGAGACCAGAACCTGTTCATGTCTGTAAGAATCTTATAGGATATGGTCCCAGGGTGAAGAGGGGTCTGGATGAACTTGTTGATTTTCAATGAACATCTCCTCCAAGCTTAAGAAGGGTTCACCACAATGAGCAGGAAGTCAAATAAAGTTACAGGAGACTTTCATGGATGACCAAAAACCTCCTGATTAAATTCAAACATAGAAAGGAAGAATTCAAGAGGTAGAAATAGGGACAGGAATCCCAGAAGGAAAGCAGTGTTCAAGCATTCATGGATGGAATTAGGAGAATCAAAATGAACCTGGAGTTTACTCTAGTAAGGGAGCTGAAGGACACTAAGTAGTTTTTTTTTACAGGTATATCAGCAACAAAGGGAAATAGAAGGAGCCCACTGCTGTGGACCCATGCTGTGCACACATAAGTACCCATTGCTGAATAGGGCATTAGAGCTGGTAGCAAGTGACACAGAATAAAACAATGAACTCAGTGCCTTCTTCTCCTTGTTGAGATTTTCCTGAAGAGCCCACAGTCCCTGAGACAAGAGGAAAAGTCTGGAGCAAAGAAGATTCATCCTTAGGTTAAGGAACATTGAAGATGAGTGGACATGCACAAGTTCATGGGACGTGATGGTATGTTGAGGGACCTGGCCTATGTCATTGCAAGGCCACTCTCAACTATCTTTGTAAGTCTGTAGTGAATGGAAGACATTCCTGAAGGTAAGAGGGAAGCAAATGTCTCTGAGTAACAGTTTCAAAAGAGACCAATAATTTCTGATGTTGAATATGAATCTGTTCAATAGCATCAGTCGCATGTATGTGTACAAAAGCCTGAGCAGGCTTTTAAAAAAATTTGAGCATAACTTTGGATGTGACTCATTATAGCTTATTGAGACCTTCCTAATCCTTTCTGAAACTTTGTTTAGAAAGAGAAACATATGACCAAAGGATGTTCCCATATGAATTATAATCAGGTTGCTTTTCCACTGTGATTCAAAGCCAGACATAAGGGAGAACCTATGATGTGATAGAGATAAACTAAAGTTTAATTATCTTTTCTTTTATTTGTAGTTTTTTTTTTTTTTTAAACTAAAAAAATATCAATTATGAAAAAACTATATAGCCAGAAAAAGTGCTAAAGGGTGGTTCCTTCCATATACATGTTCAAACTTGCTGAAAAAAGTAGTGCCGCTTTTTATTCTTATGTGGAGTTTGTCCTGTATATTGTGATTAATGGATTAATGGCACTAAAATAGGATGTTTCCTTAAAATTCAAATTACAAATCAGAAAATATATTGAAACATAACACAATATATTTGAAAAAGAGACTAAAAATGCTGTTTTTGTGTTCCCACCCCATCAAAGACAAACCAAACAGCAGTGCAGAAGTGAGCAATTAACAATCTAAACTGGCCATTGCAATCTAATGGAACAAATTAATTTCAAATGTCTGGTTCCCTTCTAATATAAGTAGTCATTTTAAATCAAATGATGAAAATTCACTAGGTACAAATCCTCTTTATTGTATAAGTGACATTAACATATGTGTTTCTCCTCTTCACTTCTGCCTTTGATTTAAAAGGAAACAGAGATGAATGAACAAGGCAAAGAAAATGCAGTATGTATCAGCCCAGATCCTGATCTTTCTACTCATAGCAAATTACTCAGAGCTTAATCCTGCTTACTTATAAGAAAATACTGAAAGTGTATATTACAGCCATGGCCAAGAATGAAAAATAATATATTCTAAAGGCCAATCAAGAGATAATACCAGTCTATTTTTTTCTGCATAAAGTCGTCTGCTCTTAAGCTTCACTTATGAAGCACCTGTCATAGCCCATTTTCTGTCTTGTAGCTCACTCGACGTTATTTTTTGGCTTCAAGGTCATTCTATTATCACTAACTATATCATCTTCTGTACTGAAAATATGTTCTCTCACACAATTTAACCCCACTGTTACCAAGGCTCACTGGCACCTCAGATCCTCAAAGATGATTTCAGTTAATAGTAGTGGATAATTTACTTTTTTTTTCTTCTCTGAATGGGGAGCCTTTAATAGTTGTTTACTTAGAGATATGGAAACTGATATTTTCAGCCAGGCATCAGGAAACATAAAGCATCCTGAACTCAATGATGAGGTTTGAAATATAAAATAGGGTTTTGAATGTGCATCCGAAGAATGACCCAATTCTCTGTTCTACTGAATAAGTTGCATATGGTACCTCACTCAAAGCAGTGAAGTTACAGGGTAAAAAGATGTTATAACACTGAAAAAAATCTATCTTCCACCAAGGTGGTAATTTTAGCTTATGTCATATGTGTGTCAGTGGCAAAGATTCCTGACATTGAGACTTCATATTTGTCATTACTATATCATCCTACTGTTCAAACTTTTAGCTCCCCTGAGACTTTTCTGGACTGTTTAATTTTCAAGATCACGTATTTTTCTTGAGGCTGTTTAACTCAGAGTTCTGTTTATCTTATTTGGAAAGCATTTTATCTTCCATTTGCTTTAAGATGACATTTATTTCAGAATGTGTTTTCTTAGTAGAAACATTCCTTTATTTTTATTTATTTATTTATTTATTTATTTATTTTTGATGGACTGCTGTGCCATGTCACTAATAAGAGCAATGGGGATATGTAACTGCTGACAGCTTTTGTGCTAAAAGGAAATGTCACTGAGTATAATACCTACTACTGGACAAAACAAAGGAGCTTAGCACTTAATTAATTAGTAGCAATACAGTACTCTTGAATGGACTAGTAGATAGAATCCAGACAACATTTATTTTTTATTTTTTTCCCCCAACAGATCTCACCATTCACACTCTGATAGGAACAGAGACATTTAAGTCTCCACAAAAATTTCTTGTAATTTAAATTTCACTTGACATTTATATTCCAAACATTTCTTTTTGTTTTAGCACTGCTTCCTGATAATTTCTGTATATTGTCTGTGTATTAATAGCAACTGGAGATTAAATTTTTGGGGAAAAATAAGATTAAAGAAAGATGAAAACTATTATGAAATATTTTAAAGAAAACTGTGAATGAAAATAGTCAGCTTTAACTTCATCTCAGATATTGAAAGATGATGAGATAAAAAATCCAGCTTATTTTTTAACTTGGCAGCTGCATACAGCTTGTTCTATGAAAAAGGTTGGATAACATTTTTAATTTGTAACTATAGGCTTGGGTGTAACTATAGGCTTAGACAAGAGTAAAAATTACAGTCTCTCCTCTGATGTCAATAGAAGTCTGGGAAAAAAAAAAAAAAAAAAAGTATAACATTTATGCTGTTATTCAGCTCAAGGACATGGAGTACATCTGTGAAAATGAGAGTCTGAGAGAGCTGGGGCTGCTGAGCCTAGAGAAAAGGAAGCTCTGAGGAATCCCAGACATATTCACAAATACCTGATGGGAGGTGCCAAGACCACTGCTCTTTTCTTTCTCCTCCTGGTTGCTTGGCCATCATCTGTCCCTTTGAGTCCAAGGGTATCTTACTAATAACAAGGAACTGTTGATCTCATCCTCTGGTCATCCAGAGGAGCAGAACTGTAATCACGTATATGACTCTTACGAGAGAAGTAGAATAATATTCTGCTGAGACAGGCAGATAGGTAGGTAATAGATAAAAAGCTCATTTAGAAAATAAATAAATAAATGAATGATACAACACATTTTACCTCATCTTCGTCTTTCCAAACTACCCACAATATATATTATATACTCTTTATACCAGTTGCCTCTTCATTTTCTAGGACATTGTGCTAAAGCGAGATATGGATGATCAGACATTTAAAAGACTGAACAACTCAAATGAAATCTTAGATGTTTTGTTTCATAAATTCACTTTGGTATAACATTCAGGATGTCTTCTCCTCTCAAAGACTGTTATAGAAACAAATAGAGTAAATGGCAACACACACACACACACATATCTCGTGTAGACTGCAAGTGCAGTGAGAAATCTGCAATCTTCTGATGCCACAGGGAAAAAAACAAACAAACAACAAAACAAAACAAAACAAACAAACAAACAAAAAAAAAAAACTAAACTAATTGCTAGAAATGACTGTAATGAGAGAGACTACGAACATAGAACATTGTGTACAAAAGATACAGGCACAAATGGCTAAATAATTGGTGCAAACATGCTGGAAATGGTTTCCTATATACTTAGACATGAGCACATGAGAGGAGAATACAAGACACTCAGAAAGGAGAGAAATAGCAAAGAGAAATAAAAACCATATGAGAAAGAATGATTATGATGATTTTTAATTAGATAAGTCTCTCAGGAAATATAAACGCATTCTCCAGAAGAAAATAAATAAACAAACAAATAAAAATGAAAGCAAAAGGAAACACTGTGGCAGCAGAAATTATATGTTTAAAAAACCTTTATGATCCTTCAAACAGCCACCACCACCTTCAGTATTTGCCTGCCCCCAGCACTAGAATACTATTTCAATTTAAGTAGTTTTACTGTTTGCTTGCAGAACAGAGGGCACTGTGAAAATAATACTTTCAATCATATATACATCTGTCCAGAGACCAGAAATATTGTCACAGGGGAAAAGAAACAGACATGATTTTTCTGTAAGAGACATCTCCTTCCTGTTGGCGTCTTCATCATCATTCTATTCAAAGCTGCCTTAAGCTTTCAGATACTAATGATTTTTTTTTTCTTTTTATTTATTTATTTATTTATTTTAGATTTTTTCTTTTTTTTTTTTCCCATCGGTGATCATAACTAACTAACGTATTTTCAAAGGCAATTCCTCTACATATCTTCACCTATACCATATGCCAAGGGATACTCTTTTTATTATTTATTGATTTATTTTATTTTACTTTCAATGACTTCTGGAAATCATTCTGAACAAGGAAATAATCAGAAATGGAAATTATAGAAAACTGTGATGAAAACTTTTACGTATGATGAATAAGATACTTAAAATCTGCAAAATCATGTGAATGGCAGTAGACCAAACCACTTTGTAAAATGGACTTTGTCAGAAAGCCTATAAGGTTTTTGGGTGTGTAACAGACACAGGATGTGCTGACTCTGTTTAAGGCAACACAGATGTAAAAATGGTAATAATTTGCTGGAGAACCTAGTGTGCAACCAGGCCCTGAAAAATTAACTCAAGACTGAACACCAGATAGCTGCCAGAAGATGTTCTTCTGGATCCATGACATCAATTTTAATCAAAAGTTGCCAGGGGTTTACTGGATTCAGTCAGTATCAGTTCAGTGTACAATGTAGGTATGGTCATAAACTCCAAAGCTTTTTAAAATGAACACTGTTTATACTTCTGAGTCACTTTGGGTGCTTTTGAAAAAAAATGCTGGAAACTCAAGTAGTTTAACTGCTTGATTGTTAGACTGTTCCCTGCATGATTTTGGACTGTGCCAATTCCTTCCCTCACAGGCAGCTCAAAAGTTAGAATACGCCAGGGATTATTCCAAAGAAACAGGATGAATACAGTTTTAGAAGATAAAGGCACTTCATGCTTAAGTATAGATGCAACTTATCTGACCTTAGCCAAAATATGTAGATTCTGATGTAGTCCGATACATAGCTGTGAGGATTGAAATGGGAAAGTAGGAGTGATTTGTACTAGTTAAAGACACAGGTTTTCAAGTTAACTGCTTGAAACCCCACACTTCAATGCAGAGAACTTAGCACTTCTGAAGATTGCATCCTATTTCATGTTTGTTTGTCTTCTAAAATCAACAGGGACACAGTGGCGCCAACATCACTCTCTCTATCAGCTACTTCCACTAACAGAAATGCTGAATCAATAGCTGTGAAAGTCTGTGGATGTTTTGGAAGGCACTGAGGATTTCCAAACTTTGCTATGAATAATAGAGAAGTATTTATATTTTGCCTACTTCTGGTTTCTTCTGAGGTCTGAGTATCACATTTCCTTAAAGAGAATGAGAAGGATGGCTTGTTTATAAAATAAGCTTGTTCCACATGGTGGGTTCTGAACCGGCAGGGCTACAGATAAACAGTCTGGGCTGAATCTAGAGAAGACAAGCACAAAGAAGTGTGCTTTCTGCAATTTTGTCCCACAGATGCCTGCCTCTTTCGCCTTGAGTATGGTACTGTTGAACCAAGAAACAAGAGCAAACTCAGATGTACTTTTGGATACGTCTAGATTGGCTTATGCTGTGAGATTTATTATAACATATATATTTTATGCAAATTGCCTTTATGTACACTCAAGCTCACCCATTGTCCATCTGTACTGAAGCTAGTGGAAGAAGGGCTGCTGCTGACTTTGAACAGATCCCAGGACTTTTCTCATCATTTCTGATACCACCTTAATGCTAGTGGTTAATGAAAGCAAGTTACCACCTTTCAACCCACTGAGCAAGAAACAGTGTCCGCTGGTGCTAGCAGCCTTTTTCAAATTTTTATTGTACATGTTATACACGCTTCTTGGTTATTACTAGCTCCCTGCTCCCATCAACAACAGTAATTGCAACCTATTTCTGTAAAGTCCATTGCATTGGTACATTTCAACAATGCCCCAGAAAGAAGGCTACTCCAGCTACTGTATGTATTCCTCTGGTTTATGAATCAACTTTATGATTTTAATTTTGAAACTGTTATTAAAGAGACAGATTGCATTTAATAACAATTTTAGTGTTGCCTGCTGCTCTAACCAGCAAGCAATAAAGCAAACTAAAATTAAAACAGAAATCTGCTGCTAGGAGGCACGCACATACAGAAGGTGGCGGTTTGTTTTTCTAACCTCCATAAAATATCAGCAGGCACAGTATTTCTGTCATTGTGGTGCTTATTCTCATGGCTGCAAAACAAGCTGCATGTCCTGGGAGTCGTTTTTCCAATTAAAAATAAACCCCAATAACCCCCCCTCCTCCCACACACACGTTTCTCTGGCTGTGTCCAGCACTTAGGCTGATCATGTACACTGTCTGTAAAAATTTTCTACCCTGAAGTCCCTGCATGTCCAAAACGTCCTTGGTATTTTTTGCATATGATTTTTTTACTCGGCATTCACCAGAAATGTAGAATTTACTACAGTTGAATGAATTTCTGAGTGGTTGCTGCTATACATAGTGACTCACTGTCAATCACAGAGCTTCTGAATTAGCACTTCTGAATTGACCATAACTCCTCACTAAATTATATAGTGGAAAAGATTATTCCAAGAACATTCTATTGTCAAAAATAATTTCACTATTCAAGCCTTAAGTGAGCAGTACTCTCCTGGTACTTTAGAATGAACCCAACAATAATGTTTTTCTTTATGTGGCAAAATATTTATTAATCCTCAAGAGACTAGGTTTATCTGGAATTTATTGGGAAATAGTGGACCTCTCATATCAAAAATCTGAGATGAAATATCTTACAGGAGAAGACTCTGAAGATTACTACTGTAATGCTATCACATAAGCAGTAAGATCTATGGGGTTTTCTTCAATGTTTTTACATTGTGGTACAGATAAGCAATGGTATGTTTTTGGCCCAAGTCAACTCATAATCTCTCAAACCAATTCCATAAATCACTGAGTGTTGACATGGGTAAGGACTATTCCCCAAATCAGCTGATGTGTTAATAATTTGGAGCCTGAAAGTGTTTGACAGTATGCATACAGAACCTTTCTATATTTATTGATTACAGTACCAGAGAATGGTCCTCATATAAAAAAAATATAAAACATTCTTCAGCATACAATATTTCACATGGTATTGTCCTATTAAAACCTCTCTTGTTTCTCACATTTGGAAAGCAGTGGAAAAAGTCAGTTTGTAATCTCTGGGAAATAAGAAAAATGTCTGTCTAAGTGCTTCATTATGCAGCATCTACAAGGTGTGCTACACACGTGTAGCACTTTCTTCATTATTCTTTAATCCCTATAGAAGAACGCTAATCATCACTGTCCTGTGGACAACAGTATTGAGCAACTAATGCATTGGAAAAAATACTGCTTTGCTCTGATTCTGCAGTTTCAAGTGTAACTATTTTCCAGTGTTCAGTGTTACAGTCATAGGAAATCTGAAAGTCTGCTAGGTGATGCTCTACATGATTGCTGTGAGTGGGACTGGGACCCCCACTTTTGGGGTAAGGCATTGTCTTCATACATGTATACTTTTGTATACTTTCAAGCAGCTCTGAGGGTGCTGTGAGTTCTGCAGAACTCAAAAAGGATTTGGGGTGAAAGGACAATCACGTAAGCGATTCAGCTAAAATTCAATAGAGAAAAAACACATCTGGTAGTCAGACACATTAGCAAAGAATGACAGGAAGATGCAGCTTAGGTTAACCAGAATCTCCTTTCTCAATTTGATACTTCAATATCCCGCTTTATTTAGGAAAGAAATGGTGTTTAATAACTGCTGCCAGAATGGAGAATTCCTAAACTTGGGTTGCAATGATACAGAATGATTCATGCAAGAATGGGCTGCTCCCTTAGAGCAAGATGCTAATCTTTAGTGCTTCTGTACATGCATATATATTACTTTTAATTTCCTACTTTCTGTTTGCCTATAATAAAATTTCAATTAGAGAAAAAGAGAGAAAACTTCTGTTTGCACACATATTCGAGTAATTAGTGACAATAGAAAGACAATGCAGCATAGTTTAATAGGGCTTTTAGCAAAATATTATTTTATCTCAGTTTGTTTGAGAATGGCAATGCTTCTTTAAGTAAATATGAACTACTATATGTGAATCAGTTGTGTACAATTTTCTTTGTGAGTCAGAATTACAATGTGTAAATATTCTAGATGCCACTCTTTAAAAGAGAGTAACTTGCATCCACAGAAACCTCTACTAGCTTGGAAACTGTGATGATGCAATATGATACAATAGTAGGAACGTGTAATGTTGCAGTTGCTTAAAAGAGAAAGGCAGAAAATAAAGAAATGTGAAATCTAGAAGTCTAGTGTTTTTAAGGCTTGTGTTGCTCTGCTTCTTGATAATGGGACATTTGTCCTCTTCATGTTGGAAAAGCTAGGGTGACTCCCTGATGCCTTACTTGACACCATTTTTTTTTTTTTTTTTCAGGGGCAACATCTCTGTACTTCTTTGGTTCTCAGGGAAGAGGCAATTATGAATGGATACACTAACTACTGGAATCAATGAGAGTTGTTTAAATTGACATCTGTGGACATTGTCTCAGATCCTATTTTTAATGAGTAGGTGAGGCATTGGCAAGCCAATCCTAACATCATTAGGTTGTAGTGTAAAGCTGGCTTTGGTAACCTCTTGAAGAGGTGCATCTACTGGAGTCAGAAAGGCATATTTCCACATGCCAAATTCAGCAGTTAGCAGAGTGAGCTTGGTTATTGAGCATTAAAATGGCTAGCAGAACATAATAGAGACAAATTAGATTTACTGAAGAACCTTGAAAGCAAAGTATTTATGGTTTTTGTTCATATTTTCCAGTACAGCTGATGAGAACCCTGTCAAAAAATGCCCATGGAGAAGCAAGGCCTGTAATATTTAAATACAGCTTCATCAAAACATCTCCAATCCAAATGGTGCAATAAAGTTATTTTATTTACAAGGATAACATCCAAACTGTACAGAAAATGCTCAATGATGCTAATCATGCTAATTATGTCCTGATTGCTCAGTCATCCTTTTTTCCTCTCTGCATGCATGGCCAAGTTCCCTTCCAATGGAATCTAGTGTGGAAGACAATACAAAAGGTCTTCTACTGATTTATGTCATTTAGCCAAGTTGTATTTCCAGACTGGAGGAATGCTTCTAGCCCCAACACTGTAAATTAGGCAGTGATATTAGTCTTACCTGGCCAGCAGAGGTCAATAAACATGATACAGTGAATATCCTTCCAAATCTCAGCTACTGTCTGGGCTGAATACAGTACTGGGCATTAATCAGTTAAATCCACCAACAAGGACTTCAGCTGATCCTTGAGAAGGAACTATGTCTTCTAGTCAGCACACTGCGGTGACAGCTTGGGCCATGTGTGTGCACAGAATCCTTTCAATTAGGGACAAGTCTCACTACTGCATTGCAAAGGAAGAGGGACAAAAACTTCTCACATACTCAATGACAAATTAACTTTGCCCCTAGCAGACTTGAAAGAGATCCCATTGATTGCAAAATTGTGCCAATATATATATCTTGTTTGAATATTCATTTTTACAATTTTTTTTCCTTTCAAAAACAAGAGAAAACAAGTATTCTGTTCCATGGGATTGAAGACTGAAAGGTGTTAACTGCAGTCATTAGATGACGAGTAATAAAAATAAAAATAAAAATAAAAATAAAAATAAAAATAAAAATAAAAATAAAAATAAAAATAAAAATAAAAACAGAACACCACTTCAGCACACAGTTTTACCAACTCAGATAATGATTAACAAGTGCCTTATAAATACACGATATGCAAACACACCTAGTGTTAATATCAAAATATACTAGATGCCCTTATGCAAGAAAAGTCATTCATACAGTAGGTACATATTGTGTCGTTATCATGACAGAACTATATAACAGTTTTTCAGAGTTAAACATGGTGACACATCCTTGTGCTTAAAGCTCAAGTGGCAAATAAACTCCAGATTCTCTGGAGCACAGCAAATGTTCTGTGTTCATATAAAAATGGAAAACCTTGGAATAAAATACTCAAGACAGACTAGGAGACTCTACATGAAGATAAACAAATACAAAAGAAAAAAAAAAAGTAAACAATTTAATTTTCTAGCACATGTATATAGAAATCTGATGCAGAGACTGTACAAGTGGAATGAAAACATGATATGAATACTACTGGTCTTTAAATGGTAAAAATGCTAACTGAAAATCCCAAAGGTGCATACATGGACCTAATTCAATCATTCATAGAATCACAGAATATGCTGAGTTGGAAATGACCCACAAGAATCACCAAGTCCAACTCTTGGCTCCACACAGGACCATCCAAAAATCAGACCATGTGTCTGAGAATATTGTCCAAACACTTCTTGAACTCTGGCAGCTCGGTGCCATGACAGGTTCCTGGGGAACCTGTTCCAGAGCCCAACCACCCTCTGGGTGCAGAACCTTTCCCTAACACCCAGCCTGACCCTCCCCTGTCCCAGCTCCATGCCGTTCCCTCAGGTCCTGTCTCTGTCCCCAGAGAGCAGAGCTCAGCACCTGCCCCTCCGCTCCCCTCGTGAGGGAGCTGCAGGCCGCCATGAGGCCTCCCCTCAATCTGCTCTGCTCTGGGCTGAACAATCCAAGTGACTTCAACTGCTCCTCACATGTCTTCCCCTCTAGACCCTTCACTGTTTTGATACTCTCCTTTGGACATTCTCTTGTACTTTCATGTCCTTCTTACGTTGGGGGTGTGGTCTTACCAGTGCCAAGTACAGAAGGACAATCACTCCCTTAGTCCGGCTGGCCACACTATTTCTGATACAGGCCAGGATGCCACTAGCTTTCTTGGCCACCTGGACACACTGCCAGCTCACATTCTGCTGAATGTTGACCAGCATGACCTTTTCCTTTCCTCCTGGGCAACTTTCCAGCCACTCTTTCCCAAGCCTAAACTGCTGCATCAAGTTGTTTTGACCCAAATATAGGACCCAGCATTTAGCCTTGCTGAATATTGGATTGGACTAGGCCAATCAATCTACCTTTTCCAGACCCATCTGAAAAACTTTTGTATTGTTTAGCAGATTGACAGAGAAAGGGAGTATAAAGCATTGGAGAGTAGCAGTTCTGTTTGGTTTCAAAGAACCCCAACAAAAAAAAAAAAAGCTAGTCTTTTCTGGAAATCTGAATCTTGGAGCCTAAAAATTCTGTCATTGTCCCTGGGTAGCACTCCAAATGCACAAAATAAAAGATTCTCTGTCTGTCATGTAAAACTCTGCAGCTCTATGGACACATCTGTTAAGCTGCTGGATGAAACAAAAAGAAAGATTCAAGGAGAAGTTATATAAAAAGTCAACACATCCTGTAGAAAAACAATCTGCAAAACACTGAGGTGCAGAGACTATAAGCAGTGACAAATACAGTGTACCAGGGAGAGAAGCAGGTAAAGTACCAGAAAAATCATGACACCTGCTAGGAGAACTGTTGGATACTAACCTGAACTGATAACACAAGTCATGTTGTTCTGTTCCCAGTTATATTTAGACTTGATATTAACCAAATTACTGAGGACCCTAAGCTGGAAGCTTCTTAGTGATAACAGCAACACTCTGGCATTGCTATCATGAAATAACAAGTCAAATAAAAAGTTGAAAGAGTGGAGATTTCCTGGATTTCATAAAATTAACAGGTTCTGGAGGCACTCTAATTTCAATAACTGCTTGTTGGATATGTTGGTTGGACAGAAGAAAGAGTTAAATAGATTACTTCTATGTATCTTCATTTCTATGTCCGATAATAGTAATAATAATGCAATTATAATAATAATTGATAAGTAGAATAATAAAAATGTGATTACTCCAGGGTAATTTTAACAGTGAGAAACAGAACTGAATGTTGGGAACTGGTGCTTAAAGGTTTTTTGTTTGTTTGCTTTTTTTTTGTTTGTTTGTTTGTTTGGCTGCAAGTTCACAGACTTTTATTCTATCTCCATTAAATAGTTCACATGTCTAATGTAGATATCAGGGTTATACAGAAACTCCAGTTTGGATAATTTTTTACCTTAGCAGCACTACTTTACCTGTCAGAGAAGGCACACTCTAGGTTAGACGGAAAAGCCAACTACCCTTTAAGATATAAGGAGGACACAAGGTCTGTTCCTTTCACTCAGGAATGAACAATTTAACCTCATGATACTGTTCCTTTTGAAAATCATTTTCTCACCTTCTTTATCTCAGATTAGAGTCAATCTTTTTTCTCCTCTATTACCCTAGATTTAGACAACAGCATCACTCTTCCCTAAAGGTTTCAGCATTTCTTCAACAGACCTTCTGCAGCCTAGTCTCCCAAGAATGCCAGTATAATAAATACCCGACACTAGTCATCAGGACCTTACCTTCTCCTCATTATCATTTTCCAGGAGATACTCCTCTATAAAGATGCAGTTATAAATACCTTTCAGCACTGTTTTATAGTTGCCTGTCATTCTCTTGAATAAATGTAGGGCTTTCCTGTGCTTCCTCCACAGAGTTACATAGAATTTTAAAGTCTTCTTAATTAGTGCCTTGAGGTTATGTGGGACCAAAGGTAGATGTTGCTGCATTTAGCTGTTTTGATTTTACAGGCTCCTTCTTAACAAGAAAACAAATAAACAAACAAATAAAACACATCAGTGTTACTGGGGATTCAGTCCCTTTTTGATTTATTAGGCAGGAACTGTCTCCCTGGATATTAATAAACTGTCAAAGACCAGTTCCTGTTCCATTTTAGAAAATTATCCTGCCATTTAAATTTTGTGACTGCCTGATTTTTTCTGTTGCATGTGGTGTCTAAGTCACATTAGGCTTTTATTAATAAAGAATTCTTTCCCAAGTAAGATGACGTACCCTTCCAGATGAATTAAGGGTTTTGATCATCAGATGAAAACAAACAAACAAACAAGAAAACAACCGCAAACCCCAACAACCTGTTTCAAAATGATGCTGCTGAGTCCTTGAAGAAAACATGTTGGACCTTCCAATTTTGTTGCTAAGGTCAAGATCTCCCATAACATCAGTAAACAAAGCAATGAAAACAAGATCATGTGTCATGTTTCTGTGAGTCCATTAAGTTGGTAAGGTACCAGCTTTCATTAGCTCTGTGGATGATCTTGGTCATCATGTCTTTCAAATTACAAGTAGATAATTCAGTCTTCAAAGTCACTTTGGAGATATCCTGATGCTGTAGTAGGAACTGTAGTAGGAACTGCCCACAGTTTCATCTCCAAAGCAGTCTAAATCTATATTTTTCACAGAGCATCTTTTTGACCATGGCAGAATGTTGCAGTAGACTCTCCCTCCAGCCCCTCCAATTGTTGGAAAATGTTAAGAGCTGTAAGTATATGAGGATGCTGATCATTTTTCATGGCTAAGACCTTTGCAGAACTCTTTGGAGCAAACAGTGAGTATCTCCTCTCCTCTCCTTCTCCCATTCCTACTCCACCACATTAACAGATGAAGTACTGAAACTCAAATTTATATTCAGATCATAGCATTTTGTATCTCTGAGGTTGCAAGAAGAATGTCTCCCTTCATCAGGAAGAGCTTTAATTTTTACCAAAAGAAAGAAAGTTCTGTGATAGTCAGACACAGAATCATAGAGTTGTAGAATCAAAGAATCATAGAATCACAGAATTATGGAATGGTTTGAATTGGAAGGAATCTTGAAGACAATGCAGTTACAACTCCCCTGATATAGACAGGGATGCCGTCAACTAGATCAGGTTGCCCAGGGCCCCACGCAACCCAGCCCTGAACACTTCCAGGGATGAGGCATCCACAACTCCTCAATTACCTGTTCCTATGTCTTACCACCCTCTGAGTGAAGAATTTCTTCCTAATATGTAATCTAAATATTCCCTCTAATTTAAAAGAATTATACCTTGTCCTATCACTGTCTGCCCATGGGAAAAAAAAAAAAAAAAAAAAAAGCAATTAGATGCAAGTTAACCCTGTCTTGGTGTTCATTCAAACCTCTCTTCCTATTAATGTATCTATTTCCATTTATTTATTTATTTATTTATTTATTTATTTTTACATTAAACAGGACCAAACACTAAGCTTCATGGATGTTCATCCCTTCATTACAATAAACTCAAGGCTAGAGAGACCTCCAAAGATTAGAATTGGAAAGCTTCCTATGCAATAAATCTGCTAAAAATAAACCAATTTCCTTTAACTAAGGCACTGGTGTCACAGTAATTCTGAGAAGTCTGATAAAAAATATCTTCATCCCTGATGTTTGAAGGGAGTCCATAAGAAATTATGTTCATATTTTAACAAAGGCCAATCAAAGTCCAACCCAAGACATTGCATTTATCAGAGTGGTGCTGAAGGAGCTCTTTGCACCAAGGACCTGAGACTCACTTCTCAGAATAGAGCTTTGGTTACATGACCTTTAGGTATTATCAAGAAAGGGCATATAAACAGTCAGTTAGAAGAAAGAATAGTTATCAGTGACCTGAAGTCTTTGACAATCATGTCAAAAGACATAGTCTTGGTGGAGAGGAGTTAATCTAACCTAGTGACAAAGCCTAGGGCAGATAAGAGGACAATGAGTTGAGATGTTATAACATTTAGAATTAGCACACAGAACTAGTATAGTTTATGCAGCTTGCAGGACTGTAGGGATGGGTAAGAAATCTCATCTTTCCTTTCTACAGTAGAAGAAAAAAACTAGAACATTTTCTGGAGCATAAGAACTATCGTGAAATAGTATCATTGCTAAACCAGCAGTTCAGGAGAACTCGCATGGATCTCTGGGATGTCCATGCTCTTCTACTGACACCTGGTGGCAAAAAAAGAGAAGGAATAAATTGGATAAAGATGGCTGACAATTTGTTTTCCCTGGACTTGTAAAATTAATCAGTTTCCAAGTTAATTTACATGTCCACACTGAAAACAGTGTTGAGCAAATGCATTCTGGCACCTACTTTTCCTGAAGCTTGTATTGAGTTCATCTTAAAACCATCTGGCAAGACAGCCACATGTTTTTTGGAGCAGAGCCCTGAGAACGGTGGTTGTGTTTCTCATTCTCTATATTATCAGATTACAAGAGGAGTGGTCTGGACTGCAGCTTTCACTGTACTTTGCATCAAGCTCATCAAGGTGTGATGAATTGCTGATCAACAGACCAAGAATTCCTCCAACACTACATATTTCTGCTGCTGGTATGCTTAGCGGTTTTTACAGTATCTTGTTTGCAGAGCAACATTGCTGGAATATTTTCATGGTTTTCTGAGGTTTGAGTTCAAATCTTGGTCACATATTAGATTTGGAATCTCTGTTTCTTTTTCCATCTTCCTCGTAATTAAATGTAAAACTAAATCAGGCTTTTGGGACTGATAGTTTTCTTCTCATGGGAGAAGCAGCAAAATGGTATCTAGCAATATGCTAAGGGTAGTTTGTTTAAGTTATATTCTGAAACCATACCTGGAACAAACCCAGTCATAAAGTGCTAGTAAATTGCCAGTGCTTCCAGAAATCTCACTTTCCCACTATTGTTTCCAAGAAAGCTACTTCATCCTAAAACCTCCTCCCATGTTTTGAGGAATAAACAAAAGCTGCTATCCATGAAATTCAATAGTCAGGAGCCACAGACCAAACAAAAATAGTAATCTTTCTTCCTACCATATACGAAAGATTTGTCCCATCCCGTTACGTCTGCCACCATTATGCAAGCCTCTAACTTTTGGTAAGTAATTAGCTTTAGCTTGCTCCAACAGCAGCTATTTAATGCAGTGTGTGCTGTGTATGTATAAAATTGTGACATCTGCTTCTTTCATTTGCAAATAAAATTAAACATAACTAATAATTAATTGTCCCTTCATCAGCAGTGTCAAAACTGAAAGATGATGAATTTGAACAATATTCATTTCAGAGTGGAGATATATTCTACAGAGTATGACTGTAAGCACTGCATAGAAAGGAGTATTTTATGAATGAAGTTTGTCAAATGTTTATTTAATTGCTGTCTGAATAGTGTAAGGCATTATAGATGAACTCCTACTCACTACTGTTACACATGAAAATAACATTTAATAAACTCCTTCCTGTCCCAGACAACAGCAAAATCCATTTGGGAATAACCTCATTTTCCTCTGTACAGATCATCCAAGGCTATAGAAAACTGGGACCAGTATTAGTTCTTCTAATAGGTAGAACTTTTAATTGATTAAATCTACTCACTTAGTACCTTTCCTCAAGAAATCTATTAACATAAAATATTAAAAGAAATGGGGAAAAACAGTCACAACAACAACAAAACTCAACAAACTTCTCATTGCAAATAAATGAACAAAAAGAGAAACTACACTTTAAAGAAAGAACCACAAAAGAGATTATATTTCCCAAATGAAACCCTTATCACAAAAGCTCAGTACAACTATCTTCTTGTTTACTCTGTATTTCCCCAGGGAAAATGAAAAAGGATAAACAATGGTGTGACCCAAATTACTAGGTTCTTAGCAGGGCAAGTATTTAACATATTTACCTTGTTTTGCCTCTCCCCACCTCACCCATGTTTGGATTGCACAAAAAAAGAAGATCAAGAAATAAAATTATTTGTGGCCTGGATTGAAATGATGTCATTAACTACACCAATTTTGTGTTTCAAGTGATTTTGTTTTTAGGTTAGGTAATTGTTACCTAACACAGAGAAGAGAAGTTGGCAACTACAAAAGCATCTGAAGGGTAAAAATTTGTTCAGGTTTGGAGTTGAATATATATAGAGATATAATTTATTCTATGAAAAAATACAAATAGATCTAAATACCACATACTGCAGGCCTTGGCCACACACATGGACCTGTCCTTCAGTCTTGTTGCTAGTCTTCATCAGTAACAGTTTTAGCTATTCATAACTTTGTAAAGCCAGTGATATGAGTTACTGCTCCATCTGCACCATCCTTGTGGAAATATGCGTGTCAGATGCTGCTAGTTAAACGGGATTCAAGTTAAAGGAGAAAGAACAAGCTATGAAAATACTCGACAGAGATTTCAGCTGGCTCCTACTCTCCTTAGAGTACTATATTTTGGAGTTACTTCAGAATAGTTTCACTTCTTTGTCTCCTGGGAAACAGAAATCCCATGTCAGTCATTGTAAGTAAAAAGGTTGATGCTCAGAGACCTTTGGATACTTTCTGGTTTATGCTCAGTATTAGGGCTACAGTCACTGTAAAGCAAATATGAAACATAACTGATGGGGATGACATAACTTTCTCCAATGCTTGGAGAGAGACTCCTAGAGATGAGAGGTGGCAGAATCACTGCAAAGTAATAACACACTGCCTTGTGAGCAAACCTGGAGGAGAACCTTTAGGGATATGGCACTGGATAGCACTGGAGACATCCCCAAAGTCTGTCTGGGTATTTCATTCTCTATACAGCAACCCCTCTAAGCCTCCTCTAATGGTGTCAGGATGCAGCATGAGTTTTCCTGTTGCAGGTGAAGGGTACATTGTTTTATACTGTTTTTATAGGTATGAGTCAATTTAAGCTACCCATAACTTTGACCTGAAATCATAGAATAGAATAGAATACAATCATAGAATATCCTGAGTTGGAAGGGACCCTTAAGGATCATCAAGTCCAACTCTTGACACCGCACAGGTCTACCCAAAAGTTCAGACCATGTGACTAAGTGCACAGTCCAATCTCTTCTTAAATTCAGACAGGCTCGGTGCAGTGACCACTTCCCTGGGGAGCCTGTTCCAGTGTGCAACCACCCTCTCTGTGAAGAACCCCCTCCTGACGTCCAGCCTAAATTTCCCCTGCCTCAGCTTAACCCCGTTCCCGTGGGTCCTGTCACTAGTGTTAATGGAGAAAAGGTCTCCTGCCTCTCAACTCCCCCTTACGAGGAATCCTTAAATACATTACTTAAATAAAAGTTGAAAGGAAGGAAGAATAAGAAATTCTGATCCAGTTAATATTTGCAACTCCCAGAATAAAGTACTTTCACTTTGTAGTTTTGGTTTAGAGAAGGATTTGGACACCATTCAGAGGAAAGGAGGTGATGATCATTGTGCCTTTTACTTTTATCCAGTAGAAAAGAATGGTATCCTGGGAGAAAGAAACAAAATAATTTGAACATGCAAACTGAGCAAATACTTTAACACTGGGCTATAGGACTTAAAAAGAAATGGAAATATATCTGTCTTGTTATTGATTTTGCTTTAGTCTCCTTACGAGTCTAACTGAAAGACCAAAAAATCTTGAAAAGCTATCTCCATATTTGCTTATTTATTTATTTAAAATGGTCATTTCTCATATTTTAAACATTTTGGGGCATTTTACAACATCAAATATTCCATTTGGGGGGAATCATATTCACAATATATGTCAGGAAACATATAAAGAATGAAAGATTTTATTTTTTCTCCACATCTTCGTAGTTAGGACTTTATTCATCTGGAGGCTAGGAAACACAGAATCTACTAAGGCTGCTCTAGTTTTCAAAATTGGACCTTTATATGCAAGGGAACAGCAACTGGAATCCAGAATCCTTACACCTGTAGTCATGAAATACAAAGGCACCAAGGCACAAAACTCACTCTTTTCCTTCCACACAGTATATATTTATTTATTTATTTATTTATTTATTTATTTTTTCTGACTCTGTATTCTGTTTGTTCTAAAACTATATTAGTCCAGACATGCACATGAACAAGAGTGCTTCTGAGGAAAATTTTAAGGACCTTCACATAGCCACCAGGATAAAATAAAAGTAAAATCACTCTTGTAGATTCTACTGTCAGCCACATTCTGAACATACAGCATTCTTTACCACATTAAAGTCTATATGCAGGGTTACACACTGCAGATAAGCTACTTTAATTGGCTTTCCCATTGCTGACAGTGATAGTTTGAATCACTGGGTTCTTTCACTTCTCACATATGCTTAAAGACATTAAATTTCTTTAAAGTCCAGAAGCTTTTTGTAAAATATATCTAACAATCACACAAATGCTAGAGTTGTACTGTTATGGCTCTTTAACCAGGATACAGATGCCCGGATGGGATATTCCTTACATGCAGTCACTGTGAATTAGCACAAGACTGGTACTTTTTTTTTTTTTTTTTTTTTTTTTTATGTGTGTGTGTGTGCTAACTCTGGCCCTTGTTAAAGCTGTAGTGCTTTAAAACTATAGACAAGATTCTTTCAAGAAAAAAGATTTTCAGAAAGTGGTATTATTAAGATACTTGTAGGATTTATTTATTTATTTATTTATTTTTCAACTACACATGATTTACTTGTGTTTCAGAGTGATAAGATGTACTTTCACTGATATTCCCTTGGTATAACTCTATGTCTTTATCTACTGAAAGCGCTGCAAGCCAGAGCTCTCCAGAAAGACCATATAGTTCTGGATGAATGTAATAAGGGTCTTTTCTCTCTTAAATGGAAGTACATGATTCCTGTCACTAATTGAAATTGCACATGCACATCAAGGGGCAGAATACATGCTTGTAATGTTAATACGATCTCCCATAAATGGATTGTACTTGTAAATAATCCCCAAAGTTTTGTACAGTCCCCATATTATTTCATCAATTGTCATTATTGATAGAACAAGCAGGAAAGGTAGGCATAATTTACTCTTATAAGGTGCATAGTTCATAGGAAGTATGTGTATGCTCATCCCAACAGGACTGTAATTACTGTCTATTTGCTTCTAGTTTCAGATAAAAATACTTTCCTGGAGATGACTGCATACTGTAAAATATCATTTTCAAGTGCCAGTATGCTGGGAAATATCATTAAAAAAATTGGTAGTATCCCACGATTTTTTAGAGCTTCCTGATCCAGACAAACCAATTTCTTTACTCACATTTGAAAGTCATGTGCCAAGCCCTTTTATAACAGATGGTTTCAGATTCACTAAGCCAATGTGTAGGAAGTTGGAAAGTATTTACACTTTGGGTAGAATAGACTCACAGGGAAAGCAGACTCTAGACAAATTTTTAAGTATTGGGGTATGTGAGACATCTGGTTCTCTCTCAGTATGTTAAAAACATTATTTTATCATTTCATAGAACAAGCAATACATCCAGCTGCAGCAGGAGCCTAGGTTTCCCTTCTGTTCCAGGGGAAAGAAGTAAGAATCACACCTGCACACATCCAACTTCTAATTGGTGACACTTTTTTTTTTTTTTTTTTTTTTTAATCTATCTAAATGGAGCAGTTTTGGGAGGAAAGACAGGAAGACAGGATTTCCTCAGTCCTCCAGATAGCTTGATGGGCAGGATGCTCTGTTGCAAGTTAGGACTTTGAGAACCTGCAAGTTCAGGGTGTCCAAAGTCTAGAACTTTGCTCATGTCCATATGTACACTTAACACAATCCCACTGCACAGAAACAGAGGTATTATTGCACTAGTCTCCTAAGCATTCACAGAATCACAGAATATTTGAGGTTGGAAGGGACCCCTGGAGGTCACCTGGTTCACCCCCTGCTCAAACAAGAACACCAAAACAGGTTGCCCAGGACCAGGCTTTTGAAGATCTCCAAGGAGGAGACTCCACAACCTCTCTGGGCAACCTGTTCCTCCCTCTGTTCACCACACTCTGAGCGTGCACACCACACAATATTCCTTTAGTTGATACTAATATGCTTTTTTAAACTAATGAGGCTTTGTAATGAGGCATGAGATGTTTGACAGCATGAGTGGCAGAAGAGCTTAATAGCAAAATATAGCAGGCAGAAGTGTCTGTGATCTTCACAGACTCTGGTGTTAAGGGCAACTCAGCTGCCATTCTGAGAAATGTTTTAGTCTTGGACTTACACTTCTGAAATGAAAGGTAAGAAACACTTATGAAAGTCATTTTGTGAATCCAGCCGCAACTGCTCAAAGGGGTATTTGTCCCTCCAAGAAGGATCTGAAAGAGAGGTCACAAACAAATACTTATCTGATTTAGCAGATCTTACAGGTAAAAGACAGTGCTTGACACAGCCTTACAGAGGTTCGAGTGGATATTTTTAAAGCTGGTACAAATACCTGTATTGCCTTGACTATGTTCTAGAGATTTCTGCTTCCGTGGCTGAAGACCAGTCAGCTGTTAATTCAAAGTTAGTTCAAACAGCCAGAGCCCTGAATGATTTCTGAAAGGAGTCAGAAACATTTGGAGCAGGACTGACATTCTTTCTCAGAGCTTTGCATCATAAATGTGACAAACACTACACACAAGCTTAGATTCCTCTTAGAAAAGATCAGGAGCCGTGTTCTGTATGTCTCGAATTCTGGAAATGTCACTGTCCTACTGGAGCTTTGTGTTTAAAATATGCATACAAACAAACAAACAAACAAATATAGAGGAAAAATCTAGAAGAAAAACACCAATTGATTTAGATTTTGTTCCTTTCTGTTTAAAATTGCGTATAGCTTTTTGAATAGCATTTATAATATCACAGGCTATTTACAATGCTTTCTGATTGAATTAAAAATTTGCTTTTATTATACTTACTTTGCAAATTGACAGTTGTAGATAATGTTTGCAAATTTATTGCTTTTTATATGGTGACTTACTTGCAAAATAGCCCTGTCACTTATGTGACATTTTGCTGTAACCTAGGTTGTTTAGGAGGGCTTTTGCACCTGAAAGCTTGTGATTCTATTTATTTATTTATTTAAAACATACCAGAGAGTTTAATAAAAGATCACAGAATATTTTAAAGAATAATTGAGGTTGAAGGGACCTCTGGAGATCATCTAGTTGAAGTCACTACTGGAGTTCCCCCCAGGGGTCCATTTCAGGGACAGTTCTCTTCTATGTTTTCATAAATGACTTGTATGCAGGGCTTTTATCAACTTCGCAGATGATACTAAATTGGGGGAATCTGTTGACTCCATCAAGGGTAGAGAGTCCTTGCAGTGAGATTCTTGCAAATTAGACAACTGGGCAATCACCAACCATATAAAGTTTAACAAGAGCAAGTGACAGATTCTGCACCTGGGATGGATCAACCCTGGCTATATGTACAGACTAGGGGAAAAAAAGCTAGAGACCAGCACCACAAAAAGGAATCTGGGGTTTTTGGTCAATGTCAAGTTGACCCAAAAGGGCCAACCATATCCTGTGCTGCTTCAAGAACAACTTTGCTAGCCAGCTGAGGGAAGAAATTGTCCTACCTCAAGTACTATGTGCAGTTGTGGATGCCACAGTACAAGAAGGACATAAAACTATTAGAGAGTGTCCAAAGCATAGCATCAAAAATGGTGAAGGATCTAGAAAGCAAGACATATGAGAAGTGGCTGAAGTTGCTTGTTTTGTTCAACCCAGAGAAGAGGATGAGGGGAGGCCTTATGACGGTGTAGATCTTCCTCATAAGGAGAGTGGAGGGGCAGGTGATGATCTCTGCTCTCCGGGGACCAGTGATAGGACCCATGGAAATGGCTTGGAGCTGCAATAGGGGGAGGTTCAGGTGGGATATCAGGAACAGAATCTCCACTGAGAGGATGCTCAGGTGCTAGAACAGGCTCCTCAGGGCCTGTGTCCATGGCACTGAGACTGCTGGGGTTCAAGAAGCATTTGGACAAAGCTCTCAGACATATGGTTTAGAATTTGGGTGGTGCTGTGTGGAGCCAGGAGTTGGACTCAATGATCCTTATGGGTCCCTTCCAACTCAGGACATTCTATGATTCTATGAAGTTCCCTCACAAAGCAGGATCAGTTGGAATGGATTGCTCGGGGTTGTATCCAATTTTTAAAATCTCCAAGTACAGAGGCTCCATACTTTCTCTAGGTAACTGGTTCCAGTATTTGACCAGCCTCACAGTAATTTTTTGTTCGTTTGTTTGTTTATTGTAGTTAAAATAAATATCCTGTGATTCATATTGTGCCTAACAGTACTCGTCCTGTCACTGGACACCACTGAGAAGAGTCTGTCTCCATCTTTACTTCTACACCCATTAGACATTTATACCCATGGATATGTCCCTCCTGACTCTTGTCTTCCCCAGCTTGATCAATGCCAGCTCTTTAAACCTCTCCTTGTAGGTCAAATGCCCCAGTCTCTTAATCATCTTGAGGTCATTGGCTGGCCTCACTCTAGATGCAGTTCACTAAGGTTCACCTCTCTTGACCTGATGGCCCAGGAGGCAGGTGGTCTTCTTTGAAAATGAGGGCACGTTTATTTTCCTGGCCAAATTTGTGTCCTCTGGGACAATCAGGTCCTTCTGAAGTCCTTCCAGAAGGTGCTTCAGAGAGACACCCAGTCATACTGATTTTACAGAAGAGTGAATTTCTACCATCATACTTTCTTGTCTGCACTTTTTGATGTAAATGTGTATGAAGAGGCCCACCGTCAACCCCATTTTGCTGATTACAAGGTTTCCTTTGTCATTATCACTCTTCACCTTTTGCTTCCCAACCTGAGCCATCATTTCCTCACTTGACTGTTGGTCGTCGTCATCATCATCATCATCATCATCATCTCCCTATGTTCTCTTTCCTTGTTTAATACCCCTCATCAGCTTACCAGGCTATTTGCTAAGATGGTTTTGCACCATGTAATGAGGGGCTTTACTTGTTCTTCCTCTCCTTAGGTTCCTTCTGCTCTAACTGCAAAGCTGGACCTACAACTCCAAGAATATTTTCTTAAAAGACAAACCCTGAACTATGCTGAAGCATGAACTAATCTGAGGCACTAGAGGATGGGTTCATAGTAGTTATGCATAATTAATAGAAATTTAGTAAGAAGGACTTTTAATGAATCTGTAAATTCAAAGGATAATACTCTGCTTAAAGAATGGCAAACAATGCTGACACAAAAAGGGAAAATAAAGGTGATCCCTGCAATTACAGGGCTCTAAGTTTGACTTAAATGCTGTATAAAATATAATAACACATCTTGAAAGAAAGAATAATTAAGGACACAAATACAAGGGAAAGTGAGTAAGTTATCTACATGGTTTTATCAAAGATGTCAGCCTAATCTAATACCTGTGTATTTTAAGCACTGATATCTTAGATAAGCTAATGCAATGGATTCAGTACATGTACAGAAAACAAGAACAACAGCAACAATACACTCAGTATGGTTTCCCACAGCAAATTACTGCTCAAGAAGATGATAAACATTAATATAAGAATAGCAAGCCAAGAAAGAGCTGGGAAAAAAAAAAAAAAAAAAAAAAAAGCTCCCTCCCCCCCCCCCAAGAAAAAAACAAAACAAAAAACAAACAAAAAAAAACTCTAATAGCTTATATTAAAAGGTGTGAATTAGAGTGGAGAAAGACTACGAAAGATTGCTACTTGTACTCTTAAGCAGTCAGTCTGACACTGGTTCCATTTAATCTATCAGTGTTCTAGAGTTATGAAGTAGGAAGGTACTCATCAAAACCTTTGTATGGCAAAATTGGAAGGCACTGCCAACATTACAGAGAACTGACTCATCATTTAAAGAAAATCAGAGGAGACTATTGAAAAGAATAGAAGTGGGATGACATTTAAGAATGCAGGTGGAAAAGTCATGAAGGTTGGTATAAGTAAAGGAGACAATATTTGAAAATAGTGGATAAAGTACCTAGAGGTTGATGTCCTGGCCTGACCCTGGGCTGGTCCTATCCTCCTGGATGTGACTGATGTGAGGGGGCATACCCAGTTGTTGCACTGGCTGCCCTGCTTCCTGATGGGACAGGCCCTGATTGTGAGGCCATGCCTTGTCTCACTTTCACAGACCCCAGAAAGCCACCAACTCTTACAGCACATTGAAGCTGACTGGAGTATTTAATTAAATTTTAATTTTGCCCATTAATTTTAATTAGCACTTAATTTTGTCCATTCTTATCATTACATCAGCTTTGTCTGTCTTTTTGTAAACCATGTATTTTCATCTTTTTGCAAGTAAAAATGTGCAATTAAGTGTGCAAAAGTATAAGAAACGTTGTGTCTTTTGTCCCTTGGAGCTGATTTCATCATTAAGATACATCAGAAATAATAATTAAAGAGTTCACTTTCCTCCCTTTCCACCCATTTTCTGAAATTATAAGGATTGAAGCTGCATTTGAAAATTAATCTTGACCTGATCAATATCTCTAGTCCAACAGTTTTGGTTTGAATTAAAAGAAAAGCCAAACAGAAAACTCAGGAAAAGAAGGACATTCTATCACATAAAATTTTTGACTTGTTTAATATAAGACCAACCCCTCAAGTCTAGTTGCTCAGCATCCCCCAGTGCACCACTGAAATGTGTACAGGTATCAGGGAATTACACTAACTGTATGGGTGGTAACATCAGGATCTTATTGGAAATGTGTATATTTGGGTATACAATCAAACTCCGTCTCTGAAGAAAAATGTGATTAAATTTTAAATGACTATACAGGTAGACCACATGCTAGACAAGCTGCCAGTTTTTACATCTGAAGGCATCAGAGGGAAAATTTGCAAAACTTTATATTTTTCATTCCAGACAAGAATAAGAGAGGTCAGGCATGGAAGATCTGAATCAACTTGAGATTTTGCCAGTTTTCAGCAGCACCTCAGCCAATTTTTATACTCAAGATATTTTAATAAGCTTTTTCAGAAATATTTTTTGAGAAACACATAAACTTTTTGAAGTGTATCTTACTTTTTCTTCATTTAAAATTAATTTCCATTTCCATCACTAGGGATCTGAATATATGCTAATTACAAAACGTGCTTATGAAGCCTGTTTATGAAGCTTGCTAAGACCACAAGCAAAGGTGTGCATCAGTGAAATTTATGGAAATGTCTTACAGTTTGAATACTTATCCTCTAAAAACCTGCTTTGTGTGCGCCAAACTCATTTCACCTCTGAAGAATCACTGGATTTTAATCAAACTTCACTGATTCTCAATCCTCAGATGGATTTTATCCATAAAACTAAGCTGCAAGGCTTTATATCTTGCATCAAACCCCAAGGCAATTCCAGTCCAAAGAATACTTTCATGTCAAAATGTAACTTTTTAATGTTTCTGGGAAATGACATGACAATATTTATCACAAATCAAATACAACATTCAAATGCCCAGCAGGGTCTATATAACACAACTACATGCTGGACTGGTAACCTCTATGATGTTACTCTCTGTGATTATCCTTTCCTTCATTTGCATCTCTCTATCATGTCAGCAAGGCTGAAGAACTAGAGAGGACAAACAAATCAACTTAGAGAGTTCTGAAAATGTCAGCTGTGCACTCCTTCCTATTGCCTTCCTCAGAATATACATAGGATTTAAATGGTGGAACCGAATCCTGATGGAGATTTTAATGCAAGGAAGAAATGGACAATATGAATTCTAATGACAAGGCTAGTAATGAGAGCAGAACATAGAACAAAAACCCTGGAGAGCAGTGTTTTTTATCTATGTCTCATACAGTCTCATGGTCTGGGTTTCTACTGCCGAGCATGGTATTTTATATCACTAAGTCCATTTAATTAGCTTTAGAATATAAATCCTCAATTCAAGATTTAATTCAAATTCTGAAGGAATTCTTGACTCTTGATTATAATTTCAATTACCTGCATTTCCTAACTGTTGATTTGCACTTACTGCTATCAAGTTCTTTGCTTTTCTATTCATCAAATGTAATTGCTACTTTCATTTCTTCTCTTACCATTATGTTTTTAGACTGGTTTTCTAAGGTAGAAAACCTTTTGTAATCACTCTGCAATTGTGTTCTTGAAGAAGGTATGTTTCAAGCCTTTCCTGGAAAAAATAATTTTAACCCATTGGTCAATGTGAAATAAATTTGACAAATACATACAGATTTCAGCGTTGCTAAGTTCCCATAAGTTTGATGAAATAGGGATTTGTATAGAAGCAACCTTACTAGGACCTCATTAAAGAAAAACTGCTTTGCAACTTCATTTCTTATTAGACACCAGAAAATCACCTTTAGGGAATGCTTTTCTGAATGACCTGGGAGAAAAGCTTCAATCAGAGATCACACAGTATTTGATTAAAAGTCCTTGAGAAGCCAAGTTTCATTAGGTCAACTGCTTTTATCTGAAGAAATCTTCTTTTGGAGCTGCAGAAACTTAGGGGTTTTTAAGTAGCATACAAAAGGAGAAGATTTCAATAAACCTTTCACATTCTAAGAAAAAAAAAAAAAAAGATTTTTTTTTCATTTCTAACTTTATCCTATATTATACCTGGACATGTATATACCATGTTAGCTTTGAAACCACAAACCATCTCCTGATACATTCTGCCAGAAACTTGTTAGTCAGCATACATAAACATTAAAATAGAACAGACTATATATCTTTCTTTTCAGGTTGAAACTGCACCTCACAAATACTGAACTTCACTGTATGCGCTTCTCTATCGTGCTTAACCTGGCAGGATTTCTGATTTCTAAGGAGTGTTTGCAGACATTCTAAATGACAAAGCATAAAACAGAGCAGCCATTCCTAAGACAATCAGTTTCATACCCTATACATCCTCAGTTTTAGAAAATCTTATGTTTAAATGCATATATGAACTACTTGCACCTTTTTAATATAGGCTCTTCGAAATAGACAACAATTTATTTTATGTACATGTAGAAAAAAATACAATGAAATTACTGATCTCTTCAACTCTAACAGACAAAGCACAAAATTAAACATGTAATTAAACCAAGCCTCTCTAAAGACTTTTCCACAAATGCTCATCCAACCCTAAAATTCTTAACTTGTTGCTGCGAACTCATTGATATTGACCAGTAGGAGAAATTACATTTGAGTACAGCAGAATGGTAGAAGAGGAGATAGTAAATCTCAAAGATGGGAAATTTACTGTGTTGGAGAAGGGTAGACCACCATATTACCTTATATTGATCATGTCTAGCAATATAAGATGGGAAATGGCTTTCTGAGCAACCAAATCCAATTTTTCTACCATATTATGGTCAACGGCGTCACATAGGTTTGACAGCGTCAGTGCAACCACTGACTTCCGTGGATCACTTCTAGAATCAGAAAAACATGGAGAAGTAATAGGGGGAGTGTGGTGGTTTCACACTAATTGGAAGCTAAACTCCACCATAACTGCTTTCTCACTCCTCCACAAAAGAAATGGGGGAGAAAATGCAATAGAAAAAGGCTCAAGGTCTGAGGTAAGGACAAGGAGATCACTCACCAATTATCATCATGGGCAAAACAGACTCAGCATTAGTATAGTTTCTTGCCCAGGGATAACAGACTAGAGAAAGAACTAAAAGCAAACTAAAAACACCTTCCCTACCCCACCCTTCTACCTTCCACCTCCTCCCCCTGAGCAGCACAGGGGAATGGAGAACGGTGGCTGTGGTCAGTCCCTGATGCTTCATCTCTGCAGCTCCTTCACGGTCACTGCTCCACGTGGGGTGCCTCCCACGGGATGCCATCCTTCCCGAACTGAGCCCGCAGGGACTGCCCACAGGCAGCAGCTCTTCAAGAACTGCTCCCACATGGCTCCATACCACGGAGTCCATACCCCAGGAGCAAACTGCTCCAGCACGGGTCCCTCCACAGGCGGCAGCTCCCCCCAGGCCCCCTGCTCCTGCGTGGGCTCCTCTCCATGGGCTGCAGCTCCGGCCCAGGGCTCCTCTCCATGGGCTGCAGCCTCCTCCAGGCCACATCCACCTGCTCCACCAGGGGCTCCTCCATGAGCATGGAGATCTGCTCCATGTGGGACCCATAGGCTGCAGGGGGACAGCCTGCTCCACCAGGGGCCTCTCCACCGGCTGCAGGGGAACTTGTGCTGCGTGCCTGGAGCACCTCCTGCCCTCCTTCCGCACTCACCTTGGGGGCTGCAGGGCTGCTTCTCTCCCATTTCTCATGCCTCTCTCCCAGCTGCTGTAGCACAGCAGGACTTTTTTCCCCCTTTCTTAACTCTGCTCTCCCAGTATTGCCCATGGCTCAGCTCTGGCCAGCAGTGGGGTCATGGCTCTGATATGACATGGAACAGATGCTGGGCTCTGCTTCCCTGAAGCCCCCAGCTACCAAAACCTTGCCACATAAAACCAATACAAGGATTGAGGTAAGAAAAATTATTTATTACTGCAAAACCATTTTAAAAATAAATATAAATGGGAACTTCATGAACACATTTTGAAATTGAAGAGGTAAATGGATAAGAATTATTCAAACTATTTTTATATTGCTGTTGCTAGTAATACAGAAAGAAGGAAGAGAAATAGCTTATGAAGAGAACTATTTGTCAAGTATTCATAGAACTGTACGAAAGTTTAGGTTGGAAGGAACCTTAAAGACCATCAAGCTCCAACCCCCCTGCCCTTGGCAGGGATGCCACCTACTGGATCTGGTTGTCCAACACCCCATGCAACCTAGCCTTGAACACCTCCAGGAATGGGGCATCCACAGCCTCTCTGGGCAAGGTGTACCAGTGCCTCACCACCCTCTGAGTGAAGAATTTCCTCCGTATGTCTAATTTAAACCTATTCTCTTTTAGTTTATAGCCTCCTTGGCCTATTACTATCTGCACATGTGAAAAGTTGCTCTCCATCTTTTTCATAAGCCCCCTTTAAATACTGAAAGCCTGCAATGGATCTCCCTGCCTTCTCATCTCCAATATGAACATTCTCAATGGTCTCCCTGCCTTCTCATCTCCAATATGAACACCCCTAGCTCTCTCAGTCTTTCTTCTTGAGAAGTGCTGCAGCCCTCTGATCAAATTCATGACCCTCCTCTGGATACTTTCTAGCAGGTCCTCAAATTTCTGTGCATCCCCACACATGGATGCAGGACTCCAAGTGGGGCCTCATGAGGGCAGAGTAGAGGGGAACAATCACATTCCCCTTTGATATTTTTGAAACCAGAGCAGACTCAAAATAAGTTTAAGAATTATCATAATGAAAATTACTTGTTTTGCCAAGTATAATTATGATCTTATCCCTGAACTCAGTAGACAAACAAATACACAGTAAAGGGAATGTATAAGAAGAGATAGTAAACACAAAATATAATATTGTTTAAGTATCTCATTTGAATACTATACTTGACCACATTCACAAAATGCAACTACTGCCTTGCTTGGAAGCCGATAATGGTCTGTGCTTAGGAAGGTTTGCCTCAGGAAAAGATAAGAATTATAAATGCCTTTACTCTCCTGCCTTACAAAAAGTAAAATCTGTAGGACACCTATTGGTTGGCAAATACCCTCCATGGATAAAGTGATTGTATCTACTTCATGGTATTTCTTCTCACAGAAATTCAAGTTGTATCTCTGAAGTAAGAGACAGTAGTTCCTACAGTTGCCTAGATTTGCATTTGTTAGATGAAACACGTGTGCTTAAACATCCTTCAGGAACTTTCTTTGTTTTCTGTTGTTGCCTTGTTATTAGTTAAAAGAGAGGCTTCTAACTTAAAAACTTCAGTAGATCATGAATCAGATCTGCATAGGTGCCCTGTAAGTTTGCAAGTTCCTCAACTTACCAGCATTCCCATGATATAAATAAGTAATAAGAGTAAATAAGATTACTCTTCTTTAGGCATAAGGAACTGATTTACAGAAAATTACATCTAAAAATCTGAGTGCCTAAGGTTGATGAACCTTGATAAATGGAGTCAGGCACTCATGATTTCTACTAGCCACACCTGCTATAAGATACAGAAAAGAAGCAATATGAAAGATAAACAAAGAGGACAAAGACTGTGGTCCCTGCTTTGAGATGAGTATCTCAATGCTACATCTACAAAACTGTACTCATTCATATTTTCATTGTCTTGCCCAACAAATCTCCTCAAAGCAGAACACTTTCAGAACATCACAGATTCATTTATCCTATATTACTCTTTGCTTCAAAGCACTCAAGATGCATCAGACAGCAGTACAAATTATTTAAGAAGCTTTTCTCAAGATGGACATATTGGATTGAAATAGTATTCTTTCTAACTCCTGTAAATAAACCACCAAATCAAAAAACAGCTTGTTCCTCATTAAAGCATAAACATATTTTTCATTCTCTTCTCCAAGAGTATGAATTGAGCAGAGAACCACTGGGTTCTGCTGCCTGGAGGAGCTAATCATCACCGTGGTAAACCACGTTTCAGTCACATGTGACCTCTATAAGAAAATGCAGTTTGTGGGTGCTTGAAGTCTATGCTTGCAGGGGAAACTTAGCCAGCACACTTAGAAGAAACATACAAAGGTGTCTTTAATCTACTCTTCTCTCATCTGCTACAACAGATAAACAACACTACCCCTGCTTATATCTTACTTTTATTCACTGTAAGCTGTGTTAACTCCCCAGAAACCCAAGCAAGAATAATTTAGTACAAAACTGGGCCTTTTACAATTGCAGACTAAGTTTTATAAATTTCAAGACCCTGACTCCCTACTGCATTACTCAGCAATACTGCTGCCAAATGGCGAGAACACAGCTGAGAGTAATTTCCTACGTGTTACGTTAACTCCATAAAATATACCTTTATAACTTAGTCCCTAATCATTTCATGTTCTACAAAGTGGAGTCAGTGAGGGTCAGTAGGTCAGCATTAATCATTAATAATTTCCTCATAGACAAAGTTATGAAATGTTACCATTGATATTAGCTCACAGAGATAACTGGTATAACAGAGAACTTTCCCAAGCATATGTGGTGGTTCCACTTGAGTAGGCAGCCAAGCTCCATCACAGCTGCTCTCTCACTCCCCCTCCTCAAAGAGGAATGGGGAAAAAATACAATGAAAAGGACTCAAAGGTTGAGATAAGGATGAGAAGATCATGCAGTAATTATTTTAACGGGCAAAACAGACTCAGCATAGGGAGATAGTAAGATTTATTGCTTATTACTAACAAGCTAGAGAAGTGAGAAATAAAGGAAAGAAACCAAAAGCACCTTTCCCCCCATCTACCCTTTTCTACCTCCTCCCCCTGAGCGGCACAGGGGAACGGGGGAATAGGGGTTATGGTCAGTCTACAGCGCTTCTTCTCTGCCGCTCCTTCTTGGTCACTCTTGTCCCCTGTGCTGTAGGGTCCCTCCCACGGGATGCCGTCCTTGATGAACTGATCCAGCGTGGGCTTCCCACAGGCAGCAGCTCTTCCAGAACTGCTCCAGATATGGGTCCATACCACAGGGTCCATCCCTCAGGAGAAAACTGCTCCAACCTGGGTCCCCCACGGGCAGCAGCTCCTGCCAGGTCACCTACTCCTGCGTGGTCTCCTCTCCATGGGCTACAGGTCCAGCCCAGAATCTGTTCCGGCAGGGGTCTTCCACAGGTGGCAGCCTCTGTCGGTGCAGAGCCACCTGCTCCACCGTGGTCTCCTCCATGGGCTGCAGTATGGAACCATGCTCCACTGTGGTACTCCATGGGCTGCAGGGGGACATCCTGCTTCACCATGGTCCTCACCACAGGCCGCAGGGGACTTCTGCTCCGGTGCCTGGAGCACCTCTCCCCCTCCTTCTTCACTGACCTTGGCACCTGCAAGGCTGTTCCTCACTCCTCTCACTCTCCCAGCTGCTGTGTGGTGCAATGTTTTTTTCCCTGTCTTGAATATGCTCTCACAGAGGCGCAAAACAACATCACTTATTGGCTCGGCTCTGGTCAGCAGTGGGGCCCTTCCCAAACATGGGGCAGCTTCTAGATCCTTCTCACAAAAACCACCCCTATGGCCCCCTGCTACCAAAACATTGCCACGTAAACCCACTACAGCATACCATCAGATACCTTAATAGTCAAACATTTTGTCTGACTCTTTGCCATTTGGCACCTTCATTAGACATTTACACATGAGCTTAGGGAATGTAAACAGCCATAAAATAAGACTTCATTCATATAAGGGTAACATACCAGTAACTACAGTGGAAAAAGCTGTAGATTCAGACATTACGAGCTTATATAATCTTTTGCTTTTACCTACAAGATAATTGGAAGAATAAAGCAGAACAATTCATGTTTAATCATATCAGAACCACTGTAGCTCTCTAGTGATTTAACTCCTCCCTTCAAAAGCAACCATTGTTGAACAAACGCTAAAACTACAGCATCACTGATACCATTCTTAATTGTCTCCTCTGGTACTAAAAGGTCTCTTTATGAGCATTGCTCTACAATACAAGGACTCAGACTCTCAAACCCCATGCTGGGCTATTCCACTACCTGTTTATTACATGTAATTAGAGAATGCAACACTGACTTGAAAGTGCTGGAATACCTTGAAAAGCACAAATATATTACTTCTGTGCTTCTGAGCACATAGACAGTTAGCTCTATAATTTTCTTAATTGTCTTAGACCTTTTTTTTTTTTTTCTTGTTTCTTTCTTTTTCTACATCAAATGAACATTGTTCTCCTGAAGAACTAGGAAATTCTGGCTTTATTTTTTTTTACACTTTCAGTTCTCTTCTGTAGTAGAAAGCTAGTAGGAAAAAAAAAATAAACAAACCAAAAGCCTTGTGAGAATAAGTGTATAAAAGTATGCATACATTCCTGTATTTTACTTTGTTCAGAGAAATCAATGAGAAACAAGTACCTAAGAGAATGCGATGGGTTAGGCAGGCATACAAGGTTTCTGAGAAAATGTTTTTTGTTGTTGTTGTTTTTATTTATTTTTATTTTAGAGCATCTAGTAGTATGACAAAAACTTCACAAGTGTATGGAACTGCAAGAGCTCTAGAAGGCTTTTAATAAAGAGCCGGGTTTATAGACTGTGGTATGACAGTGTGGGTCTGAAGGTAGATGCAGCTGTAATCCAAAGACTTTATAACCTGCTTACATTATCGTAATAAAGTAAAGGATGCATAGTGTAAATGAGAGTCAGTCTCTTTGTTCACAACCTGATGCACATGTGCCTACATTTATGTGTATGAACATGAAGAAAGAAGATGAATATTTTCATTAGGATACTGTTGTATAGATAGACCTGATGGAAGGATGCACCCAACAGGACTAGTCTGTAGGAGCTATGTATTGATGCATCATGTAGACAGTTAAATGCAGGAGGGCAAGAACAAGTGGTTGCCCACTTGTGGAATGATGAGATGTTTCAGACACTAGGGAAACAAACAAACAAACAATCAAACAGATAAGGAATTTTATCAGTGTCATTCTTAAATGAGGTAATTTTTCAACATACTCTCTGAGTGTGTAGAGTTCATGCACACGTGATTATTTGATATCATTGCTTGCTTTCCAGCACAGGTACCCATATACCAGATGAAGTACCTGTATTGTTCGGTCATCAGCATTTGCCTTTTGATTGTTAACACTGATAGATTCCTAATGTCATGAGTCAGATGTTGGAGAAGGTCATTTCAGAAACTAACAATGCAACAGCATGCACAAAGCAATGCATTAAGCCAGCAACACTGTCAAAAAGCTAAGATGGCAGAAACGAAGTATGTCCAAAGAAGTGTTTACAAGGACATGGAGCTATGTATCGCTTGCACGGGTGATGCACAGGACTTTACTCCAAGACCAGGACATTTAAAAATGTTGTACTTTATTAAAAGTTTTATATCCAGAAAACACAGACCAGAGAGCTTTGCTCTAGATCCAAACCGTTCTGTCCTTTTAAACTCAAGCGTATCTCACATATGGATATGTGAGCCACAGTTGTCTAATATAGCAGAATTCCCCCTTGGATGTCAGTAATAACTGACACCTTTTTTATAAAGTGATATCTCTATTACTGAAATTCTGTTGCCCAGTTTAGAGCATTATCTGGACATGTCAGGATACCATACAGAGTACAAATTACATGTTTGGTTCTTCCTCTTTCCAACCCTGTATATTGTTGATGTAGGGATTTCAACCTCAGAGCTCTTAATACATGAAAGAAACATCCTGTATACCTTCAACTAATAAACCTGAGTTCGTTCCTCACAGCCCTTCATCAAGCCATGGTTCTATTTTCTGCCTATTGCCTCCCTATCTGAGGTCTGAGTGGATAAATCATGACATCTACAGTTTTCCCATATCTAATAGCTTTACAAATTTATCCATTCTCATTTCTTGTTACTTAAAACTCTGAGCATCTACTTTGAATGAGAATCAGGTTTCAGATTAGTGCAAGCACCTTCTGACACTGTGCATTTTTATAGGGTTATGGCTAATGGTGAATAGAGAGCAAGAGATAATGAAATGACTTCAACATGCATGACCCTTTCATGACAGTGAGATGATACTATTTCTATGACATTCATTTTCTATGTTACATACTTGGTAGCTGAGGAATCTATTAAAATATAAGAAGGGAGAAAATACTGTAGAGAGCTGAATGAAAATGCCAACTACAGAATATAAAAACTTGTTCCATTTAGTGAAATTGTGTTGTGGGAGAGGGGTGTCAAAAAGTTGGCTGAGGAAATCAACCTTCACAGACATCTTACTCTATCCAAAGAAATCTCCTATCTTGCTTTTAAGAGTGAGGATTGGCTAATGCAACATCTCTCTTTCCAGTCAGCTCTTAGAAAATGTTCTAAAAATTAAGATGTTTAGCTTGGGGCCTGATCCTTACTAAAACTTCCCCTTTCTCCTTTTGGGATGCTGTATTTAGTTTTAAATGGGAAAAAAAAAAAAAAAAAAAAAAAAAGCCTAGAAAAATGTTATCTAGATATGGATTTCATTAGAGTCTAAACATGAGCCAGATTTCACATTCAGAGTAAGCCAAGTTTTGAAGAGGACAGTACCAATTTAAGTTCAAAGCTGAATCTAAACTAAAAGGCTGGTTTCGCTGGACTTCAGGAAAAGCAAAGAAAAAAACTTGACAGTTTCAGATGCATTGAAGTTTGAGCTCTTTAAAGTTCACATCACACAGATGACTAAGTGGCAGAAGGTTGATTTGCAATCTTTGCAGCTGCCAATTGTTTCCCTCAAGAGGTTTTTTCTCTTTCTTTCATTATATTTTTTTTGTTTCTCTCTCTCTCTCTCTCTCTCTTTTTTTTTTTTTTTTTTTTTTTTTTTTCCCTTTTTCTGCCAGATTATACAAATCAATGCTTATTCCAAACATGAAAAGAATTGTTTTGAAAACTAGTTAAGGTTGCCAAGGAAACCACACTGTTGTCACTCTCACATCATTTGCAAAACCTATGCACTTTATGGCAAGGAATAGTTAAAGGCATTATAAATCTTATACTGACAAAACAGTGAGTATTATTTTCCTTGGGAATACAGAAATGGAAAGACAAGACCTCTGATCCTGAGAACATGGGTTTCTCCCTTGCAATGTAATGATAAATTCCTTTTAGCTATTAGCTATGAGTAGATGCTTTTCCTAAGTTTCAGTCAACCAGAAGTATGTTCAGAAGAACTTACAGATTTAATGTTCTAGCTGTGTGTTTTATCACACAGCTAGAAAGAGGCCATCTTTGCTTTGTTCAGGAATGCTGAGAATATGCTTTGATTACGAAAATTAAGCCCAAGGCATCTCAAGCTGAGCAGCCAAACTGGGTTGCCCATGTTTGGCTTGAATCAGAGCCTGCACTTGACAATATTGATAATTGTGCCTGATCTTGTTTCCATTTAAGTAGATGGTGAAAGAAAAATCCAATTGACTTCAAAGAGAGAAATATTATGCTCACAGTTCCTACCAAAACCCGTGACAGCAAGATTAACTCAAAATGTAGTAGCATTTTCTATTGCTGTGGGGCAGTTTTTAAACCACTGTGATTGTCTAAGTAAACGTTTTAGGATGAGAAATAAATCACATTTTACCATTACCATGGTTATGGAAGGACTAATGATTTTCCATTATAGCCCCAAAGAATATGCACAACCCTCAAACCCTCAAAGTCTTTGTTACATCATTTCCTGTATTTCCCAGATATTAAATTAAAAACAAACAAACAAACAAACAAACAGAAACATTCATTTGAACTTCTCCTTGACACTTATCTGCATTTTATTCCAATATCCTAATCTTGTTTGGAATAGTCAAATTCTTTTCAACTCCATCTCTTTTCTATATAAGATTTGATGCTATCCAGTCTCAGCTGTTGACCTATTCAACTTCTAGCCTCATTCCTTTAATTGCTTTCTAATACATTCTGTTTTGTTTTGTTTTGTTTTGTTTTGAACCTAAAATCCAAAGAACTGATCTTTCAAAGACTTGTTAGAATATTCTCAGTTTTTACCAAGTTACCAAGACATCTTACTCATTGGAGCTTTTGACATGACTGCTAATGTCAAATGGAAACATAATGTGTTATGTACAACATGTTATTTATAATATAAAAGAACAACATGTTAACAACCTTATAACAAAATGTGGAGCCTTTTTACATGGCAGGCTGAAGCAAAGAGAAGTGATGCCTGTGTTAGCATAAGTATCAGTCACATTTTTATTTTATGCCTCATTCCATCCTTAATTTTTTACTTCAGTTTGCTGTCATACATGACTTTTGTATGATTTCTATGGGGTGTTCTGATCAATAATATATCCATCTAAACAAAGGTAGGATTATCTCTTTCTTATGTTGAAGGAGACTTAACATGCATCTACAGTATTGCTGGACAAAAGTACGCAACAGCTTTTTCAAATTCAAAGGTTTTCAAATTCTATTATAATAGAAGTCAATAGCAGATCACTCCATTGCAATTTTGAAAGCCTTCTTATTATAATTTGTTGATTGCTGTGCTCCATTTTTCTTGTTTCAAATCATCTAGTATTTTCTGTGTTAGGGGGTTGCTGAAATGTGGCAGCCTGGAGAAAGATTTTGTGGACTCAGAAGTGCTGAGGCTATTGGAGTTACATCAGATACTTCTGTCAGTTAAAGTGAAGCAGTAATTTTGTGCTGTTTTTATTTATTTATTTATATATATCTTTTTTAAAACATTATTGCCAAAGTAACACAGCACGTTAAAATAATAATACAAAAAGGCATTGTTTTGTCAATTTTTACTATTTGTAGGCAGCTGCAAAGGTCTAAGAAGCCTTTGTTAAAGAAGAACACACAGTGCATTTCTAGGCTGGAACAAGACCTGAGTCTAACGACGCATTATTTTTCAGAAGCTTGTATGAACTTTTTGCTTGCCAATTAGCATCACAAAAGACAATGCTGTTTACTAGACATGGTAAATAAACTTTGTGTTGACCCAAACCTGCCATGCATTAAGAATATTATGCTATTTTGCTATCTTTGAAGTGTCTTCATAAATGATGCTCTTGTTTGTGCTTAACCTTCATGCTAAACAGCCAAATGGAAGTCAAACTTACATTTAGCATTTGTTCACATCTTAAATAGTCTGTAGAAAGAGATCATCTCATCTCTGCAGGAAGATGCTTTAATGATTCTTTCTACCTTGTGCTAATGTACAGAATGTTTTAGACCACAAGTAGTAAAATAAAATAAGCCATTGATGATGAACCTGTCTATAAGCCAATATGGATTACACATTACGACAACTGATTTCTGGGGAGTCAGTAGAAATAGGATACAAAACAGAAGCAACAGAAGCAAATGATGTTAAATAAATAAATAAATAAATAAGTGCTGAAAAACTAAAACAATTAAAATATGTGAATTTAAAGCACTAAAGACAAAGAAACTAACTGGAAATACACATTTCTTTGGAATATTAGATGAGGTACTACTACTTAAAAATTAAGTTACAGCTCACATTTCCAGCTCCATGAGAACATGAACATGTCTTGGACATGAAAGGGATTGATTCATATATCCCAGTTGTACTCAATTGTTTTGATTATAAAATGTTGTCACCTGCACCAGGATATATCTTTCCTCAAGCTGCATAAGGAAAACCATCAAAACTACAGCTTGGAGCATGATTTTAAGAGACATTTAAGAAATTTATGAGTTTTTCCAAAAGTACATTTACTCATATGGAGTCTTGACACATGGAGCTATCAAATGAATTATCTATAACACTTTACATTCATTCACTCTAGATTTGTTTGATCAATGCAGATGAAGTGTAGCATTGTGTAAAAGGCAATGCAGCTGTCAATAGTGATGTATTTAGTAGAAGAAAGTCAATAGGGATATGTGAAATGCTACTGGCATATATATTTCACCAGACTGCTGAAGTGTTCGATCAGTCCTTTACACACAGGCACTGTATATATCAAAAACGTGGTCCTGAGGCCAAGGCATTGAGCTGTGCCTGAAGGAGAACTAACTTCAGTCACTGGTTTCACTGGAGCATGTGTATATGTGTGTATCCACATGCTCTGGATTAGCTGGTGTGATTCTTTGTCACTGCTTTTAACTAAACCAAGTTGCAATCACATAACCCTACATTCTGCAACGGAAGTCTGCATGCTCTGTTGTGTGTTTGCAAATTTTCTGCAGAAAGAGGATAATATACCAGGTTCTGCAGCTTGGATGGAGTAATGCCAGATACAGACACGATCTGGGAGGCAAGTATCTGGAGCCTGAGGATTCCTGGGTTATCCAGTCTGGAGAAGAGGAGGCTGAGAGACAACCTCACTGCTTTCTGCAGCTTCCTGAGGAGACGAAGCACAGAGGGAGGTGCTGGTCTCTTCTCACTAGTAACCAAAAATAGGACATATGGGAACAGCACAAAGCTGTTCCAGTGGCAGCTCAGACTGGACAATAGGAAAAAATTCTTTACTGTGAGGGTGGTGAAACACTGGGAGAGGCTTCTTCACTGGTTGATACCCCATGCTGTCAGTGTTCAAGTGGCATTTGAATAATGCACTTAGTCATATGCTTTAACTTTTGGTCAGCCCTGAAGTGGTAAGGCAGTTGGACTAGATGAAGTCTCTTCCAACTGAAATTCTCTTCTCTTCTCTTCTCTTCTCTTCTCTTCTCTTCTCTTCTCTTCTCTTCTCTTCTCTTCTCTTCTCTTCTCTTCTCTTCTCTTCTCTTCTCTTCTCTTCTCTTCTCTTCTCTTCTCTTCTCTTCTCTTCTCTTCTCTTCTCTTCTCTTCTCTTCTCTTCTCTTCTCTTCTCTTCTCTTCTCTTCTCTTCTCTTCTCTTCTCTTCTCTTCTCTTCTCTTCTCTTCTCTTGTTCTGTTCCATTCTGTCCAGTTCTTATTATTTTTGAAATGGACAACATTGCTTTTCTTAGTATTTGGTGAGTTGATCAAATATTTATTTAGTGATAAGCCAAGCATCTTGTCTTCCCGCAGAGTGCATCTAAAAAGACAGTACTTGGAGAAGCTGCTTCATGCAATCTTACAATAAGTCTTTGACTAATGGAATAGGTTTTGTTATTTATTCCCATTGAGTAATGAGTGAGTCTGGGCAGCTGCCTTACAACAGAAGTTTAAAAGGATATGGGAAGGCTCCTGCCACAGAACAATTTACCAGTGTTATAATTTCTATGTTTTATTTAGTGCTAGTGAAAGGGGAATGCAATTGTCTCTATGTACATGAAAAACATTTAATTGAGCATGACAAAAGATAAAGGACAACTGCTGAAAAATGTGAAACTGATTTAGAGAAAATGTGTGAATTTCTTTTTGTTCAGAATTCTAAATACAATACTCCTAGTTCCATGAATTCTGTACTTTTAATCAATACATATATTGTAATTTAATTTATATCACTTTTCCTTTTACAAATCAATCTAAATAAATTAAATATTAAAAAAAAAAACAAAACTGTTAACTCAAGAGAATATGATTGAGAATGCCATAGAAAATATCACAGGGCAAGAGAAAGGCTGTTCAAGATTTTTTTTTCATAAAAATCATCATATCAAATACAAATATAGTTATAATGTCTAGTTTGTATGCTATTGTGGCAGATGCAAAATTACTGAAGGAATTTAAAGTGATTAATCTTTCAAATCATCCTATTGTAACCTGCATTGTAGTATTCACTCCCATTTTGAGTGCTGCATCAACAGCAGCATGTTAGTGCTGCTCAAAACATGAGTCTGTAGGTAATATAGTGCCCACTTTTAAAATAAAATCAGTCTACATTTTACCTTTGTGACAGCATACCAAAATTGGTGGATTCCCACTGGCAATGTAAACATTTGTCTACTAAGCTTTGACCATCTATTCAACTCCCATGAAGCATTAAAGAGCTCATGAAATACACCTACTATGCACAGTGTCAGATAATTTAATCTAATTCTGGCTTTAGCAAAATGCCAAATATTCTAGCTGCATTTGGGCTCTTCAGTGCAATCCTATTAAATATACATTTGACATGGTACCCATTAATCTTACAAAGCATAGTCCTGACTTACTCAATCTTGTGACATAATGGATTCCTTTCCTACACCTTAGATGAGCAATCAAACGGAGATTGACTTTCTTCATTTAGTCAAATAGATTTATCTAAGCCATGTTTCAAATGACGAGATTAAATAGGGCAATGTTGGGGGGGGGGTTATGTCTGAAGTAAAACCCATTTAATAGGACTCTTCCTTTGGTTTTAGAGTGAGAATTACTATCAAAACACTGGACTCCTTCCTCTGTAGTTTTTTTGTTATAATGATCTAGACAGTCTTATCTGCCTGTACTGCAATTGAGGGTATTAATACTCCCATGACATGTCTGCAATAAAGTATGTTCCTGGACAGAAGAGACAAAGAGACTCCCCACATGAGTCCATTTATGTTCTACGGTATGTGCAGTGATGAGGACAGTGAACAAATGTCCTTTTGTTATTATGTCATGGAAATGATTTTCATGAAGGATTAATTCATTAAAACAACAAAAGGACATTTTCTTTTCTTGCTCATAATTAATTATGGGAGGACAAAGGTTCTGTGCAATAGAGAAGTATAATTAGCTTGCCACAGGGAATTTAACCACTCCATTGCATTGTGGAGGTGATAAAGACAGAAACTCCACAGCCTGTGTATATTCTGGAGCCCTCTGCTGAACTGAACAAAAACCTCTCAACTCTTTGTCAAGACCCTGTTATCATAACAGACAAGTTGATGGCATTTTATCATGAGACAAATCTCAAGGGTAAGAAAAAGAAAATTCCTTGAGATTTCTCCTGAGCCTTTCACAGAAGAGGAGGGAAGTATACATTAATTAATTCAAGATGAATCTAATATGCTTAATCTCATATTATAGGTGAACTTTGATTTGGCACATGATCACTGGAGATATTCTGCATTATCTGCTACAATCTTATCTAAAACAACTTGAATATTAACAGTGGCTAGTTTTCCTAACATTATAACCTTCCCTTCAATTCAGCATTCAAAACAGACTACTATAATATATGCGAAGAATTTTTTGTTCATAGTGTTAAAACTAAGGAAAAATATCTGTTGCTCATCCAGCATTAAAGAGTGATCTTAGGGCAATAAACAAAACTCAGCTATGTGTTGGAGTCTCCTTAGCTCTGGCCCCATACTGTCTTTGAAGTCTTGGACTATATGGAAAGCAGACTTTCCCACTAAATCCTCACCTTTGTGAGTTTTCTTAGTCATATTATTGTGTAGCATCAGAGCAACCACATTGAGTGATATGGGTTAGAGACAAGAACAGTTACAGAACTTTTCAGTCATAAAATTGGGACTTAATGCTGTGTAACACATAAGAAAATAGAAAGTTATATACACCCTATTTCTTACTATTTTCTTCTGCTCTTCTAGGTCTTGAACAGACAGAACATTTTCTGTGGGATCTCTGTGAACAAGGTGGTTAGCAGTTTATCATCTTCAAATGGGCTGGAAAGTCAACACTCAACCATTGAGAATGATTCCCAAATCAAGAGACCACAAATAATTACATATTCTAACATAGAATATGACTCCAAATTAATTCGTAACATTCAAGTGTTAGCAAATTTATCACAAATAGTAGTATCTACAGCTTAGGGGAGGCATTGCTCTCCCTGACTGAGCAGGGCTCATGTTTCTGTAACTTTCAGGGTGTTCCAGTCACCCTGGAAAGACAGTCTGCATCAGGGATGGGAATATGGGTGTGCCTTGATTTCAAGTAGAAAATCATCAGGAATTCTAGAGAGAGAAATAGAGAGCTCCAAAAACAGAGTGAAGGTATTTTTTCTAAAATGGGTTTTGTTTCCTGACCTGTTGGATTATAATAATTTTTTGGTACAGTATAAGTCAAGAGTCAAAAGTGTCATTCACAGTCTCTGTGATGAAATCTACTTACTATGATATAGTAAGTAGATTTAAGTATGATATATATTCTAAAACAGTCCAAATATTTTATTCATTATTGACAAAAAGTTATTTGCTACTCGGATACAAAGTGACAAGTGACATGTTTTTTCTCCAAATCTTACAAAATTAAGTTGATAAAGAACAAATTAACTAAATGGTTTATGTTTTAGAGAAAAACTCCACTGATATTACCATAAATCTAGAAACGTATTAGGAATTCATCCTTACCTCAAGCATGGATCTATGTCATTATCAGGTTTTCTTTTTAAGCCTTCTTTTAAAATGTTTACATTGTCTAAACCTACTATATCAATAAACTCTGATATGTTATGATCATGGAAACCTGTGATTTTGTTCATTTGTTTGTTTTTAACAAATGAAATGACCTTTGTAGCTGGTAGGCTTATCAATATTTTAAAGACATATAAAGTACTTACTCTAAAGACAGTTTTTAAACTAATTTAAAAGTGGCTCCAAACTTCCTTAAAATTATAGCTTCTTCAGGAATGTGGATTCAACAGGTTGACATTACAAAACAAAACTATTTAGAATAGTTTTAAAGAATTTTAAATCAATGGAATTTAACAAGAATTTAATATTGTAGTTCCCCTATTGTGCAGACCATTGTACAGATTTAGAATGTCAGCAGAACTACAGTGGTTTGCACCCAGTGATAACATGACCTCTATAATACAATGAAATTGTAATGTTAGCAATCAAAATATGATAATGACGCTGAAGACCAAGAAAAACAAAATGCATTCATTTAACTCTAGTCCTTGTTTTGGCCATTAACAGGAGAGTGTAGATAGTGTTTTGTTTGTTTGTTTGTTTGTTTGTTGTTTTGTTTTTTGTTTATTTGTTTGTTTTATAAGAAGAAGAAAGAGGAAGAGGAAGAGGAAGAGGAAGAAAAGAAGAAGCAGCAGCTTATAGGATCTGTTATGAGCAATAAATATACATTTTTGATGGCAGTTAAGTTTTGATCTGAATGAACAAACATGCTTTGAACATGACTGTACTTCAAGGTTTCACAGCTGCAATGGTTGGTCAAAGAAGAATCAGCTTTGTCTTGTTCCTTTCTTTTATTTATATCTGATACCTAATTCAGATAATTTGGGTTAATATTCAGATAATTTGGATAATATTTGGTTTATTAAATGGCACAGACTAATTCAGAACTAAATATAAAAGATTTGGAAAATAGAATATAATAAACATTAAGAAGAAGGAGAAGAAGAACATTGAACAGAACTCTGTTCAAGATTTCCCCTTCTAAAACAGCAAAATGCCATGTTAAAGTATTTCATTAGTCCATCAACAGCAATATCTTTTGGCAAGACTCATATTGCTAATTCATAGAACTCTGTTTCAATAAATAAATAAATCAGTAAATAAAGAAATATATAAAGAAACATCCGTTTGCAGGTTGGTAATAGACTTCATAATGCTGACCCCAATAAAATTACGTATTTTTTTCTTTTATTAAGAGGATGTGCATCAGTCTGTAATATTTATTGTTCAGCGCTATCCTGTTCTATGGTAAACCTCAAATTTAAGAAACCACCAGATTGAGGTTCTAAATCAGTGATGCCTTTTTCAGTAGTCCTGGGGATCAAGAACAGTGGAGCAGAAAAGGCTCCACTGGATTGGATGACACAACCAAAAATTGGATGACACTACTGCACAGACACCTTATTTTTATGTCCACAGAAGACTCCCTCAGTTGCTTTTTTTTTTTTTCATGAAGTATAAAAAGTAGAGAACATAAAAGTGTTGCCCATTATCACTCTGATATGTTTTTATGTTATAAAATATATACAAATATAGTTTTAAGATTTGATCTGTCCTTCCTCAGATTAGACACTTAACTGACTACAGACTCTTTCTCTCTTCCCCTCCCCACCTCTCCCTTTTTTTTTTTTTTTTTTTTTTTTTGTATTGTATTGTTTTAATGACTGGAGGAAAACTTCTAAAAGGTAATTCAGATTTTCAATAAGACAATCCACCCCCTGGAAGCTTCTCTTTTACCACTGATTGAACAGGTTGTAAAATCTCCTTTTTTAGAGATAGTCAGGACTCATTTGGACAAGACACTCATCAACACAATCTAATTGCAAAGTGAAATCCAACTTTGAAACTGACCCTGATCTGTGTGGGCTGGTATGGATGTTGATCAGATGACTTCCAGAGGTCTCTTCCATTGTAAATCGTGATTCTAATTATTTTCCTTACTTTAGCATGTCTTTAGCATGTATCTAATGACAGAAAGGCTGATTCTGAGACTGGGTATCACAGTCTCAGTTATTCTGAGGCTGTGTATAACAGTGAAGCTTCAACCTGCGGGAAAGGGAAGATTTTTTTTCTTTTTTCTTTTTTCCTTTTTTTTTTTTTTTTCATTTTCCTTAATAAGCAATACTTTATTACTGTCACATAACTGCAGTTAACGAGAAAGACTTTCAATCATACAGTAAAGTGCTCTTAACATCACAATAGGATATGTGGCCAGAAAGATCATATACTACCTTTCCTTTGCAATGGTAATGAGAACACTTTTTCAGAGAACACTATTGTCCATATAAATTATTCACCTGCAGAATAGATTGTGTATAGATTTCTTAAAAGGAAAATTTCATTAAAATGACAAATTACATCTTTAGCCTTTAAATGCTTCATGAATTTAGTTGGGAAAGACTCCATCTTATATTTTACACTGTAGCGTTGTATTCAGTAGAACTATTTAAACAAACAAACAAACAAACAAAAAACTTCAAGCATCTCGGGGTCAAAACATTAAATATTTAATTTTAGGTTACTAGATTTTATGTTATATAATAAATACATGTAAATGACTGTTAGCTTAATTGCATTTCCTTTCTTTGTTCTAATACTTAAACCAAAACCAGATTTTTAGGGGTCACTGATTCTACTTATTTCTTTGATATTTATTTGATATTAAAAATGGGGAAAACTATAATTAGATCAAAATTCTCAAACTGCTGTTATATGTAGCTAGTATTTCCCAGCTGACTTTATACATAAGGACTTAAGCCAGCATTTTCTTAATGATCAGCTTGTAGTACCCGCTGTGGTATTTTCGGATGCTTTATGAATTGAATTCTTCAGAAGTTGAATATTAATATTCCATTGTTTTACTTTTGTTCTTGATTAGTATATTTTAGACTGTATGTAGCTCAATTACACATATATTAGAGTGGTTGTGGCAATTTACCATGTGCATGTTCTCAGTTCCCCAAGGAAACCCCATTAACAGAAACTTTTTTTTTTTTTTTTTTTTAGTTTTAAGCAAATACATTTAGGGTGGGCTGAGATTATGAATACTGTCAGTTTCAGTGATTTAATTAACAAATGATAACAGTGCATGCTACCATAGTCAGCCTGCATGTTGTCCTGTGCCCATCTCAACTCATATCAGTGCAGCAGCATACTGATAATTTTCTAAAGTTTAATCAGCCAATGCTTCCTAGGCATTTGCAAATGTTAGATTAAATGGAACATTAATGGAAAGAGCTTTTACTGCTACTACTAAATTAAGTTTCATTTGCTTTTTAAAGGCTTTTAAAGAGTGCATATTATGCATATTCTGATTTAAGGAGCACTCAGTGCTCAAGCATGTTTATCATGCAGTCTTTGTGAAAAGGTTTTCTGCTGCTTCTGATTTAGTGCAGCATTGTTCACTTCCATTTGACACATTGCTAATTTACATATTTTAACCATGAGATGCAGGTCAAGGTGTACTGTTAATTACAAAAATCTCATTGTTGTTGCCTTTGAAAAAGCTCTATAATAGGAAAAAGATGAAAGGCAGTGCAGCTGGCAGTGAAATAGCATGGAAACACTGCTTCCCTTCTTCAAAGGCCTTGTTTACAAAATGTAAGGTCACTTTGGTTGGAATTGAAAATAGAAGCACAATAAAGTAGCTCCAAGGAATCACTTTGAAAGCAAACTAAACTTCAATTAAACACCTATTTAATTTTTATTTATTTATTTACTCCTGGAATTAGAGCAGCTGGAAAACTCACTGAACAAAACTATACTTCACATCCTTTTCCAAGGTGTTTTATGACGATACATAAATCACAGTACAGTTATCAGAGAGGAAAAAAAATGTAACAACTTTTTACCATGAGTTTGGCCTCACACATGCTTCAAATCTGATGGGGCAGTAATTACAAAGTCTCCAGAATTTTTTGCCAGTAAGGGGTGAATTCTGAAGGAATATCAGTATTCTGATTATACAGCAAGTTAAATTATCTGTCAGAGCTAAACACTCACCAAATAATCAACCTACTTTTTGTTTTGATTGGCCATACCATCAGATTAAGCTACTAATATAGAAAAAGACAGATGTCAATCACTACGGCATTTTAGCAATCTACTAATGACTAAGCTTATGCACTTTAATAATTCTGCTTATTTTAATGGCAAGGGGCACAAAAGCTGAAAGAAAAACTGATTAGAGCAATGAATTGCTTATTTTAAAGATGTGATTTTAGCATAAATCTATTTTTTGAAACTTCTGCTTGATTGCGTATTTTACCTGTGCAGTATTAGTAGTAATTTTACTTATATATATATATATATATATATATATATAAACAGAAAAATAACGATAACAACAAAAAGAGGAACTTTCTTGAAATGTAGTAGATTCAATTCATCTGTCTGAGACCATAGTTCTAGCAATTCTATGTGTCTGCAAGGTAGAAAGAAGTGATGGGCTAAAGTCAGGATTTCCACTTTTGATCCTCAGCATAGGTGTTTTAGTACCAAAATAGTAAGAGTGTAGCAATTCTGAGTGCCACCTCAGTAGCTAGCCTTCCAGTACACATGTGATAAGCTAGAGAACCGAGTACTCTTCTGAGTACTGAGAGTGCTTCACTATTTCTAAATGGCAGAAGGATACAAACATCTTTTGGAAGGACAGTCTGCTTGCTCACTCCAGTCAAGCAGATTGTTCAATCTTGCTCCAGTTTAGTGCCCACCAGCCCTGAGCATAGCTACCTAAAAGGAGAAGGAAAACAGAAGGAAAAGAGAGGAAAAGGAACCTTGTTGGCTGACCCAGAGGTCATTCATCCACTCTGGAAAGGGCAGAAAGTGGTCCCAATCTTCGATCTAATGATTATTTCTATGAAATGACTTCCAAGTAAATAAATAAATAATCAATTAATTATTCTAAGAATGTGGATCTGAACACTGGACTCCTGCTCACAGCTGAGTGGCTTCACCATTTCATAAGGTGTCCTCTTCTGCTTAAACAGAAGTTCAGAGGAGACTTGCTGACATATTCTTTTGATTCATGGATCTGAATTTGACTCCAGCCTCCTTTTAGGCTTGAGAATCACTTAATCTATATGGAGTAGCTTACTGTATAGGTCATCTTAAATATTTATATGGCTCCAACTAATTGTACTCAGCAAGAGAAAGGTAATAAAACAAACTAGAATAAATTAGTCATATACTTCTTAACATGAACTTTTCTAAGCTCAGGGGATGTGAAGTCCTAGATAAGTGCCTATAATGTTTCTAAAAATGAGAGTCTTATAACTCTCCTCCCTGAGGTTGCACAAGAGTGTACATCAAAATAGCAAATTACAGGTGGGCCACATAAGCCTCATCCAAGTGTTGCTAACACTATTTTTCCCCTCACTGCCTAGCTTTTGCAATTAAGAAAGGAGAAAACCACTGAGATGTCACTTAATTCTAGTGGGATGCATTAACCCAGCTCTTTCATCTTTGTCTTCAGACAGAACAGCAAACTTGCTCTCTTGGACCAGATATTACTTAAGAAGAGTCTGGGTTTTTATAAGTCCTAGATTTACTTTCTCCAGGCTCATGACCCCATCTAAAACCTTATTCCTATTCCACTGCCTCATCGTGCAAAGATAGGGACATTGTGAGTATTAACAGAAATTATAATCATTTTCTGACCACCTCACAAACATTTCCTCATGTATTAGTGCAACTTGTAACAATAAAATAAAAATACAATTAAATATATATTTATCCAATTATATATAACCATACATGTACATAGATATGTGTGTGTATATTCATTCTACAAAGAAAGATCAAACTCAAAATATTTACAGGATTTACTAAAACTCATAAAATGATCTGGAATCATGGACAAAGTAAGTTGTTTGTTTTGTTTTTTTTCTTCTCTTTCTCTCTCTCTTTTTTTTTTTTTTTTTTTTTTTTTTCCTTCTGTGCCCTGGTCCATTACAAAAGTAAAAAGACCTGTCTTCTTTTTTTCATGTGGGAATAAGGAACAGAGCACTTACTGCCTGCCTTACAGAGAATGAGCCAATTCCTTGTCAGATGTCTGTAAATATCAGACTCTGGCAGAGAGTTTAGGATGCAGGAAGACATGAATTTATCTAGAAACTCTTTTTATACAGAAAGACAGGGTAGTAGGAAAGTCAAAATAACAACAGCATGTTATCAGAAGGTGGAAAGAGCTAAACTTCAATGGAAAGATCTGACAAACATAAGATTAGACTGGCAACACATTTCCCAAGATAACAGAATCATCAAACCTGGAAAGGCAATTTTGAAACATCAGGGTTTTTGTTGTTGTTGTTCCTTGTTTATTTATTTTTATTGTTGTTGAGGATGTTTATTCTGTTTCTTTGTTTTACCCAGGTGAAGCAGAGCAGCTAGGAGGTTGGAAGCAGTGATGCCATTCACTCTAAATTTCTTTAAGGCTGTAAAAACAACCAATTAGACACTTCCTTCTGTACATTTTCCCAACTTTACCCATAGTACTACAGGTGCTTGGATGTTCATATATCACCAAATTCCACATGAGCATTTAGACAGATGTTTATTGGTACTGAAACTCCCTGATGTTGCCTGCAGCCCCAATTGCCATTACGTTGCTCCACAGCTTGAATCCAGTTGGTATCATCCGCAGAACTGCTGGCAATTGAATCGACATAGGAAGAACATCCTTGACAAGGAACAATGTAAAAGAAGGCTGCCTTAAATTGACAACTTGTCCAAAATATAACAGGGAATCTCCAAGAACCTCCAGTTTATCCCAAAGCAGCTTTTATTTTATTTTATTTTATTTTATTTTATTTTATTTTATTTTATTTTATTTTATTTTATTTTATTTTACTTTACTTTACTTTACTTTACTTTACTTTATTTATTTTATTTTATTTTATTTTATTTTATTTTATTTTATTTTATTTTATTTTATTTTATTTTACTTTACTTTATTTTACTTTACTTTATTTTATTTTATTTTATTTTATTTTATTTTATTTTATTTTATTTTATTTTATTTTATTTTATTTTATTTTATTTTATTTTATTTTATTTTATTTTATTTTATTTTATTTTTCCACTGAAGAAATTCAGCATTGGTTGACCACAGCTGAAAAACCTGTCTGAAGGGAGCTAATCAGCTATTCCCAACTGCACAGCCTAGCTCACACCTGTGCTGGATTCATCTTGCCTCAGAGTAAATCAATGATATTTGCAGCATTAAAAAAAATGAAGTGAAGGGAGAATCAGAGAGCCCTCTGACTTTTTAGATTGTATTATCCTGCTCTGTGTCTTAATTACTAGTTAAGCGGCAGCTGATTAATGTCATGAAATCTGAAGCTTAATAGAGATAAAACAAATGTTATGAATAAAATGAAAAAACAGCAAAAGCTCAAAAATACACTAAATTGTCTTTGCTACCAATAAGTAACCCCAACCATCATGTGATCATTAAGTGTCCCTAAAGATTTCAGCACTAATTTGTTTGACTTTTAGTTAAAATTAGGCAATCAATTTCTTCCCCTAGGTAGCTGCTTAAGGCCACTTTCATTGTACATCCAATTTGCTCAACTTGTGGAAGGAGAACTTTAGCATATTAACAAGAGTTAGAAGTTGAGTGTGTTGGATTTTGAAAATACTGCTCTGGTTCTTTCTTTATTTACTCTGAATTTAACCCTTTCAGATGGGCATATTGATTTTTTCGTGTCTGCATATTCTATTTCTTCTTAATATAAGGTAATGGGCGTTAAAACAGAAGTATGTTGGTTGTTCTATTTACCTCTCCATATACAGAAAATCAGATTAGGTGATGGCAATTTTCATCTTTAAAAGCTATTAATATTTTCAAGCTATGAGGTCCAGAGGGATCTTGCCAGGCTGGAGACATGGGCTGTCAAAAATCTCATATAGTTCAGTGAGAAATGCAGGGTCCTCCACTAGGGGAGGAACAGCCCCTGGCACCAGCACAAGCTGGAAGCACACAGCTAGGCAGCAGCTGTCACAAAAAGACCTGGGGTACACCCTCTTCCTGGTGCACAGAAGTTGAATGTGAGCCAGCATGTGCCCTAGTGGCTAAGAAGGTTAACGTCATCCTGTACTGCAAATTCTAGGAAAAGTATTGCTAGCATGTCAATAGAGGTGATCCTTTCCCTCTACTCGAAGCTGGTGAGGGTGCACTTGGAGTTCTGGGTCCAGTTCAGGGAGGGCTACCAAGATGATTAAGGGACAGGAGAACCTCTTCTATAAGGAGAAGCTGAGAGAGCTGGGACTGTTCAGCCTCAAGAACAGGAGGATCAAGGTGATCTTAACAATGCCTATAAACAGCTGAAGGAAAGGTGCAAAGAAGCTGGAGCCAGGCTCTGTTCAGTGGTATCCAGTGCCAGAACAAGAAGCAACAGGCACAAACAGGAACACAAGTTCTGTCTAAACATCAGGAAGCACTTTTGTGCTGTGCAGGCAATGAAGCCCTGGCACAGGCTGCCCAGAGAGGGCCTGGGGGCTCCTCCTTGGGGTTTTCTGGCAGCCACCTGGATGTGTGGCTGGGCCCCCTGCCCAGGGTGGCCCTGATGGAGCAGGGCTGGCACCAGAGGGACCCAGAGCTGCATCAGCCATTCTGTGACTCTGTGATTTGGAATATCTTCCTTTTATCTTCCCTTGCAGCAATTCAGAAATTATTAGCAAATATCTGCAAATGTAACTTCTTCCATATGAATATATATATATATATTTATATATAAATCCATATGCAAAAAAAAGAAATAAGAAAAAAAAAGTAAAATATCACATTCCTCATGCCTTTCTGAGAAGTCCTACCTGGAAAGCTGGAATTCTTCTACTGACCCCAAATATTTCTAGCAAATATTTCTAGTTACTTACTAGTTACTTATATGTTCTCTCAGAAACTTTGTGAGAGAGCACAGAAATAGATAAGTAATTAGAGTAGATATTTGACTTTATTCCCTTGTACACTCAAGCTTATATTTATTTCCAGGAACATTTTCACTGGTCAGAGTTAAAATATTGACTCTGCCAGGGTTAATTCAGGGTCAATCTCTAATGCTGTTTAGCTGACATAAATTTCTCATATTTCTAAGTTCACATTAAGTAATTAGCTGCTTAAATAATTGCTTGATTTGAGTACTTATATTTTAATATTAATCATGCAGTCATTTTTAAAGAAATATAGTACTTAAAATGAGATTCAAACATGACACCAAAGCAATTTATTAAGTAATTAAAATTATTCCTAGATGTGACAAATTGCATACTTTAAATAATTCAATTAAAATATGATTACTGCATTAGTTTAAAATTCTAAACTATTATAGACAGTCTACCATTAAACAATAAATAATAAATAAAACCTGAAAAGATGACCACAAATGTTTGGATTATTTATTTTGCCATTGGATCTAAGACTTCAAGGATTTACTTTGTTAGCAAATTTTAGCCTCTTGGAAACAGTGAGGTTTTCTGCTGATTAACAGTGGGCAAAGCAAGCATTATTTTAAATGGGAAATAATAAAACTCTCCAACAGCTACTTTGCTCCAGCTTGTTGCTCCCCTAATGGGACACGTATTGTGGATCATAAAATGGACCAGAACCCAAACTGATGATTCCACAGACTGGAGCTTCTGAAAAATGAGCAAAACCAGAAGACCACAGGGGATAAGGAGAAAACTTCACATATCTTTATTTATCACTAATCACTATTGAAATGAGTGACACACAGTTTGTTTGAGTTACAGATGTGAGAAGTAGTCATGGGGTGACTTGCAGCAGAAAGCCAAGCTTCGCAGTAAGCACTTTCTGCAGCGTCTCTATTCCTGGCTGTACTGCTGGGAGGTTAATGGTCTGGAGTCTGAACTGCTTCCTCAGCTGCTAGCTGAACTGATTACAGCTGAGAAGCACAAGCAGGTAAATTTGGCTGTAGAGAGATTTTCATAACAGCTGCTATGCATGTGAATACACCAGGTGGGATTCAGCTCAATAAACTTTAGCCATTGCAAAGAAACTTTCTTTAAAATTCTTCTATGAGTTTTCTCTATGCTCAAAGGAGCTGGACAAGTTCTTGGAACTAGGACATGATCGGTCTCGTATTGTAATAGAATATATTGCAATATAGCATCTGTGGGTACATCCATGCTCTCAAAGAAAGCACACCCTTAATTTGCTTTCGGACTGCATATTCTGTGTGTGATGTTGTATTCCCAGATTTATTTATTTATTATTTATTTATTTTTATAAGTTCTACATAAAAAGAAGCCCCAATATGGTTCTACAGAACATTTCCTCTAAGTCTTGCACCCTAGAAGTAGTGTACATGAGGCTAAAAAAGGTTTGTGCTGTGCACTCGACTGTTTCCTCAACACTCATCTGACAGCCTTTGCATACCCATGTCAGGGCCCTCTCCAAGGCACATAATACTAGCCTGAGCACCAAAATGTAAAAAAACAATGTTCTGGCAGTCTGAGTAATAGCCCTTCTTGTCTTTCAGATACTTCATCCATGTGCATGTTTAGAGGTGGAGGGCTTAGAGCTGCAGGGAGCACCTAGGTTGTAGGCACGTTGCTGGACTGTTAGCATAAAAGGCTCTTTACAATACTCTTGGCTCTTGGGAGTGAAGAGTTACCCCATCTGGGCAAAGGAGACAGATTCAGAGAGAAGAGAGAAGTTCTTTCTCAGAACAGAGTCTAGAAATATAATTTAGGTTAGATACCCATCTTCTAAATAACCAAGGTGAAAACAGTGCTCCTTACCTTGGTGTCCAGAGGGAGCTTAATAACAAACCTCAGATTTTTTCTTTCCTCTAAACTAGTTTGCAGTGGACAACAACAGCAATAATCCCCTCCCCTCCACATTCTCCCTCCACACGCACACACCAAGAACACCCCACAAATATTGTTAGATGGATCACATAGCATGCAGTCAGGAATCATTTAACAGTAAAGTGTCTGACAGTGGTCTATTACGTCTGCTGTCTGACTTGTAACTGCTCAGATCTGCACAAAATGAAGCATTACAAAAAGTAGTGTCTTTCAACTGGAATTAAATATGCAGTTCTACAAATAAAGAAGTTTTCTTTAGATTTTGATATAGAAAAAAAAACATTTTTTTTTTTTGCAAGTATGTGGAAGTATATATGAATATATATAGATAGTCTAAAGTTTGCATATATATTTATCTGCATGTATATGCTTGCACACAAATTAATATGTATAATTATACATAAGTTCATATACTTAATTATTTTTCTATTATTATTTATTGTTCAGAGGAATTCCAAATGCTTTACTCTGCAACATTCCAAATGATTACTCTGCAACTATCCAACTAGCAGCAGTATCTTCTTTCTGTCTATCTTCAATAAAAGAAAGGAAATAGATTTTTTTTTTTTTTCCTATGGGAAAATTCTGCAGGAAATTGCAAGAAATTAAAGAAAACCTTCAAATTTGTTGAAATCTGTGGATTTCAATATGTTATTCACACCATCCAAAGTAGTCTGATTGTACATCATGTATGTTTTAGTTTGAATTTCATGGCAAATGGCAAATGATCTCCAAATTGTATATATTCTCTTTTATCTATGCCCATTTTCATAAGTGATTAAATACCTGTATCCATGTATCTACACAGAGGAGAATCCTAGTGCTCTGAGGCAGCAGACAAGAAATATACTTTACAAGTGAGAAAGAAAAGATAATGTGGAAGGTCTTGTCAGGTGTCAGATTCTCTTGTCTCATTACATGTATAGAATCTCATTAAAAATGTTGTTGCTTTCTTTACAGTTTGTTAAGAAAAATATTTCTCAAAAAGTTATTTATATTTTCTTTCTGGGGAAAATAACTATGAAAAAGACAGAGGGTTACTGCTTTAAAAATCTGTTATTCAAGTAATTGCTGTTTATGTAAAGACCAAGGTTGTGGTTGTTCTTTCGCTTGACAGCTTTCCATTTAAGTGCATGACTGTGTGTCAGCACCTTCAGGAGTTTCTAAATGGCTTTATTTTCAACTTATAACAAGAATCATTTCTTTCTCTTAAGCTCTGTTTCTCTTCTCATATACATCAGCTTTCCTCCACTGAGTTACTGAAGTTAGACCCAGTTTCAATCATGTACACAAAGGAGAAATCACCCTTATTGCCCTGTCCTGATTGCAACACAATTAAACAGATGTGACTATTGAAATTCTGCTTTACTGAAGCATAAGTAATATCGGAGTGAGACCACTACACCAGTCATAATATACTGAGTCATTGTTATATACCTGCATAGGAGAAAAAGCAGTTTGGTAGAGATTTCTGATCTTCGAGCAAGACAAAATATTTCTAGGAGCCTGTGGTTCTAGCCATGGATTGAAAAAGCAAAATACTGAGATACTGTGATACAGACCCGACTAGTCCAATAATCTCTACCTCTCAGAAGAGATAATGGGTTAAGATGGAGCTATATCAACACAATTATAAATGCTTTTTGTTCCAAATAGTTTTCCTTAAGACAAATCTCTACATTCTACCTTTAGGATGGAAGTCTCAATTCCATTTGAACCATGCTAAAATATTCATTTGAGTTTGAAAGGACAAAGTTTCTCCTGATAATCCAATATTCTACATAATTCCTAAAATTTGTTATATTTGAAAAGGTAGCACTAAATTAAAAACCTCTAGAGCATATATTAGGGACATTGTTTCATCAAACTTCTATTTACTTAAAGTTAATAATTCGGAATTCAGCCCAACTTGTGGATCCAACTTATTGCTGAAAGACAAATGATGTGGTATCCAAGCTATGATGCTGCTGTAGTTACAGCAGTGTAATTGTGGCATCAATGAAGCATGAATGCTGTCTAATTATCATAATTGAAACTCTTGCAATTATGCTATCATTTCATTTATATTAACATATTTGGTTGAGGTATCAAGGTATCCAGGTTCTATAGGTTAAATCAAGATTCACTTCTCTGCATTCACTTTGATAAACCATACACTTTGCTGTATACTTGAGATTTAACCGTGATTAGTGAGTGTTCTGCACAGGTGGGAGGCATTTTGAAGGAAAAGTGTCAACAGCATTTCTAATTTTAGCCATATCCTCATTCTCTTAGATATAAAAGTAAGTCTGGAAGATGCTTTCCCACCCCTTTGTTTTATTTAGTTTATCAATACAGTCTTTTGCCTACACATTGCAGACAAAATCATATGAAGCTTGTTCATACCAGTAGCAACTAAACCTTATTATTATCTCCTAGCTGATTACTATGGAATGCATGTGTTATCCAGAACTCTTGTTAACTGCTGTCCTATGAAAAAGCACCTTCCCAGAAAGCATTAACTTGATGTTTATTTGATCACTTGTAGACAGGTGTTTTTGCATTTAATGAGGCAACAGCAGTTATTATGCTCAGCTCACACATTGAAACTGAAAGGCTAATTTTTGGAGGATGTTTCTAGATTTTTATACTGCAGTATTGGATCTGTGACCTTTTCTGGGATGACTATAAAATTCTAATGAATATCATACCACTTTTGTTTTGTTTTGTTTTCCAGCCATTCTTTTCTCTCTGTCTCTATGACTTCTTGTTGCATTTTTCTGTTGTCTCTAAAGCAGATAATAGTTCTTCATTATAGGTTTTATACAAAGCTCTGCATTCTGATCAGCATATCTGATCCCTGACTGGACTTTTTAGACAGTACTGTCATGAAATACTTTGGCAGATGAAAGTATTCACCCTCAGTATGTTTACAGATGATACAGTCCAGTGGAAGTGTTGAACTTCTCGAGGTTAGGAGGACTCTGTAGAGGGATCTCGATAGACTGGACTGATGGTTTGAGGCCAGCCATATGAAGTTCAACAAGGCTAAGTGATGGATCCTGCACTTGGGGTACAACAACCCTATGCATAGTGACAGGCATTAGGAAGAGTGTCTGGAAAATTGCACAGCAGAAAAGGGATCTGGGGTACTGATCAATAGCCAGCTGAATATGAGCTTGCAGTGTGCTCAGGTGGCCAAGAAGGCCAACAGCATCCTGGTTTGTATCAGGAGCAGTGAGGTCATCAGAACTAATGAAATGATTGTCCCTTTGTACTTGGCTCTGAGGAGGCTGAATCTCAAATACTGTGTTCAGTTTTGGGCCCCTCACTACAAGAAGGACATGTCCAAAGAAGAGCAACAAAGCCGGTGAAGGGTCTAGAGAACAAGTCTTACGAGGAGCAGTCGAGGGAGCTGGGACTGTTTAGACTAGAGAAAAGGAGGCTCAGGGGAGACCTTATCATGCTCAACAATTACCTTAGAGGAGGCTGTAACAAGGTGAGGGTTTGTCTCTTCTCCCAAACACCAAGTGAGAAGCACAAGAAGAAATGGCCTCAGGTTGTGTCAGGAGAAGTTTAGGTTGGATATTAAGAAAAATTTCTTCACTGAAATGGTTGTGAAGCATTGGAACAGGCTGCCCAGGGAAGTGGTTGAGTCACCATAGGATGGCTAGTTTAGTAGCTAACCAAAAAGGGTGAACAGTAAGAAATAAAAATAGTCAGAAGTGCCAGAGCTTTTACATGATATAGCTACAGAAGAGAAGGATGAAAAATATGGTAATAAGGGGTAAAAAGAAAAAAAGCAGCAGAAAAAAAATGCCCAAGAGAAGTTATGATACCAAAATGAAATGACCTGTCTTAGCCATACAGTGATTCAATGGAGAAAGAGGAGTGTAAATAACAACAACAACAAAAAAGTGTACTGTTTAAAGTATGACTTTTCTCTAATACTCTAATAGAATTAAGTAAAAAAGCAGAAACTCTGTTCACTATAAGCAATAGTACCACATAAATTCTGTGAAAGAATTTATGAATTTATTTAAAGAATGAGAAATAGGTACATTTTCTATTCCAATGGTTTGCAAGTGTTCGAAAAAAACTGTCTAAGTAGTACCTGTCAGAACAGTACTTATGTACCATTCCTGAATACAGAATTCAGACTACTTTTTTTTTCTTTTTTACTTTTTTTCCCCTTCCCCTTCCCCTTCCCCTTCCCCTTCCCCTTCCCCTTCCCCTTCCCCTTCCCCTTCCCCTTCCCCTTCCCCTTCCCCTTCCTCTTTCTCTTTCTCTTTCTCTCTCTCTTTCTCTTTCTCTTTCTCTCTCTCTCTCTCTTTCTCTCTCTCTCTCTCTTTCTCTTTCTCTTTCTCTTTCTCTTTCTCTTTCTCTTTCTCTTTCTCTTTCTCTTTCTCTTTCTCTTTCTCTTTCTCTTTCTCTTTCTCTTTCTCTTTCTCTTTCTCTTTCTCTTTCTCTTTCTCTTTCTCTTTCTCTTTCTCTTTCTCTTTCTCTTTCTCTTTCTCTTTCTCTTTCTCTTTCTCTTTCTCTTTCTCTCTCTTTCTCTTTCTCTTTCTCTTTCTCTTTCTCTTTCTCTTTCTCTTTCTCTTTCTCTTTCTCTTTCTCTTTCTCTTTCTCTTTCTCTTTCTCTTTCTCTTTCTCTTTCTCTTTCTCTTTCTCTTTCTCTTTTCTTTCTTTCTCTTTCTCTTTCTCTTTCTCTTTCTCTTTCTTTTAGCATGAATGTTCTTAAAGAGTAAATCCCAAACTTTTAAATGTCTGAAAAGTAAATGATGATTATTATTTTTTTCAGTATAAACACTTCCATTTTAAATGTCTGAATATAACACTTAAATATTAGTAAAAGTTTATTAGTCCAATCAGGGAGCAAAACCCATTCCTAATAATTTGACTCTAAGAAAACAAAGCATTGCTTGTAAGTCTGAAATATCTTCATTGCATCTGTACCTGAATGCCTGAATACTTATTTTTTTTATACAATAAAATAATATAGTATTATTATTATTTTAAGAAAACTGCAAGTATGTGTTGTACAAAAGATGAGAGAATTTCAAACAATTATTCTTGATCTAATCTGAGAACAAAATGATGGGACTCTGTAGAATACAAAGTTTGTACAGCTTCTTTTTTTTTTTTTTGATGGTTTGTTTATTTAATGACAGCATATTCATATATTAAAATCCAGAAAAATCTGGATTTCAGGAGGATTTGAATCTCCTCTGTGCTGGTAAACCTCTGATTAGGTCTGATACAGAGTCTAGGAGCTATATGTTTCCCCCAAAGACCTGTCAGTGACTAAAATGCAGCACAGGATTTTGAGCTCATGCCAAAAAGCAGTAACATGAGTTAGTCCAAGTTGCTTATGATTCTCCCTGAATTGACTGGTCAATAAGAACATGGACAAATGCTGACTTGCTCAGTTACTTGTAATTACAACAGAATAAGATATCAAGATACAATTTGATAAGCAGAAACATAATTCAGGCCTACTATAGCATATGTTGTACAGGACCACTGCAGTGGAGGGGAAAGGCAGAAGGGAGCTTGTTTGGGGCACGGCACAATAGTAGACACAGTAGCAGGTGTCTACTATTGGAGGTGGAACTTGGGATATTGCCATTGGATATTGGGATATTGCTATGACAGATCTGGGCCTAGCTTCATAGTTGTACGGGGAATCCTGAAGGAAGCTGGGAGAAGGTTCTGATGTTTCCAAGAAAAAAGATAGGAGCTCTTAGTGGTATTTGGGTTACTGTCCATGAGGAAGGTTTTGATCCTGTGGCAGTTAGGTGACAAGGAAGATCTAGGGATATAAGACTCCCAGAAAGATATTATTAATAAATAACAATAGGTAAATAAATAAATAAATAAATCCAACGTGGTTATTGTCTGTCATTCATTTCAGTTGGAAGTCACTACTTTACACAAAAGGACTTCTAAATCCTCCTTTGCAAGCTGTTCCAATTAGTGTTGGCATAGTTGCTTATTCCCCAAGCATGAAGGACATAGTAGTCAAGGCTGTTTTCTCAACAATTCATCCCTATTGTAATGGAGTCTTCAGTGCCTATATGCTGACCTATGAAAAAATAGCCTTTACCAGAGAATTTGAGCAGAGACACTTATTTGATCCCAGGATCAAAGTTTTGATGTCCCAAAAGTCAGGATGGAGGATCATTCATCCCTTGGTATGACCCAGTCTTGTTATATCCCAGGTTACATACAGGTTGCCCAGAGAAGTTGTGGATACCCCATCTCTGACAGTGTTCAAAAGGAGGTTGGACAAGGTCCTGGCCAACTTGATATAGTGGGTGGCATGTCTGCCCATGGCAGGGGGGTTGGAATTGAATGATCTTTAAGGTCCCTTCCAACCCAAGACACTCTATGATCCCAAAATTTTTATGTGTGTTCCGGAATTGTTTGGTTAACATCACTTATAACAACTATTAAAGATTCATGAGCTACCTGCAGTAGTCACTGACAAGTTTCTGATAAATTCAGTAATATGTATATATTTCTGTGAAAGTGTTATTATTATATTTTTAACCTAAATTTATACAAGAGTCACGTATAGAAGTTTATCACAGATTTGACAGTCTGTTGGAGATGTTTCATGTGTCCCATTCGTTCAGTCAAGTTAAGCACAAGGACATATTCTAAGGATTCTTTTTTACTCTCTTTCTTTTTTTTTTTTTTCCTCTTGTTTTGTGGTCAGGAGATGATTCTACCTCAAGATATTAATATTTTTAAAGCTGAGCTACAGCAACTGTTTGGGAAAATAAAATAAAACAGGTATTAAATATTGAGTTTAGGAAACATAACAAAACAAAACAACAACAAATAAACAATCAAACAAACAACTACAACCAATGGGTCCCTTAGGTAGAAAATGAGCACCTGTGGCTTATGTAGCTCCTGCCAGAGACTGAGTCTGATTTGACAATCCAGGACACTTGACTAAAGAAAAACTTCTGTAGTTTCATGACATTTTTATGCATGTTTTAATGGATCAACTGATCAAATTGCAGAGAGGTAATCTGTTGGAAAGTTCAAATTTCTGTAAATATACTTTTCTTTTTCTCTTTGTACACCTGTTTCTAAGAAAATACAGTAAAAAAAAAGTTTATTATTCTTTGTAGAGTTATCATTTAACATTTTTTTCAAGATTTCCTTGTTATTGATAGATTTTTGAATTCTGAGAAATCATTATTCCATTTGTGATATTGAGAAATTATATATATATGTATAAAACAGCAACAACAAATAACTACAATAAATAAATAAATTAAACCAAAAATGATCTAGTTTTGTGCTCCAGAACATGATGCAACAAACCGGGTAAACCCACACATAAGCAGAAGGTTTAACCACCAAGCTATATGAGCTGCTGAAACAGTAGGCATCTTGAAGTAATGTGTTAATGAATAGTTTTTTGGCATGCAGTGTGCAGTGTGTCTGAAACTCAACAGTCTCCATCAGATTGTAATAAAGAGATGTAAAATAGCATATTTAAGACCTGACCAGTAAATTATCTAATTCTTCTTGTGAAAGTCTTTCTATATGGCAGGATGAATCCAGATGGGTAAAAACAGTATAATTTATCTCATATGAGAGGGAAAACCTACTTTAAGGACCCCGTATCTTCAAAGGACCATTTACAACCCCACTTCCCAAGTGTGCTTCTATCTGAACTTTTATTTATTTATTTATTTATTTATTTATTCTCTCACAGAATAGATTGTTCAATAAGCTTTACCACAGAGATTTAAAAGCTTGACAGAAGAAGCATGACCTAAACCATAGCTACTAGGCCACCAAAGCAAGAGTGGTTCTTGTCACTAGACTGAATGCCTCCCTCAGAAAGGTCCTAGAGGAGGTCTTAAAACAATAATTTTATTCACACCAAATGCATAATTATGTATTTACACCAAATGAAAATGCAGAAGACATCAGTCAACACCAGTAAAGCATTTTGACAAAATGGAGCTTTTTGTACAATAGTGAACTCTTAAATATCACTGCTGTAACAGGTGCTTGAAGAGGGTCGAAGAAAGGCATACAGATAAAATTCTGATTAATAAGACAGTAAAAATAGAAGGTATAATGCTATGTAACAGAAAGCCTTAATTTTCACCATAGGACCAAATTTTGTCTTCTTGCTAATAGAAAGCCACAAAACTCCTCTGCTTTGTATTACTTTGAATTTAAAGATACACCTGAAACTGTTCTATGTTTATTATGCTTCTAACTATCTTAAGCAGAAGTTAATCTTTCATGAACAATTGTTGCCTAGCAATGATACTTCCCCCGTAATTTAGTGAGTATGCAGGTTCTTAATTATGCACAAATTATTTTTGAGTTCTTGTGTTTTTTCCTTTTATCATGACATCTTCATTAACAGCTGGCCTAAATCAGGATGCAAGACAAATTTCTACCCCCATTTCAATCAGGAATAACTAGAATTAGAACCCAAATATCTACCACAAGAACACACTTATTATGGTAAAGTTCTCATTGATCTTGGTCAGGCAGAATTCAATTTTCTATCAAGGTGTCACAAGGTCATCACAGCTGTCTGTGTCTTCCCTGTTATGTGGCTTGCTGGACACATGGTGTCTTGGTTTTCCAGTCTTTGTGAAAGAGTTTGTCTTCTACTGTCAAAAGCTCAACTAATTGATTTGATAACATCTAGAAGTTAAAGAATACAGGTACAGAAAAAAAAAAAAAAAAAAAAAAATCAGAGTTGTCTCATTTCTCTTTGAACCTGGAAGCTGCCATAAAGGATAGTAACAGTATATGGTGTGTTTGTGTGGGTATGCAACACTTAAAGAGTTTCTAAAGAGGCTTCCCCAGGCAACTGCAGGAACTCAGACCAGCTGAATTAGGAAATGCATTGAAAACTGTCATTTCCCAGCTGAAAAGGAAGAAAAGACAGCAGCCTCCTGCACACAGAATACCAGTTTGGATGCCAGAATTTATGTTGAGTGAGTATTCTAGTATATATTTAATGTACCGTAATTCCGGGTCATAACAGAAAACTGTCAAGAGAACAAACATACAACAATTGTGTACAAATTATGTTTTTGGTCAAGAGTGTACTTTAAGTGGCATGGAATTTTTCTAAATGTTTATATAAGTATAAATGAAAATATCTGAATCACAAAACTTTAATTGTCTCAGTGTTTTCATTTGGGTTCTAGACTGGACTACAATGTATATACAGTGAAATTCCTTATGAAAATGTAAAAATATCATGTGTCACTAGAACAGAAGCCAATTGAAAGAAAAGACAAAAAAAAGGTGGAGCACAGGATAGACAAACTGTATCTCTCATGAGGCATTGCAATATCATTTTGAAAAAAAAAAAAAAAAAGCATTTTATTTTTGTTGAAATATTTCAGGTTCTAGAAGAAAACTTCAGATGAAAACCTGATATGGTAGGAGACAGGAAGCCTAATCTTTGTGGCATTCATTTTATGAAACGCAAAAATTAGAGCAATATTTAGGAACTCTTCTCATTTATGGAGTTCACTAACTCAATGGCAACTCACTGGCAATACCAGCTCTGGGTAAGAGAAAGAGAACTTAATGCAAGTGTTGCCTCTCCATCTTCCTGAGGTGCTATACTGTTCCTAAAAATAAATAAATAAATATTGCTAAATAAATAAATAAATAAATATTGGACAATATTGCTACTGGAAACAGTAGCAATATACAACTGGAAAGAATAAGAAAAATAAGCAAAGAAAACAGATGACCAAGTAAGTCATGGCCTTTCCTGAGTATTGACCAGGCTTCAGGGGCTGTACCACTCCTGCTCTTGCCCACATGTATGATGTATACAAGTTGTTTCTTGTTTATGTTTTTCAGATATTTGCATACTATTAAAGGGTGTGTCTGGTGAAGTTATACCACAGATGTTTGGTTCCAATATTTTTGCCTTATCCTTAGTATGATATGGAAAAGTCCACCACTGTACTTTATGTATTCTCTTTAGAGTGCTGTTCAGAGAGAGATCATCACCTCCATATCATCTTTTGTGTTACATTTGCCATTCCAGCTTACTTAAACTGGCTGACAAAAATTGCCTCTAAATCTCTTTACAATATAGAAATTCTTTCAAATAAACTTAGTCCATCTCAAACAAACAAACAAACCAACTCTATCCTATGTAAGCATTCCCTAGTTATGCTTTTGAAACTCAAGGTACTTGCACTCTACTCACCCACCATGTTCAGAAAAGAATAGTTTCAATCCTGCTATCCCATGACAGAGATTCAATGGAAGTATTACGGTCTAAGTGTGATCATACCGTTCTCTTGAAATAGGGTGACAGCTCCCTATACCGAAAGAGCTTCACAGTTCAGCTCAATATTTTAACATTGACTCAGCTGAGCAGAATAAAATGAACGAGACAAGAGGGGCTTGAATGTTAACATATTGTCTATGATCATACAAAGGAGATGAATGTCAGGGATGCATCTTGTCAGTATTCATTCAAACATTACAGATGAGCTCACACACAATCTATTGTATTCTTTGTAGGTATTTTCATCTCCAAAATGTGGCATTGGTGAAAACTCAGGTTCAGTCTTGAAGAATAAGTTTTGTACAGGGGCACAAAAATAGCCAGATCCTTAACCCAATCAACTCCAGAATGATGCTTATTATTCCCAGATATAATTGCATTTTTTAGTTTGTTCTTTTATCTTATTTTTTCCCTTCATAACAAAAGTACTTAATTTAGTACCTTTGGAAAAATGATTTATAAATATTAATTGCTATGTTTCATATAAGTATTTAATATAATGGTTTTGCTGAAGCTGAAAATACAATGCAAGTGACAAGTCATAAAGCACAAAGCTAGGTTAGTCAAAAGTCAACTGTGATATATATATATATATATTACCTTTATATATATAAATATAAATATGTATGTCAGCTTTCTACAAAGAATCATATAAGGCAATGGCAGCTATTTTTGGCTAGTCATCTTATGAGAGAATACTCCATATAATCAGGATTTTTACCTGTTCAAATGTTCGTTTAGCTTTGATACATTTCAAGCCTGCTTGAAACATTTCAAGCACTTTCAAATGAAGTAGACTGAATGTACACAAGTCAGAGATCAGCAGGAGCTATAGGAGAAGTAAAAGACCTGAAGGCAGACAAACTGAAGCCAAGGTAGCAGCCTGAGTATTAGACTCCAGAGCATCCACAGCAGCACAAGCTCTTGCAAATATGCCTAATTCGGGAGATATTTCAGAGTTCCCTTCTTGCTAACAAAACCATTTAAAAATGGGTCACCAATCAGTAGGAAATCAAGCTCCCTTCATAATTTTTCATAGTGCTCATTCAAATACTTTTTTTTTTTTTTTCTTTTGTTGATTTCATTCTCAGTTTCTCCTTTTGTTTCTTTCCAAAGAAAACAGTCCAGTTCATACTGGTGATGTCTCTGCTTATTTTAATAATTACGGCCCTTCAGATATGTCAAAGACCCATGCTATTTACAAGAAAGAAGGGGTGTGCAGTGAGAGGACAAAGAATAATGGTTTTGAGCTAAGAAGGAGCAGATTTTGGTTAAATATAAGGAAGAAATTCTTTACTATGAGGTTGGTTAAATACCAGCTGGTATATTAATTACCCATGGTAATTACCATGGGTTGACAAGTGAGGCTGGGGATGACCCATCCCAGGAATTGCTCAAGTTCAGGTAGGATGGGACTTTGAGCAACTTGATCTAGTGGAAGGTATCTATGGCAAGAGGGTTGGAACTACATGATCTTTAAGGTCCTTTCCAACCCAAACCATTGTATGATTCTATGACAAACATATTCAAATATACACGTTCTTTCTTGTTTTTCCAGACATTTATAGCAATAACTGACAGCAAACAAACAAACAAACAAAAATTGATTATTTGTGAGCTAATACATCTTTTTCTATTCTCCATGTCAGCTATTTGATAATTTCTTTCCACTACTTAGTTGTACCACACAACCATGAATACACATATCCTCTAATGAGACATTAAAAATGAAACTGATAACATTTCATGGACTGATTCACCATTCCTCAGCTAAAACATTTCAATAACCATAGAATTATTAAGGAGAAAAAACAAAGAAACAAACAAACAAAAATAATAATAATAAAAAAATATGTCTAAAGATTTGCTGAAGGATCTCCTTCAGAAGGCATAATGTATCATGCATGTAAGGCACATTATGAAATGCTAATGTACATTATTGAAGGAAAAAGAACAAACAAGTGACAGCACAAATCAAACAACACAGACTGACTTAGTGCACTGTAGGATTTCTGCACTGTAATAAAAGGGTACATTTTTCTCTTAATTGACTATACAAGAAACGTGCAACAAATAATCCCTAGATTTGACTTTTAACACAGCACATTAGCTGAGGGAACTTCTTCTGTGAGAAACTGAAGGAAGCAGAGTTGTAATTGGCATTGCTTGCCCTTTGGAATCTTCTCTGGGTTTATATTAATAACACGGAAATCTACTAGCAACAAGGGAGTCTGTTAGCTTTTTGTTGTGTTGTGGGGCTTTTCAGTTTGTTTGTGGATTTTTTTAAATGTTTATTTTTAGGTGCATTGTTAATTTAGGTGCATTGTTAAATGTTGCTTTTAATGTTACGCAAAGTTTTTCAGAATGCTTTCCACTCTTACTGCAGCTTACATAGTTCTAGCCTTTTGTTTTAGCACATACTTGTTCACTGAAGAGAGAACCTACAGCTTCTGTTTCCTGATGCAGAAGAGACAAGTATCTGGCAGTCAATGTTACTGTTGTTTCCAGGAAGGATTTGCACTGCCTTGTGCTCTGAATTAAAAGCTTCATATTTTGTGAAGGTTTTCCATAACTCCAATCAATGGAGGCTGTGGAAGATGAATAAAGGAGGAAGTTTAAAAAATCTCTTGAAGCAGTCAGAAAGGTCACATGCATGACTATTGCTTTAGAAGAAAAAAAAAGTTGAAAATGTTCATGCTGAGGTTAATGGGCCAATGGGTTTCATAGGCTAATATATTGAATCATAGTCTTGGCTTTCTCTAGCAGAATTTGTCTATGGCTGCAAGCTTTAGCAAGGGTAAAACTGATACACAACTTGTTTTTTACCTGACTGTCCCATGTCAAACAGTGCAAGTTGTGTGTTTGTATGCATGTGTGTCACTCCGTGTAAACTTTCGCATATTGTATTTGAAATATAAGTTGTATATATCTCCCTGAAAATAAAGAAAAACTGAAACAAGGTATCTAATGAAAAAAAAAAAATCTAATGAAGAAGGGTTATACTAGACTGAAAACATTAGCAAGTCATTACTGTTGCAACTGTAATTACTAACATTTTTTTTTTCAAGTACCATGATTTGATTTCTAATTTCTTTTTCCAAATGAAGTAATATACAACTAGTTAAAAATCCCTTGAAAGAAACGGAGGCTATCACCAGCTCAATTAATCTTCATGTTCTTTACTCTCTTGGGAAGTTTATATTTCCTCACACATCAAACTCATGCAGTTTCTGATTCGTTGTTTTCTTTACATGAGATTTAAACTTCTGCAAAAACACATTTAAGACCCATTTAACCCCACCAAGGTAAATCTTACCTTTAAGACATGAGATATATATAAAATCTATCTTTCTCTATCTTTCCTAAAACTAAACACCTTTAGGTGCAGAGTATCCAGGAAATTCAACAAATGGTGTGGTATTTTCCTTGTTTCAATATTTTCATATAAAGAGAAGACTCAAAGGTGCTTAATTAAAATGATCAAGTAGATGGGACAGCTGGAACAACAACGCTGGGAAGACAGTGAGACTTCAAGCAGTTTAAAAACTGAAAAGGGAGTAGATAAGGGAAATGTAAACATTTTTTGGTGGTGGCATTTTTTTTTGTTATGTTTGTTTTGTTTTGTTTTGATGGCATTGGTGTTATATTATTTTATTATTATTATTATTATTATTTTTTCTCACAAAGAAAGATGGGGACATTTGTTTCTGGGGTCATGATGGGTCAACAATGGGGTCATTTCTTTCTACAGGAAAGATGGGGATATTTGTTGAAACTACTAAGTAGGAGATAAGTTTAAAAGAGAGAAATTAAATCCCATCTTTACACAATAATATGTAAATGTAAATTTCTAAAACTTGATGACAAGGAAGTCTGATAAAAAATAAAAAATAAAAAAATAAGCAAATTCAGTAATAGTAGATTCATTAAAAGAAATTGGAAGCACAAAGATACAACCGTAAAGGAAATAAATAAATAATAAATAAGAGAGGGGAGAGAGAGAGAGTTCTGCATAATAAAAGGGGAGTGGAATGCACACAGTGATCAGTTTTTGATGCTTTCTATAATCAGCTTCTTTTATTGTCTTTCCCGGAGACCAAATATGGGGTTAGATAGTTCCTCCCACCCGGACATTTCTTATGTTATTTTCAATGTTGAAATTGAAATTATTTCAGAAATTAAAAATGTGTGTTTCTTAATGATCTGGCAACAGAATCAAATAAAGTTTCCTGACAGCAGTTTTGCCTTTTGCCTTTCCTTTAAAGATCCCTTAAGGAATGTGTGCAAGAAATGAATGATTATATTTAGTTTTCTGATTGGATCTCAGTGGTTTCACATCAGGGATCAAAAGGTCATGTGAAAAACCTTTTACAGTAAGTGTTCTGCTAGGGCATTTCTGTGGATTTATTGCTCAGCTTTGGCAGTTACCACTCCTTTAAAACATAGTGGATTTTAGATGCCCACCTTAGGGTGCACTGAATCACAGCTTGAAAGTGCCAGTTTCTCTCCATGAAGAATAAGATGTGGATTACGGGCCCTGATGTAGATATTTGCACTGGAGATATCTGCAGCTAGGTAGGATGAATCTTGACAATTTAGTTTAAGCAGAAGATTATTTTAGTTTACTTTGTTACAATAAAATACATAAGCATAGAAAAAAAAAAAAAGATATATATAATATATATATATACACACATACATATAATATATAATATATATAATATATATATATATATATTTTAGGCGTTGGAACGGGCTGCCCAGGGAAGTGGTTGAGTCACCATCCCTGAAGGTCTTTAAAAGACGTTTAGATGTAGAGTTTAGTGATATGGTTTAGTGGAGGACTGTTAGTGTTAGGTCAGAGGTTGGACTCAATGATCTAGAGGTCTCTTCCAACCTAGAAATTCTGTGATTCTGTGAAATATCATAGTGAGTCAAGCCAAATTACCAGAAATCTGTCTGGAGTATCTTGAACTATATATCTTGGTCAAAACACAAGTTGTACTTTTGAAGCAAAAGAAAGTATTTGACAAGTTTTAATATAATATTGTGGATGGTTTCTGTATTTATTATTTGTTATCCAAGAGACTTAGTCTAGAAGTAGAAAACATAGAAAATCCAACTTTAATCAAATATGTTTATTTTTGGTAATCAACACTAATAACCAAAACAAAATATGAGTCTTGAATAAATCCTAGGGTTTATAGGTTTTAACTGTCTACATTTTTTTTTCTTTTAATCAAATGACAAATATTAATTTAATTTATAAAATTGCTGTGAATTTATTTACTTTAATATCTTATACATGTTGTCACACCCAAAGTAGTAAATATTCATCTAGCAATTACCTGTGAGGAATTCTCTGATATTATTAACAGGAAATTGAAACCAATCAAGGTGTTTTCCAGCCCCATGGTTACAGAAATGAATCTGTGTATTACTTTGATTAAATACATACTTTTACATATGAACTATGAGTTTGTTTGTTTGTTTGTTTTATCCTTTCTTTAATTATTTGTGGAAGATACCCATTTGTACAACTGTTTTAGAGGGTGAGTGATGCTATTCATATGAACAGTGGCTTACCAAAATAAATACAAATTTAACTAAAATCAGTACTACTGTATATGAAAATAATGCAAGCCAAATCCAAGGATTTTGTATTTCCTTGTGTCTTGAGCACCAGAAAACATATCCCTATAACATTAACACAACCAGTACACTAGTTCAGTTCCCATACCTTTTATCATTTCTTCATTTCACTTAGGGAGTTTCTATTAAGAAGAAAAGATTTTGGAATACTCAGAAATTTTCTGAATCAGTGAACCACAAAGCAGAACTGCAACATGGCATAGGTTTTGATATCCCTTGGTCTTTTTTGATCATTATTCCACTTAACAATGTAAGAAAAAAAAAATAGGAAATACAGGAATTGAGAACAATGTAGAAAAAAAAAAAAAAAAAAAAAAAAAAAGCAAAAATTTAGATTAGATGTCAAGGGGAAATTCTTTAATCAGTGGATGGTGAGGAACTGGGACAGGTTGCCCAGAGAAGTTGTGGATGCCCCTTCTCTAGAGTTGTTCAAGACCAGTTTGGATGAGGCCCTTGGCAACCTGGTCTAGTGGGTGCATCCCTGTCAAGAATCCCTGGCAGGGGAGTTTGAACTAGATGATATTTAATGTACTTTCTGACCTAAGCCATTCTGTGATTCTATAATCAGAGAGTAGAAGAAAGAAAGAAAGAAACAAACAAAAATGGTGTGATGACATTTCTTTTTTTTGACAAAAATATGATAAAATAAATGGATTTAACTATTTAGTTTGGGCCAAACTGAAAAGAACAACATAATTTAAACATGAAATTGAACGATTAAAAAAATAATATATTTTTTATTATATATTTTAATATATATTTGATTATATATTTTTGATTATATATTTGATTATATATTTTGAATATATAAATCATATATTTTTGAATATATATTGCACATCTTAAAATAATGATCAGATCTGAGAAACTAAATGGACATTTAACTGAAGTAGCCTTAGTTATTTGTTTGCTTTTCCCATCCCAATTAAATCCTTTTTTATTATTTATGACTTTGTTCTTATCTATAACAAATTATTATGAATGAGAGCAACAATTTCACTAAGTCTAAGAATTGTTTAGATGTTCCCATTACTTCAAAGCTACTTGGTTAGATCATTATCTCCTGCTGGCCTGAAAAAGGCTGAATTAAATAAGTTAGCTGTATAAAGTATTTTGTTTAATGACACTTATTCAAGCACAGGTAAGTACTAATTGTTCCCAATGTACTAATCGCGACTTAAATTATCATGTTCTGCCCATAGTCATACTGGCAAGGAAATAATCAAGCTCCCCATAGGTTTCCTATTGGATCAACAGAACTGCCTCTGAATGTAGAAGAAAAGTAGCAGGGAAAGGAAGAGGTCTGAAAGGACAACATTTCCTGTTTATTAGCTGAACATACACAGGACAGCAAACTCTTCCATTTACAAAAGAAGGGTGATGCAACTGAGATGAAGGAACCACGTGGGACAAACAATGCTTGATCCTTAAAATGTGTGAATCCATGACAAAATATGCGAATCCATTGCAAATCATGTTACTTTGCAAAAATCTCCATTTAACAGAATTCCACGTATTTAACAGTCACAGAATGTGATGAGGGTATCAGAATATAAAGAAACAGAAATTAGTTTTTAAGAAGAATAAAGTAATTTTTCTTTTTCTTTTTATTTTTAAGTGGCTTATGTATATTAAGTGGCTTATAGATCTGTTGTTGTCTATTTTTTTGTTAAATGTTGTCCTATTTCGGTCTCCATGACCTAATCATGACTGAGTTACATTATACACAGACATATTCAACATTTAACTACTGTTTTTAAAACCTTTATATCTATACAGGTATAACAAATTTTATAATACAAATCCCATGAAGCTTGGAGTATGAGTTTATTTCCCCAAAGTGAAGAAATCTGTGAGTGAAACTGTTGGAAAACATTTAGGAAAAGCAAACAAACAAACAAACAAAAAAAAAGCAAAGTGGGATTTTGTAAGAATTTTTACAGTATCTAAGCACATGAGATCTGTCCATAACAGGACAGATCAAAGGTTCATCCAGTCTAATGGATTTGTTCCTGCCATGGCTGTGCTGAAGAAAAAAAAAAAAAAAAAAAAAAAAAAGTCAATAATATGCTGCACACAGATTTGGGATAAATTCATAGAACTTGATAAACAAAGTAGTAGGCAATTATTCATGAGAAGTAAAACATGATAGTGTAAGCTAAAGGCAGAAAAATAACCTGTGGCTGAGAAGGTATATAATGAGGAAAAAATAATTTTAAAAAATTTATTGTTTACTAAGTTGATAACATTTTTAATAACAAAATAAAATCAGATTTTTTTTATATATAATTATTTTTGTTTTATGTTTGGAAAAAAAATAACATGCTACAGAACATTATAATGCTTTCCATTGCATTAGTAACCAAGGAAGATGTTAAACGTCTAATAGGAATACATATTTGTTACCAGAAAGCATGGATAACAATTCACATCTGAATTTTGCATAAAGGAACATTTTTAATTAGTACCTTGAGGCATAAATAATCTCCTAGTGACATTTTGAAAATACTTAGGAGCTGAAGTCCTTATTTTATTGGAGATAGGTGCTTATGTACTTAAAAACAAAATCTGATGAGCATCTACCTGCATTTTACACACCTAAATACGTTATAATTGTAATTAAAAATCTTTTACAACTAATAATTACACCATTAACTCATCCCTTCTGGTGGCTGAATTGAACACCTGCCTTTAATTATGATGACTTGGAAAAGAGAAGCAGCCTGAAGATTACAGGATTGTAGAATCGGAAATGCAGTGTTACACGAGTACATTTTGTTTAAATAAAACCATCTTATCAGACAAGTGCCCAATTATCATTTGTATCAGAAAATATTTAATTTTACTCTTATTTGCTTTCAGCAAACATTAATTTCAGTGCATGTAATGGGGAAAAGCAATGATCCTGAAAGAAGAAATTTCAGTTATAGATGATTTAGAAGCTTTCAGAGAATCAAAATTACTTCTCTTCTGATTGAAATGATTTCTGTTTTTAGACTATGCTTCTAGACTATGGGCAAATGCTCAACAACATCATCCTGTATTAATCTGTGAGCAAGGTAGCTTAGTAAGAAGTGTACTAAAGAATAGAAACTGATTATAATGAAGCAAAGCAGTTTAACGATTCCATGTGTTGTGTAAATCTGAGTAAAAAAAAAAAAAAAACTCTCAACATTTCCAATGGAGCTTTAATTTTAATCTATCATTAGAAGTTTAAATCTTAATGAGGTTTTGGCAATCATAAATAGTCCTACAACGGATAAGGGTGCTATCAACCTGAAGTCACTTCATCCTTCTACATGGGAGGTGTGGGCTGGATAGATGTATTTTATCAAAAACACAGGCTAAATATATATTTTCCCACCATGCACATTATTACTTTTTTGTTTTATCTATTTTTTATTTGTTTAGGAATATATATGAATGTCTTTTGAAAAGCTGTATCTCAGCTTATGTTATGTGTATTGCTGGTGATTGTCATAGGCTGGCAGAATCATAGGCTGTGTCTGTAAAAGGAAACGAAGTAATGTTGGGGCTCAAACGTAGCATTGGCGAAGAACCATGTACATAGTTATGTTGTTAGCACAGTTTTATTGTTGTTTTATTTGCACGTGTAAATAAAACAGATTAGAAGGGACCTCTGAAGACTGCCAAGTCCAACTTCCCACTCAAGAAGTGATGGCTTACATGTTAAATCAATTTGCCTGGGGCCTCATCCAGTTGAGTTTTGAAAATCAACAAGGCTGAACACTGTGAAACTTCTTTGGGCTGGGTCTCTTTGCTCAGTTACTGTGATATTTTTTTCTTATGTTTAACCAGAATTTTCCTCTTTGTAGCTTGTTTTGACAGCCCCTTATACTTTACTATATACCTCCAAATAGATCATGGCTCTGTTGTCTTGATAGTTAGTTCAATAGATAGTTCGATAAAGTAGCTGAGCCTATAACCTATATTCCTCCTCCTCATTTTCTTCTCGCAGCTGAATAAACTAAACTATCTCCCTTAGCCTTTTCTTGTATTTCTTAAACCTTCTTGTTTCTCTTGGCATATTGGATTGTATTTACTGATTTAGTCCATCACTTGATTTCCAGACATGATGCTCTCAAGCTGTGACTAACTCCCAATCATACTTCACTTTGGAAATTTTGTAATTCAAATATAAGACAACATTTTATGATTTTGAAATTCCATTATAACATCTGAATAAGTTTTTGTTTGTTTGTTTGTTTTTCTCTCTTTATAGGATAAAAACATCTGCATTTCACCTGAGACTGGATATGCTAGTTTTGAAATATTGTACATTATTTATCTGTGTAAATGTCCTTTGAAGTGTTCAGCTTTGTTTCTGTCTCAGCTGTCCCACAACTCTGCTCTTTATTCAGCCATGGAGTTCTAGTTTTATTGCTCAACTCTTTGATTTCTATTCCTATGAATCCTCTATTCCTTCCATTTCTATTTCATACTAGAAAGTAAAGAATACAGAACCAAAGGTTATAAACTCAATAGAGAAAATATCTTGCTGGGTCATTATATATTTCAATAATTCACCACTGCATGAAAAAAAAAAAAAGTCTACAAAAATAATATCATAAACAGAAGCAAAAACAAAATCATATTGAAGCCATTACATTTTACTAGTTAAGTTATTTTGATAAATCAGATGATCTGAACAATAAACGTAAAACAAAGCAGATATTTCATTTATTACTTCAAATCTTCTGGACCAACTGATCAACCTAAATCCAGATGTGAATCTGACCATTGTTTCACAACTTCTTAAGTGATAATAACTAAGTTCTGAATCTTAAGATTTTTAAGTGTAAAAATTTCAAAACCAGAGCATTAATATCAAATCTCAGAGACTCTTCTAGATAATAAACTGGATTCTGGGTCACATTTTCATTCTTTAGGTTACTAAAAGGTGACACAGGGTGACACCATGTGCAGACATCTTTCAGTACTGGAAAATCCTTGGATGAGGAATGATCAAAGAGACACATTTAATTAGTCATTGCCCCAGGAGAAGGAGGATGATTGTCCTCAAAACCAGAATATTCCAGCTGTCAGCATGAAGGAATTATTTGCAACAAGCACATGTAGACAGCTGTTAAAATCCAAATTTACTCCTGAGCTGCATATTAATATGTTTACAACATAAATAAAGATTTAGTCCATTCTCTTTATGCAATCTCATCTTTTAGTGATGACCTAGAGCAATGCCACCTGAGCCCAAGGAAATAAACATGCAAAAGTATTCAAAAAACAGGTTTGGAAGTCTGTGGCAGGATATCTATTTGTGATGTGAAACCTCACTCCTCTGGAAAGTCAGATTTGCTGACATAAATTCCTTGGCTTCTTTATGTTTGTGCTCTACCTTCCTCAGAAGCATCACCCATTTTGTACCAAAATTGAATAGTCAAAGACATATGCAATATATTAGCCTTGCTTTATGTGTTTGCTTTCACAAGGTCACTTTGAAATGATCTGTCAGATAACTGCAGCTAGAGAGATGGAAGGTGTAGTGGGTTTACGTGGCAAGGTTTTGGTAGCAGGGGGCTATAGGGGTGGTTTCTGTGAGAAAGATCTAGAAGCTGCCCCATGTTTGGGAAGGGCCTCATTGTTTTCCAGATCTGAGCCAATAAGCGATGTTGTTTGCGCCTCTGTGAGAGCATATTTAAGACAGCGAAAAAAACGCTGCGCCACACAGCAGCCGGGAGAGTCAAGGGAGTGAGGCACAGCACCAAGGTCAGTGTAGAAGGAGGCGGAGAGGTGCTCCAGGCGCCGGAGCAGAAGTCCCCTGCGGCCTGTGGTGAGGACCATGGTGAAGCAGGATGTCCCCCTGCAGCCCATGGAGTACCACGGTGGAGCAGGGTTCCACGCTGCAGCCCGTGGAGGAGACCATGGTGGAGCAGGTGGCCCTGCACCGACGGAGGCTGCCGCCTGTGGAAGACCCCTGCCGGAGCAGATTCTGGGCCGGACCTGTAGCCCGTGGAGAGGAGCCCACGCAGGAGCAGGTGACCTGGCAGGAGCTGCTGCCCGTAGGGGAGCCAGGTTGGAGCAGTTTTCTCCTGAGGGATGGACCCCGTGGTACGGACCCATATCTGGAGCAGTTCTGAAAGAGCTGCTGCCTGTGGGAAACCCACGCCGGATCAGTTCATCAAGGACTGCATCCCGTGGGTGGGACCCCACAGCACAGGGGACGAGAGTGACCGAGAAGGAGCGGCAGAGAAGAAGTGCTGTAGACTGACCATAACCCCCATTCCCCGTTCCCCTGCGCCGCTCGGGGGGAGGAGGTGGAAGAGGGTGGATGGGGGGGGAAGGTGCTTTTGTTTTTTTTTTTCCTTTGTTTTCTCACTTCTCTCGCTTGTTAGTTGTAGGCAATAAATCTTACTATCTCCTTATGCCGAGTCTGTTTTGCCCGTTACAATAATTATTGTGTGATTTTCTCGTCCTTATCTCAATCCTTGAGCCCTTTTCACATATTTTCTCCCCATTCCTCTTTGAGGAGGGGGAGTGAGAGAGCGGCTGTGGTGGAGCTCGGCTGCCCACTCGAGCGGAACCACGACAGAACGAAAGTAAGAAACTCATGCAAAATTACTTGACCTACACAGTGTTGGGCAGTACAGTGAAGGCAGCAGAGTGAATATGATGGGAAATTTCAGTAGAGAGATTCACAAGGAAATGTAGGAAAACTTATAAATATTGGAAAACACTAGGTATAAAATATTGTTCTTCCTTCAAAGCAAAGCCACAGTACAATATAAAAGAAATTCAAGTCATTACATCTAATTACAAAGAAGTGTAAATCACTATGGGTTTTTATTTCTAAATCCAAACTCTAATAAAAAGAATAATTAACATCTACTCAGAAAAATCTAGTGCAGCCTTCCTGAAATATTACAATGATTTCCATGGTATCATATAGCCTAGCAGAAATTAATGCTCTGTAAAAACCTGAGAGAAGATAATCTAAAAATATGAAAGGCTAATAATATTTATTTTTTAAATGTCCCATTCATATATTGTTTTATCAAAAGGATATATTTTTTTCCTCTAATGTTTCTTCCTCATAGCATTAAACATTGGCACACTTTCAAACATAGGTGCAGTTAAAAGCAGTTTTAAAGTTGCTTTTCAGTTTAAGGATGGATTTTAGCTTGCATTTCTTCATTTTGCTGAATTAAAAATAAAATTACAGGAGGACTTGAGAATCTTGAGGTTATGAAGGGGTCAGCATGCTATGGGGTAACAGGAAGAAAAGATTAGGAATGTTTAAAATATATATATAAGAGTCAAAAATGTTGAATATGGAAAAAAAAAGAACATGGAATGATGCAAAAGAAAAAAATGCATTATTTGATAATACTTAAAGAAGGTTATTAACACACTGGGAAGTATTTTATTCTGTCTGGTAAAGTAGTGATCTAATAATAAATCCTTTATTTCCTTCAGATGCAAAGATATATGACTAGAAGTAGCGTTATACATCCTATTATTGACAACACCTAATTGATAAAAGCTTATATTAGTTAAATGGGAGATGCTATACTCTTGAATTTACTCCAAAGAGTAATAGAAGATTAAACAAGCACAGAGCTGAGAGGTTGCAACAAGACCTTTTGTAAAGATTCAGAAAAAAATATTTTGGATGCTGAAACACTGAATATTGAATAAATTTAATCTCTTGTCTATTTTTTTTTTTTTTATTTATCTACCACACCATATAGTACATTGATACCTGTTTACATTCCTATCCAAATATTTTGTTGAAATTTTGCCTTATGGAATAGCCTCTCTGACTGTCACTCATTTAAGAAGGCAATGAAATAATGGGGAAAAAAAAAAAAGTCACCAACATCCAAGGACTACAATCGCAAAATCACAGTGGAAAACTGACTTTCATTATGAGAATATAGATCATTAAAGTTAATTGAACATGGACTTCAGGAAGAATCTGGGATGTAAGCCCAGATTGTAGTGGTTTTTGCCTTTTTTATTTTGTTTTGTTTTGTTTTGTTTTGTTTTGTTTGGCTGAAAGTACAAGTCACATGGCTGAAGTATTACACAAAGGAAGACAGGACTGAATGGGACATCTCTGCTCATAAGCCTTCATAACTTGATGCAGCTCTATCTCAGATGTTTATGGATGCTAGCCAGGGTTTTTTTGTACCTTTACTACTCTGACAAGAAGCCTGTTCCCCATTCTACTGCTAAAATGATTGGTAATCTTCTAATTTCCATATGCCTTTAGGGTCAGAATTACTACAGCTAAGCAGAGATGCCTTAGGATAACCTGAAAGGCACCAGAAACTAAAGCACTTTCCAGCTTGCCCAGAAATTTGATTTACATTGCTGTTTCTGCTTCCCTTCTCTATCGAGGATCTCCTAGATGTTCCTTGTTTTGAGTGCACAGTGAGCAAGCTATTGGGACTATGAGATCTTTATAGAGAGATGGTAGTGGATTCTGTAAACCAAAGTAAAAAAGACTGATATAATATGAAATTAGAGTTGTAAGTGATTAACACAACGGAAAGGTTCTGCCCTGTAACTCTTAAATGACCTTCAGCTGTGCTATGTGAATGTGTAACAAAGCAGATCAAAGAGAATTTATACAGCTGAGATGGAAAATCTTTTTCACACAGAACACATAAATTATTCAAGCATTGCTTATATCCCTATTTACGACTGAATTATATCATCACTCTTCCCTCACAAGTTTTGTTTTCTGCTTTTTTGAAGGTATTCCTTGTTATCTCCAAGGCAAGTTGTATCCTGGTTTTTAACAAGACATACACAATTTCATTTTCTGGAGTCTTTTTAATCTGCCACTGAAATTTGATGTTGGCTTATCTGCATTATATGCCCCTGATTTTAACTGTTTTAGAAAGGAAAATCCTTTCTTTCCTTCCCTTTCTATTTGATCCAAGTTCATCAAAGCATGTAAATATGTATTTAATTGTGCACACCTGAGTACTTATATTAAATTCATCATGTTTTGAAGCTGTGGTTGATGACAGTAAGATTCTTCTTAATTTCTTTTTCAAATGGACAAGTGGATTTGATTTTTATTTTATTATTATTATTATTATTTTTCTGAGTAGGTTGGGCCAGCATAAACCTCCACACCAATTCAGTAAACTTGGCATCATTTTACAGCTCTCTACTTTTTGAATGTGTTTTTGAATTTCTAGCATGTGAATTACATCATGTAAACATGGAAAGGCAGGTGATAATAAAAGGCAATGATTGTCAAGCCTATGGCATAGAGCCCCTTAGTGGGTCTATAACAGACTGCAGACCTTCCTACAACATTGACAACAAACATCTTCTATTCAAAACCAGAGATTTCTGGAACAAAATATTAACTAGGTGGGTGTGCAAAGGTAAACTGTTAGATTAAAACAAATGCAAATAATGGAATCTATGCAGAGAGACAAACTCAATTTTTAGTAAAGTGCTTGGGAAAATATTTTCTGTAACACAATCACGATGTGGTCCGAGCTGAATCTAGGCAGTGAAATTTAGTCTAAGTACACTGTGCAGAATGCAAAACATTTAAGTTCATTGTAATGTTATAAATATCTTCACTTCTATGGTGATTCTAATTTTACAAGGAAATGTGTTCAGTAAAAGTATTAGTCCAGTTAAACACCTATTCTTTCTCCTTCACTTTTATCATCTTTAATATAATAATAATCAGGAAGCAGATGGGAAAGTAAAGCTGACCTTTTAAGAAACCACAAAAAAGCTGTGTTTTCTGTGGCTGTATTTTTCTTCATGTTTTCTATTAATAATTTTCATTATACATAAATGATAATACTTCTAGAAGAAATAAGAAAGTATTGTAGAGATGTTTCTATAAACATTCATTTACCATACGAAATGTATTCATGTTATTGTTTCTTGCTCTGACAGGAGTGGTTCCACAGACAACGATGTATTAGTATAATGCTGGAGGAAAAAAAAAAATAATTCAAAGCTTCCTCAATTCTCCCAAGGAAAAATAACTAACTAAATAAATAAAAATTCCCACAAGCATATTGACCAATTAGTAATGGGGAAGTTATCAGGTGATTTGTATAATAACTTGTAGGTATGTGTAGACATGCACAATGA